>NW_022900947.1:45593247-45683199 GCF_012274545.1 Fukomys damarensis | reverse complement strand
TGTTCTCTGACATTCTGACAGGGCCCTCATGGCTGGAGAGTGTGGTCTTCCTGTCAGACTCCGGCTATAATTGATGTCATAGTACGACCATCCCTTTACAGTATTCTTCCAAGAAGACACATGATATGATGGCTTAAATATGATATTTTATCCCAGTGTCTTTCTATATGTGCTGTACTCATTAGTCTCATTCTATCATACTTAATTTCCTTAATAACTATCAGACCTTGACAAGCATGGGTCAATATATTACAATTACAGGCTATGAATATCTGTTTAAAAATAACGCAAAGTATCTATTTATTTTAATCTGCTTTCCAAGGCTCAGTGATGTTATTAATTGCCATTGGAAATATTCTTAGGTACTGTTGTAGGAAAATTTCATGTTCTTTCTTTTCTGGAAATGCTTCATTTTAAAAATATTTTAATTTTATTAGTACATGCTTTGCAGTTTACAATCATCTCGGGGAGTAGTTGCATGTATTACTAAAGCTTGTTTCTTCTTTTTAGATCCAGTTCCCTTTCCTTCCCCCTCCAATTCCCCATCTCATAGTTCATTCTTGTTGATGTTATTAATCTTAGCTCATGTTATGGCATGTAATGTTTAATTAATCGAGGTAATTAGATTCTTCATTTTATTCATCCATTCATCTGTTGATTAAGGTAGTCAGGATGGCTGCACAGTAAATACATTGTGTACTTTTAAATAGTTACAATGATTAATTTTATTATATGTCTTTTTAAATCCTTTTTGATTGTATATTGTCTTTTAAAACACCACAAAATTGTTATCATTTAATAAATTGCAACTTGCTTTGAAGTATTTGACTATCTACTTCTTAGGCTACACAGCATACAAATACATTAGGTAGTGGGAAATGTGTTTTTAACCTGTTGTCAATGTTATCATTTTAAAAAAACTTCAGCTCCTCTATAACTCCTTTGTGTTGTTCTTATCCTAGAACATAAAAAATATGAAATTGAAAATGGTTACATTCCTTCACTCCTACAAGGTTAACTGAATTTCTCATTTTATTGTGCATGTTTGCTCTGAGTTACATGCACTCTACGACTGCGGTCGTGGTCACCATCCTTCTTTAATTCAACATTTATTTTATATACGTTTTGTATTTGGATAAGGAACTGCTGTTTGTATTGAAGAATTACACTATATTATCAGATTGCAATTTAAGTGGATATTTGAGCCGGTCCCGTGGCAATGAATTTCGGCAAAGAACAAATTCAATTTGATTTGTTTTTAGCAAGTCATCCATTTTCACAACCAGTCGGGTTATCACCAGTTTCTTTGGGAAACCTGCAATTCTCATCTTCTTTTCTTCAGACTCAGTGTTAATAGTATTCATGAGGAAGAATTTCTGCTTGTGGGTATTGTGATAATAGAGATAGGACTTTGAAAAGCCTTCCTACCTACATTTGTCAAAGATCAAAACCAAAATATCTGCCTCAACACTCTATTTCAAAGTCCTCTAAATTCTTAGAGAAATTATTTTTATATAATGCATGGTTGTAGCCCTGGGGACAGTAAATTTTTAGAAGAGGTGCAGTTTGGCAGTATATAATGTCCTTTTTTATTTTTTGGACTATTTCTATTAATGGATTATTAAGTTTAATTTTAGTAGTTTTATTATATTAAACACTGCACTCACAGGAAAATAAAATATCAATATAATAAAATATTAAAATTTTAATATGTAATGAGTGTGTAGAATAAACTAACATCATCAACCCTAAGGGTTTACCTGCTTTCACGATCTAAAATATAACAGCAAAAATAAATTTCTATGTAAACTACAATGAAAATTTAAACAGAACTCTACCACAGAAATATTCTTTGCAGTCTTCACACGTGACAACAGCATGTTCATACACAAGTCTCACTCACACGGACAGCCCGTGTGCTTAGCTTTCCGCTCCTGTTTGCAGATCATACTTGTCACCTCTTTTGTGTTCTTATTTGGTAAGGAGCTTCCTGGTATATTACATATTTCCACTTATCAGGAAAAGGAAATATCATAAGCTAAAATATCAAACATATACTGAGTGTGTAGAATAAACATCAACATTTTCTGCATCAACTGTTTGAATACTAAATCTAATAATAACAGCAAAAGTAAATTCTTATGTGAACTGCAATGAAAATACAAACAAGACTCTACCACAAAAATAATCTTTACTTCAATTTTCACAGCTAAAGCAGTTTCTGCACATGAGAACAGCAGGTTCCATATACAAGCATCGCTTATTCTGATAGCACGTGTTCTGTTTTCCTGTTTTCTTTGGTAGGACGTAGTTGGCATCTTGCCGGTCTTCTCGTTTCCTTAGGAGGTTCTTATGATGTTTCACCTATCTGTTCACCAGTCCTCTCCAGAATTCTTTTGAGGAGTTCTTTGGGAAGATACATATTATTCTTCCTCTTTGTAAGTGATCACTTATCAATTCCAGTGCCAGTCTTCTAAGAAAATTTCTCCGTGGTATTTTGTACTTGTTATTTTCTTTGTAAACTGTGTGACTATTTATGGATGACATATTTAGGATCAAGTAAAACACAACCATTGGCCAACACTTTGTGACATCATAGTTGCTGCATAACTCATCAACAACATCTATTCTGCCTTTCATTTTATTGTAAAATGTGACCATTTCAGGCTTTATTAGTGTTGAGGATTCACTATCAATCTTTTTGTGCTTGTTTATTTGTCTTGAGAGAGGGTCTCACTATGTAGTCCAGGTAAGCCTTGAAATCACTGTGTAGCACAGGCTGATTTTGAACTCCCACAATCCTCATGCCTCCACCTCCTTAGTGCTGGAATTACAGAAGTGTACCACCATGTCTGACTTCACTATCAATTTTATCATCCTGGTATAATGTTGACAATATCAATACTACTTTGTTTTTCTGAGCTGTCTAGAAGGCCAACATTATTTCTGAAATTCAGTGAACAATGAACATGGGCTGGGGATTTAGCTCAGTGACACTGTGCCTGCCTCACAAGTGCGAGGTCCTGACTTTGATCCCTAGTACCTGGGAGGAAAAAAGAATTTAATCCAATGAATGCACTATACATTTTTGTATTGTGAACTTGAAATTCTTTTTCATGAATCTTGGCTTTGCTCTTGTGAATAGTTTTTGTGCTGGTCAACTGGTCTTCTTTTAGCAAATATAACATCAATGAGCAACTAATGGACCAATCGTTCAAAGTGCCATTTTGGTACTTTTTGAAATAGGGGCAACAGGTCTGTTCAGAAAATTATATGGTTTTTTCCTGCAGGAAGAAAGAGCTGAAGGCTGAGTTACAGGATAAATTTCTGAATTCCAGATTATAAAGTGTTTTTGCACCTACCAGAACATAGAATTTTATATCATATTTAGAAGATTTACTTGGCAAATATTGCCCAAAGCTTCAGCAACCATGAAATGATGCAAGTTGTTCATTAGTTGTCACATATTTTGATGGTGTATAAATTGCTTGACAGTTTGAAACAAAGCTTTCAACAAATGAATGAATAGATGCCAAATTGTTGTTTTGTTTCCTTCTTAGCATGTCTTTTTGTCATCAAAGCATAGGCAATTTTAAAAAAAATCTCTTGAGTGTCATTATTTTAAAAATCTCAATGTTATATCTGTCACTTCTCCGTAAATACTTTAGATTCTGATTATTAAAATTTTAAAGTAGAACTATGAACACTTTTAGTTTAGTGAGGTGCTATGATAAATATTTTTTGAGTATTACTATTAATGCATACAAAATGTTTTACAGTATTTCATTATTAGTGTATTTCATAACATCTTGTGACATATTGCCTGTTGCAAATAATTAACACCATTGAATAGCAGTGTTGTCATTCTGTTCAGTAAATTTCACCTCTGGCACAAATCTAATAACATTTTCTCACCTAATTCTAACATTGGATCATTTAGCAATGCATTTGTACTTTTGACTAGTCAAATACTACATTACTGTCTCCTTCCTCATGTGAATCAAGGTCTTCATTATGTACTCCTCTACCTATCATATCTGTCAGATATTCCTACTGTCTTTGGCTTACATGATCCAAGACACCATCAGTAGCTGAGTCACCTGATGACTCACTTTCAACCACCTCCCAAACTTATAAAAGTCTTTTTTGTGACAGTGTACTGAATTGAGTTAATTCTACAAGAAAAATCAGAATAAAATATTTACACAAAGCTGTAACACCATGTATAACATGGATAAAAGTCACTCATTTACACATTGGTGCAAGTGTGTACATCTTGCTGTTTGTCATATCAAGTGAATGAACACAAAGATTGCTTTCTGTGTTCCCCCTGCACAGCTATTGAGAAGCACAGCTGGCTACTATTATATATTTTCATTAGAAAAATATAGAATGTGTGTCTGTTACCCAGTATGAGGACCTGAGCAGATCTTTGCTCTTTCACATTAGTAATAATGTATATGTGCCATGCTCAACCAAATGAATTTAGTAGTTTTATCAATAAATATTGCATTTATGTATATCTTTATGTTTAATTAAGAATTTTATTTTTGCATTGCATTAAATATACTTGCAGTATTGAAATACTATTGTGTTAAATTTATGTAAAGTTTTAATACATTTCAAGCCATGCAAATATTTTAATCACTAGCTTATTTGAATGCTAAGTAACAATAAATTCTTATTTGCTCATGCTTTGGCAAACAATGCCATTCAAACAATACTGGGACAAACACAAAGAAATATATTTCTGCATTTCTAACGTTGCAAATAACAGAAAAAGAATGATAACTTTTGATAGTTTGAGGAAATATATAAATAGCCTGAGTGGGAAGAGGAACAATGTAACCAAACAAAAAACAACTAAGTCCTTAAGGGTTATAATATATTCTTCTCTTTTAAAGTTTAAAACAATAGTTTTATACATAATGCATTCTAATACGACATTTAAAATGTCTTTCTTCCCCTTAGAACCAAGACTTTTCATGTAAAGGTACAAGATCCCAATAATGAATGTAACTGTACTGTATACCTAAAATGTACCAGTAAACTCTATGAGGAAAACAATGTCTTTCTTAAGTTATTTACAAAAAAAGAAAGCCTTTTGAATACTGTCTAAGAAAATTCTTTATACAACTTTCTGGAAATTCCACTATGCATTAGGAACCTGGGACATTATGTTTAAGGTAAAGTGGAAAACAGGAACAGAAGTCATACTTCTAATCTTATGTATGTAAAATTTTGGAATGGAAGGCTGTGTAGAAGAGGTCTGGGATATGGAGAAAAGAATTCCAGGCTGAAGAATCAACAGAAGAAAGGGCAGAATATCACTCTGAAGGTCCAATTAGGAATGAGAAAGTCAGATCTGCTAGAAGCAAAAATAAGAGATATACTTTCTAAATGTCGTTATAAGTCTCACAGAGATAAAAGATATTTTGAAGTATCTTACTGAATGTAAAGAAAAATATGGCCAATGATATATAAATGATACATTGATAATGTTAAGTAAATACAGCAAATATTTACCATACAGTAAAGCCAGTCTTAGATGCTAATGCAACCATAAGTTGCAAAGACCATCTCTATATTTGACGTTTGAGAATATCTTAGATTAAATTGATTGCATTCTATCATAATCTTTAGATTACATACATGTTTCAGATGAAAATACTACCAAAACAGAAGTTTAAAACAAAGAAAAACAAAAAATATTTGTCACTTTATCAAATATGTACCCAAAAAGGAAAAGTTTGTTCTCCCTCCCTCCAATATCCATTCCTCATTATTACTCCTCTTATTCCAGAAACCCCCTGTTGAACTATGTGCCTCATCCTGGATAAGGTGTAGTAGAGGTGCTATAATACAGCAATAATCACTCATTGATTTTCTTTCATGCTTATAATATCTTACATTGAGTAAGTGTTGCTTATTCATCACTTCTACAGAAAATTATCCAGTGGAAGAGGTAAACTGTACCTTCTGAGATTAAGTTTCGAGTAGGGATTCATTTTCCTTAGTCCCTCTTCCTGGTAGAACCCAGATCCCATGTTGTGGGTCAGTCCTACAGAGAGGCCCAGATGACAAGCCAACAAGAATGGAAAACACCTGTTGAAGTAACTAAGAAGAGCTGAGGTCCTGGTTGACTCACTGCCAAATCCTACAAGAACCTTAGAGAACAACTAATGCCAGTTCTCCTCAAACTCTTAAAATAAAGTTGAAAGGGAAGCAGTAATCACGAAATCATTCCTAGAAGATTACCCTGATTTCAAAATCAGAAAAGGACCCAGCCAAAGAGAAGTATAGGTTAATCTCAGTAATGAACTAAAAGGAACTAAAATATTCAATATTATGATAGCAAACAGAAGTCAGGAGATTATCAGAAAGATCATATATTATGACAATGAAGGCCTCATTCCAGGGCTACAGGGATAGTTCAACATACGCAAATAGAAGATTACCCTGATTTCAAAATCAGAAAAGGACCCAGCCAAAGAGAAGTATAGGTTAATCTCAGTAATGAACTAAAAGGAACTAAAATATTCAATATTATGATAGCAAACAGAAGTCAGGAGATTATCAGAAAGATCATATATTATGACAATGAAGGCCTCATTCCAGGGCTACAGGGATAGTTCAACATACGCAAATCAATACATGGAGTATATCTCACAAACTAAATACCTAAATATGAAATAAATAATAAAAATAATACTAAATAATAACAAATAATATGTTTATTTAAAATAATAATATTAAATTAAAAATTATTAATAATAACATTAAAATAATAATATTAAATTACTTTAGAAAGTAATAAGGTTTTCCATTTGGTACTTTAGAAAGCTTTCACTCTAAACTATGGAACAAGACAAGGATGTCCACTATCACCATTTCTGTTCAATACAGTTCTCAAAATATTGTAAAGAGCAATAAGGCCAAATAAAATTTTTAAAGAGGGATGTGGACAGGGAAGGGAGATGTTAAATTATCAGTATTTTCTGATGACATAATTGTCTACATGGAAGGCCCCAAAAACATTACCAAAAGGCTCCTAGAGCTACTATGCAAATTCAGTATTGTAGAAGAAACAGTCAACACTCAAAAAGTAATAGCATTCCTATAAACCAATGACAAACTCACTGGGAGGGAAATGAGGGAAAAATACCTTTAACAATAATATCAAGAAAAATTAAACACTTAGGTATTAACCTAAGGAAGCAAACAGCCACCACAGTGAAAACTATAGAACTCTGGAAAAGGAGATTAAAGAGGATACCAGGAAATACAAAGATATTCCTTGTTTGTGGATAAGTAGAATAAATGTAGTCAAAATGACCATACTTTTGAAATTGTTATGTAGGTTTAATGCAATGCCAATCAAAATAGCAATCATATTCCTCACAGAACTGGGGAAAGCAATCCTGAAATTAAAGCGAAACCAGAAGAGATCTAAGACAGCAAAATCAATTCTGGACAATAAGGACAGGGCAAAGGTCATCGTAATCTTGGAAAACAGATTATACTACAAAGATACAGTGATTAAAAACAGCATGGTATTGGGAAAAAAACAGATCCATGCACCAATGGAATAGAATCGAGATATAAAAAACATCTCCAGGCATACTCAGCTGTGTTCTTTGAAAAAGGGCACAAATCACTTCCCTAGAGGAAAAATAGCCTCTTTAACAATTGGTTCTGGGAAAACTGACTATCCACCTAGCCTCACATCTATCACAATGTACTAATCTAAAATAAAAACGGATCAAAGATCTAAACATTAGCACGGAAACAATCTGTGGAAGACAAAACAAGTAAAAGTCTTAAAGAGAGGTGTAGTCAAAGACTTTCTGAACAAGAGATAACACCAAAAAAAAAAAATCTACAAATGACATCACATTAAATTAAAAAGCTTGTGTCCTGCACAGGAAACCACCTAGAGTATAAATAAACAACCTACAAAGTGTAAAAATTTTTTGCCAGCTACTGCTCAGGTGAAAGACTAATATCTAGGATATATAAAGAACTCAAAATCATTAGATCCCTTAAATTTAAAGACCCAATTAACAAATAGGCATCTAAAGTGAATAGATAATTTCTCAGAAGAAGAAATACAAATGGCAAAAAAATATGAAAAAATATTCAACATTACAGGCAATTCATGAAATGCAAACTAAAACAACAAAGAGATTCCATCTTACTCCAGAAAGAATGGCAACCATCAAGAAATCAGCCAATAACCAATGCTGGCAAGACTGTGGGGAAAGAACCTATTGTTGATGGTTGGGTAAACTCATACAACTTCTGTGGAAATCAGTAAGGAGGCTTCTCAGTAAACTAAAAATAGTATTTCCCTTCGATCCAGCTGTACCCCCTCTAGGTGTCATCCTAAAAGAGTAAGAGACATCATACTGAAGTGACATGTGTATGGCCATATTTATAATAAACATAATATCTAAATCTTGGAAACAACCTATATGTCCACCAACAGATGAATGAAAAAGAGATGTGATATTTATACAACATGAAATACTACTGTGCCATAAAGAATGATAAATTTGAGTCATTTTTAGTTAAATAGATGAGTACATGTACTAACTCAGACACACAAGCTTAGATATTTCATCATTGCTTTTATATAAAAAACTTGGTATATATGTACAAAATAAAAGATAATAAGAAAAAAGAGTGTGAGAGAAAAATGGTATTGTAATCTACTCTAATGTGTTTAAAAGTGAACCTTGACTTACAGTTGTCTTACATGTTTTATATATTGTTTCCTATTAGATTGATTTTCAGTCTGTTTGTATAATCATTAATTTTACAAAGTTTTCTAAGTTGAATAAATGAGTCTGATGCTGGAAAAATAAAAGAACTTGGAGGAAAGGGGGAAAAAAGTGAAATGTGTTAGGTATACGTACCAGTTGACTACTGTGAATATAACTATTATATAATGCAATCATGCCAATAAAGTAAAATAACAAAACAAACAAACAAAAAAATAAATGAAACACCTCCATGAGCCATTTCCTTGGGGGAGCCCAGTGATGTTGTATCCTGACTTCTTTTCCACCACACTGTAAAGTGTTTCCTGGTTAATGACACTAAGTTTTTAAAAATAGCATTTTTCATAGATGAAAAAAATTTCATTAATGGACAGAAAATAAAATAATATTGTGATATCAAGAGTGGGTACCTTCCTAATTAAAGTGAAATATGAGTGGGTCTCTGTGTTAGGGATTATGTTTAGATGTCTCCCCAAAGCCTTATGCAGTCATGGGTGGGGCTTTTCCAAATGTGGCTGGATCTGGAGTGTGTGATGCTGGGATTGATTCATGGTGCAATGCTAGGCTCCAGAGCACTAGGATGAAGGGTGTGAGTGCTTCCTGCCCTAAGTAGTCTGGATAAGATAAAGGAGGAAGAAAGATCCTGTTAAGGTCTCTTGCATGCTTTTGCTGTCTTCTACTCTCCACAAAGTGGTTCTCCTCTGCAAGGCCCCTCTGCCAAGCCATGATGTCCTGGAGCCAGCCAATTGTGGCCTGAAACCTCTACAAACTATGAACTAAATAAAGTATTCCCCCTTGAACTTGTAGGTTTTGAATATTTTGTCTCAGCACCAAGAAAAGTACCTAAGACTTTAGAATTTGTTACTGGTGTGCTAGTGTGAGAGCCAGCCAACCCAACTCTGCTTTAAGCCTTACAACCATTGTGGGCTTGTGCTTGGACAAAGCACCCAAAAGCCCACATCCTATTTAGGCGGAAAACTTGCTACAGTTGCAGCATGTTATGTAGCTCACCTACTGTGTGAAACTTCATCTTGCCCTCGCTAGTCTGGTATGTTTCTACTTCTGTAAAATTCTGCTTGATCTACCCTGAGCCCTCCCCAATTGAAAGCATGGTTTAAAAGGAGAAACAGAACTGCTTCTCAGGGCTGAGAGAATTTTCTGGGCAATAGCCCCTTCTGGGTCACCGGCTGTAAATAAACGGACTCAAATATGGCTGAGAGAGCTGCTCATCTCTATAGTTCTAACTCTCTGGGATAGAACAGTAATAGTGCTAGTTAAAGTCTAAGAACCTTGAAAACACTTTTACTACAAGTCTCAGAGTAAAATAAGGGGAGCATGCAGGCTTATAAGTAAGAGACATCTGAGAAATTAAAGGTTCATTGTGTTGTAGGATAGCAAACACTTTTTCAGCAGTCTTGCCTATAGGAATTGGTAAAGTAGAAAATGTGCCTTACACATAGGAAAATGGATACATATTTATGATATACTCCAAAGTAAAGTAAATAAGTCACACATGTATAAATACCGAATAGTTTCTCTGATGTGAAAAACTATAGTGGTACATAAGATCCTAATGGTATAATTGGCAATGTGAAATAAGAAGAAAAGGGCTAAAGGTGCAGGGGAAGTGGGAAGTGCAGGGGAAAGGAAATAAAGGGAAAAAACATGAGAAAATGAAAATAAAGTATTTGTATATAGGGAAGGTAAGAGGGGGTGAAGGGTGGGCAGGAACAAGGGGAAAAATGAGAACCGAGACCTGTCATGTAAAGGTACAAGATCCCAATGATGAATGCAACCATATTGTATACCTAAAATGTACCAATAAACTCAATGAGAAAAAAAGAAAAGAAAAGAAAATGTGCCTTACAAATGGTGAGGTGTACTTGAGGAGTTTTTCCAGGCAAGTGTTCAATGTGTTGCCTAGTTTGTTCTTGCTGCTCTTATAAATATATTAGAAGATAGAGATAAATTGAGAGATGGAACATTGAATAAAAGGAGGCAGAACTTGATGTTTTTCAAGAGTCTCAGAATAACGGACTGTTTCCTAGCAAAGATTATATCCAGGACACTCTTAAAAAAGCACAGTCTAAAAGATGAGATGATGGTCAGAATACAAAATCCACTGTTAAATTTTTAGACAGATCACAAATGTTTCTTCAGAGCATAGAGAGATACACCTTTTTAAGGAGATCAAGGGGATGCTTCATGGTTGACACGTTAAAACAATGTCACTTCTGACACACTTATAGTTGACCTCAGAAGAAGCTGAAGGCAAAGACTCGTGGATGTGGATATACTTAATGAAGTAAATGGCAGCAAGATTCCCCGACGACCCACACAGCCTTTAAGGGAATTAAATCAGCAGAAACACTTCCATGTTGAACTGAACTGCACAAACAGAGTTCAGAAGGAAAAGCCACATGCTCAGTCTTCTCCTAGGAGAAAAAAAACTACTCAGTTCCATGTGTATCATTTTTATTATAAATATTTTTTAAATGAAACCAGAAAGATTAAGAAAAGCTGAACTAAGTGAATATCCAAAATGTATTTAGCTGGATTTCAAAACTCATATGAAGAACAATTTAGATGCCACCCCCATATTGCTTTGGGTAGGAACATTCCTGGTGATAGATAATCCTAAACCTATTTTACTGATTGAGGTGTGTGTGTGTGTGTGTGTGTGTGTGTGTGTGTGTGTATTGCCTCTTTATTTTATAGATCGACATAAAACAGACTTGAAAAATTAGATCAAAGAAGTTACATTCATGCCTAGACTTCACTTAGAGCAAATTCGGGACACTGACCTGATACTGCAATGCAGTTTGCCTGTGATGGGGCTCGGAAGAATTGCCTGGGAAGGTTTGTTGGGAAGCAGAGAGTAAACTGTGGAACCTGGACCCCATATTTCTTGCATTGTTTCCAGCTTCTTCTTATTTCTCTGCTACATTTATCCATGATCTGTCTGTGTTTCTAATAAAATATGGCAGATATGTGCAGCTTTTGAAGGTATAGTACAGAAGTCATTTTGACTTTTGCCTTTCCTTTTTAGATAATATTATTAACATATTATATATATATTATTTTTTGCAGAAATCCAATTTTCTAATTATATACTGTGTGGTAAAACCATATGATAAGATACTGAAGACTTTTGTCAACAGTGGCCTTAGTGAACTCAGAAGCAGTTCCTTAAAACCAATCAAGCCTATAAATAACTGCAAACTTGCTCACAACTCATGAGAGATTTCAGGTCAGAAATGCAGTTTTACTAATCCCAGATTTGTGACTCTCAGAATCTATTTGAAATAATGATCAATATGACTAGCTAATAATAAGTTTAAAAGAAGTGACTTGCGATGCATTGTGACCATTAAGCTGGATTGTCAAATGATTGGCTTGAGAGCACCCAGAATATTAGTAAAGCACACTTGTAAGGGTGACTGTATGGGTGATGGCAGCAAGACTTTGGGTACCATATTTGGCCCCTGACTTCCTGCTCTCAGGCACTCTTCCTTGCTCTGCTTTCTGGGCATCATGAACTAAGTGGCTTTTCTCTGTCACACATTTCTGCCATGATGTTTCTGTCTTGGAGCAGCCAACTATGGATGGTAACCTCTGAAAGTGTGAGATACTAAATTTTACTTCCTTTAAATTGCATGTCTCAGATATTTTTGTCTACCAATGAAAAATCTGAATAACACATAAAATAATAGATAATTATTACAGATTTCATTTTGACCAGTTATGCTAGCATCAGATCAGTAGGATTCTCTTGATGCATCATATAAAATATTATACTTGCATATTCACCCTCTGCACATGACAAATTTGTATTGATGTGACCAAATATCTAAGAAAATCAACATGTGAAGAAAGATTTATTTAGACTCATGCTTTGAAAGGATTTAGTCCAGCCAGTTGATCCCATTGCTCTACTTTGGAAGTGAGATAGAGCATCATAGAGGGAGGACTTTGAAAGGTCAAAGCCATGTACATCAGCAACCAAGAAGCAAAAAGCAAAGGAGAGGATGAAGAAGAGTGAGGATGGAGACAAGACACAGCTTTGAAATGCACAGCCCCAGCGACCTACTTCCTAAAACCGGTCCTAACCTCCAATAGCCCATTCAGCTGTGAACCTGGCAGTGGATTAATTCATTGATGAGGTTAGTAACCCCATAATCCAGTCACCCCTCGGCCCCACTTCTGAGGATGAAGCCTTCAGTGCATGAATCTTTGCAGAACACTTCACAATTTAAGCCTCCTTACTTTTTCTTTTCTTTGTCCTTCCCTAAGTCTCACTTTTCTCCTTCTCCCCTTTCGTAATACCTTCCTTCCTTTCTCCCTTCTTTCTCCTTTCCTTTACTTCTTTTTCCTCATTTTTTCTTGTCCTTCATTTCTTTCTTTCCCTTCATTCTTTTATTTTGAAACCATTTAAAATTTTTTCCATATGTCAGACACAGGAAGTCATGAATAAAATAAATATGTGTCAAACTGCTAAGATGGAGGTGTGTACGTGGGGGGGCATAAGCATGGTATTTTCATTGTAATGGGGGAAACATATGTATATACAGAAACTAAAAATGTGATTTTTAAGTAGAAATACATGTTGTAAAATCAATATTCTGTGATATATCTGTTGTATTGGGATACCTACAGAGGACATTTTAGATAGAGCATGCATAAATACCAATTTCATAGAGGTAGCAAATGATTCCATATCAGAATAATACAAAAGAGGGCAGCAAGGTCAGTCTTGGAGAAGGGCACCCCAGGCAGAGGATCAGCATGTGCAAAATCTATCATCACATTGACTCTGTCCTTTTTACATCGCTGTGGCCAGCAACACTTTCTGTACCTTCCTTCTGGTAAATATTGGTCCAGGAACAAAACTGTGACTTAATCTGAACGATTTGGGTTCCATCTTCTCTGAGTGTAAACAAGAAAATCATGCTGTCCTATGTATTCCTGAATCCTTACTATCTAGACAGAAGTCACGCTGGGACAGTGGAAAGGTGGAATGCACGAGACTCGGAGAGCAGAGGAAACATTTACACCTGAGAGGATTGCGCACTTCTGAAGCTTCTGCTTTGTATGACATTGAATTGCATGTTTTCACAGGCAATATTTCCACAGTATGTTTCTATAATGTGATCAAATGCGTTTAGAATTTATCTTTTGTCCATTTGTTCCTCTTGAAGAATGACATTTAAAGAATTAGATTGTGGATCCTACAGAACTATAAAATTATACACAGAATACCAAGCAAAATTTTTAAATGTCTAAGTATATAAAAATGCAATTATTAAAATACCTGAAGTGCAAAGTGAAAGTGAGCATTAAATGTCTGGTTTGAATTATATTTTCAAATAACATTTAAAGACATGAGAGTGCTTATGACCTAAATATTAAAAGAAAGATTCACAGCACTAAGCACAATAAAATGTAAAGTTGGTAGAAAATATACACAAAGGGCCGGGCCGGGGATTTAGCTCAGTGGTTCCGCCACCTGCCTTGCCAGCACAAGGACCAGAGTTCTATCCCCAGTACAAAAAAAAACAAAACAAAACAACAACAACAAAAAATATACACAGAGAATTGAAGAAATTCATAGGAAGGAAATACTCATTAAGCAGATTCATTGATTCTGATCATTTTCTTTACTCAGTATCTTATCCCAATTTTCTCACATTAATTTATAGGCAGAAAAATTCCATATTTACTTTAAAAAAACTCCATTAATTAAATGCAGCATAATGTTAAGTTAGTAATTAGCCAACTTAATTGCAAACATAAGAGATGTCTTGTTGATGGTAACAAGTAGCCTCTTCACCAGTGCTTTTGATGTGAAAGTAACATAACTTAGTGAATTCCAATGCATACAAATGAATGATATTCATTTCATAATCCATCTTTTTGTTTGTTTTTTGTTTTTTGAGACAGGGTCTCATTTTGTAGTTGAGACTCAATTGGAACTCACTTTGCAGGCTAGGCTTGTCTCAAACTCACAGCAATCCTCCTGCCTCAGACTCCTGAGTGCTGGGATTACAGGCCTGTGCCACCACGCCCGGCTTTTGATAATCTATCTTTTAATTCAAAGAGTTATTTAATTTCTTTGCATTTTGTCTTGAACCAGTAAATAGATTCACATAACTATATTAAACAATGAAAAAAGGGGGAAACAGAAAGAAACATTAAGTGGAGGAATTTTTTCCAAGGTTTAGTTAAGAAAACATAAGATATATATTTTGTGATAAATTAAGTGAAAATAAATCAGCATATTTCTGAATATTATGCATGTCTTTAAGCCTTTTATCATTTTGGCTATTATTAAATCATGACTCTTTAATACTTTAAGTGTCTACAAATTCCTCCAGAAAATTTTTGTCCCAGTTTTCTGAAATTATTGGGGAATATACCTTTTTGTTTTGTTTTGGTTTTTGTTTTTTTGTTTTTTTGAGACAAGGTCTCACTATGTAGTTGAGACTGACCTGGAACTCACTATGTAGCCCAGGCTGGTCTCGAACTCACAGCGATCCTCCTGCCTCAGCCTCCCAAGTGCTAGGATTACAGACGTGTGCTATCACGCCAGGCATTGGGGAATATAAATTTATAATTAAATACAATTTTGGATATTTATGGGTAAAAAAGTAAAGTATATCAGAAGCTTGAAGTTGAAAAGATGAACAAAGTAAAATTAAAAGAATAAAATACTAATTATCATGGGATAAAAAGTACAAAGACCATTAAAATATCTGTAATATTTACGTTCCTTTGGAATAATTATTGACCGTTTAACACAATGATTTGTATAACATAGTGAATTAAAATTTCTTCCTTCCAAAATATACTTTACATATTGTTCTCTTATTTTCTTTGTCATTTAGTTTTAAATTCTGTCTCCAACAGAAAATACAATGCAGCACAATTCATAAACTATGATAAATAACAATAGTAAATGTATTTTCACCACATTCCATGAAAACAGAATGCGGAGAGAAAAGTCTTTCAGAAATCAAGTCTGATGAAATACACAGACCTGCACTGGAATCCAGCATAAAAGGTATAACAGGTATAGATCAATGTGACAATTAGTTTTATGCCAATTTGATAGATACACTTTATTTTGTAGATTCATACACACTATAAAATTGAACACCTATTATTAGAGTATTTTTTCCTACCATGCATAGTTTGGGTGTTACAAAGTCTAAAGGATAGTAAAGTTCAAAGGTCTGAACCACTTTCTGTCAATCTTGGACCTGCTGCAAAACACTCCTTTCTCTGAGCCTCATCCACGGCTAGTAACATTCCAACTCTCCAGTAAATGTGTCAAGAAAGGTCTCCAAGTACATGAGAAGTCTCTCCAGGACCCAATATGACCTTCAAATACTAAGATTCTTTTTTAAAAGTGAGATATAATAGATTCATTAATTAGTTCTATACTTTATACAAGGTGTCAAACATATCCCAATTCACTAAAGTTTCCTAAAAATTTCACTAATATATTACCTCTGAATCATCCAAATGTTTGCCTCTCACCTTCTCCAACACTGTCCTAACAAGACTTCCAGTATAATTGTTAATTCCTGATCTCTATTCAGATTTAGATGTACAAAATTATTCATCAGGGTTCAAGTCCCTCTGGATATAACATTTTCCTCTGCTGTCTTTAAAGTCCTTCTGTTGTCTGTCATATGTCAACGTGAATTTCCTCTTTTCTGCTTGTAATGGAAAAGATTTGCTAGATCAATTGCAAGACATTATGTGTCAAAGCCTAGGTTAAACTATTCTAAGACACTGCTTCCTGTAAAGTAGCAGCAAGTAGGTCAATGTTTGTCCGAATTTTAGGTTGTCCATGTCATATTCCACTATACATTCACTTTACAATTTCTATATTAATGAATAAATATAACCAAAGGCCATGATGATTGAATTCTTTAAATCTTTGAGAATAGGACTAATATTTGCCATTCCTCCCAATTTGGTATTATTTTTTATTTGCTATATAAAGTAGTAAGATAATAGTGGTGATGAAGGCCTTGCATGGGGACTTTTTATAATACTGGAGACCCAGTGAACTAACTGTGACCTAGTCTAACCCCTGGATTCCATTTAACACCAGGAACTTTTATGTTTGAGTATGATATGAATCTCTCAGGGCATCTAAAAGGCAGTGTGAGTCCTCATCCTCGGTAAAAATGTCAAAAAAATATATGCACCAAATAATTCCTAAAAGATCTGGCTATTCTATTTTCAACATATGTATCTGTGCACGTTTCCATAAATTGCTTCCTTGTGGGCAGATAAAGAAAATGATTCTTCAGTGTAAGTAGAATGCACCAGAAAGTCCTCCACCGTAGGATTTGATCTTTTCTTCAGTCCAGAAGTTTTCAGAACAAATAAGTAAATCAAATGCAAAAAAACATGGATAGAGACATCCAGGAGGCATCAGCTTCCAGAACATTCATTCTTGATTTCCATTTTTTTTTTTCATTTTCTCCAGTTGCTTTAAAATGTGATTGAGAAACAAAAATTATATATTTTTTAGGGCAAATAGCATGATGACTTCATATACACCTTGTGAGATGATTAGCATACTCCAGCCAATTACTACTTTGAGTGTATGAAGTAGACAGTTCCCTTGTTGAGTGCCTCTCTGTCTTGCCTTTGGAGATTGCCTGTCTCCATCACTTTCTCATTGTCAGCTTATCCTTAAGATTTTTTTTGGCTTGTTCTAATTTTGTACCTAACTTGCTTAATGTTTTATTATCCTATTGTGGTCCTGAAATGCAGTGTTACAAGATGGAAGAGTAGTTGTCACTGAGCTGTCCAGGGACGCTGGTGTCCCTGCACTAGAAGATTGAATATTAAATTGTTAAGTGTAGGCGCCTCTGGATTCCCTCACAGAGCTGCTATGCATAAAGGTTTTCCTGGCCTTCCAGAATGTATCCCCTTTAACAGGGTCACTTCTTTGCACATTTTGATTCCTTTCTCCATCCTCTACCTTAGCACTTTGATATTTCACCTGTATTCAGATTTGCCAAAATTCACCTTGCTGATTGACCTACTGTTTTGCAGCTCATTGTCAAAGCATTAAATCTTGTTTTAGCATAATATCTCATAAAGATAAACTCTCTTTTACACAATCTTATTTCTCTCTTCTATGATACAGTGCCTTCATAATTTAGCTTCACATAATTTCCCTTTTTGCACTAGTGCCCAATAATCAAATCTGGCCACTATCTCATCGCACCAACAATGTGGCCTCCCTTAGCAGACCTACCACAGCCAGAACAAAGCCTTCAAGGATTTGGACCTTGATATTCTTTTAATTATGTGCTTCCCTAAATATAAGACCTAGCCAGAAAATAACTAGCCTTGTCTACCTTATGGAGCAGCCACCGAGTAGGTAAGGCAAGGATAGGATGACTGGGGCTGGCACTTTTTATCTCTAGTTCTCAAGGCTGTTTGTTTTCCAGCTAGGTCTTAACTTTAGGGAAAGAGGGCTGCTGAGAGCTGAGCAGTTATCCAAATGAGGATGAGTTTCAGGAAGTTAACAAACATCTTAGTGTATTTTCAAGGCGTTTGATTCCTTCGCATAAGACTCACACAAGAACTGTGACGTTATCTGTGCCTCATTGAACTAAGAGAGTGGTATAATAGACATTCATTAGTGTATGGAGTAATTATTTTTAACGTGGTACTACATTTATTATTTTTTTCTTTATCCGACCCATTTAAACTCTTATCTGTGTAAACTGATAGATAGCTTGGAGAATTACCTCCGATGTTTTCTTTATTTCTCTTTTTAATTGGACTAAAAATTTCTTCCTAAAACTTACCAGTTCAATGCTTCGTTTGTCTACACATTTGTATTTTATTTGCCTGTTCTATACTTGCTTAATCATATCTGATCATATCATTCAATTATTTAAGTTTTCAAATGAGTCTCTACCACATGTGTGAAAATTTCTATACTCTGGCATGCTATAAAATATGCTCTATTGAACTGACTTCTATTTATCCTCCCTGAATGAAATGTTTCTCAAAAAAAAAAAAACCAAAAAAGCAAAAAAAAAAAAAACCTCACTGTGCTCTACATAAATTCAGATCAAACCACTCTGCATTTGCTGTTGCTATTTCTCCTCCAAGCAGCACCAACCTTCAGCCTTCTGGTACTCGCTTCTTGATGTCACCGTTTGATCAGCCATGCCCCTCGCAGTCACTCTTCTGCCCCACACTGCGCCACACTACCTGTTTACATAAGAACAATTGTCCTGCTGCAATGCACCTTTTGGGTTACTTTTCTACTTCCCTTGTTAGTCTTGACATTTTTATATATTTGCTCACTCATTTATTTTGTGGTGCTGAGGAATGAACTCAGAGATTTCATACTCAGTCACATCCTCAGCCTTTTTATTGTTTGTTTTGAGACAGGATCTCACCAAGTTGCTGAGTTGTCCAGGCTCCACTTTGCCATTCTCCTCCCTTAACTTTCCCAAATGCAGGGGACTACCAGTGAAATTTTTACGTAGTTAGTATTGGAAATTTTACTTTTTAATCTTTTCTGACTGTATCTAGAAATTGACATACTCAACAAGTATTTTGAATATATGAATGACTAGCGGAAAAAGTGTCTTTGGTAGCACATCTATAATTTATTAAATGTGTAGCTTAGATGTATCTCCTAATTTTCCTGATCATTTTATATCATGTACCATAAAGAGCAAACAAGAAACAATATTTAAAAGCTATAATTATTAATAATTCTGACTACCTTGTGTTGATATTGAGTTCATTATATTTTACATTCTCTTACTTACATTTTATAGTTTAATATACAAAATGCTTGTCATAATGCTAATTGTGTATTATCCATTGAGAGCATGTAAACTATTTCTGCACAGTCACAAATTTCCCATAAACTAGAATGTGTCTTCTCTAAGGTGAAGCTGTAGCCTCATGGAAAATTTGGAGACTGTTTTGAATCCATTTTCTTTGGAAGAAATATTGGGAGAAAGTCACTAGTAGAGTTTTATGCTAGCTACACTTGGCCTTAATATAATATTGGTGGGTATGTGTATAAAAAGGAAATGTTTAATAATCTAAAAATTGTATGGCCAGCCTGAGATTTCTACCTGAAACAATAAACTAAGGAATTTTCTGCATCACTAAGAAGGAAAGTGATAAAGGGAAGACTCTGCACTACCTAGAGATATGTTCTATAACTACATATTATTTGTATGAATATGTACAATACAGTAAACTTTCACACACACACACACACACAGAGGCACAGATATTTCTGGACACTCAAAAATGTTCCTAGTCATTGAGAGATCCAAATCATGGTCAGTTTATCTGGAGCAGCTAATTTAGAGTAAACTCAGATCTGTTCTCTGTAAAAACTTCATCACTATAAAAAATAGTATAAAAGTTAGTATAAAATAATATAAAGTTAGTATAAAGAGTTATACTAACTCTTTGATCCATAATATACAGCAAACTAAGTGTAATAATTATCCAGTTGACATATAGGTAGAAAATATACTTGTTTTTACTGGAGTTTTCTTTCTAGTGATATTACACTTGCTTTTACAGGAGCAGTGAAACTAATAAAAAACAATATTTTTTAAAAGCTGATCAGGTAGTAGAGATTAGAAACAGTTTTTGCAGATGAAAATTTGGGGAAATCAAATTTAAGGATTACTAAAGGTAGTGTTTATCTGAACATATTATTTTGCTATGTGCTGCAGTCTATTTATAAGCATTCAGATAGTAATTTATTTTCTATTTCAAAGATGTGCATAATAATAATCGCTATATTTTTATTACTGATAGTAGCTATCATATTGTCTTAGGTTGTAGTATATCAGTGCATCTTATGGGGATTAAAACCTGAGATATATCTACCCTAAATTCTCAGACTGTTTAGTTTGTTGACATACATATCATCACAAATATACAAATTTATCACAAAATTAGAACATATAACTCTGGTATTTCAATATAAAAAGTGGATAGCTTCCAGGAAATCTTGAAATGCAGTTTTTACTTGTGTTTTGTTTTTGCACCGCAATAAAGGTGGAAAATCTTAAATTAAAACATCATAAATACATCTAATAATAATTAAACCATCATAAATGTACTTAATATGTACCTCTGTACTTAATATGATTGAACTCTTTAAAACTATCATAACTTTATTTTTCTAACTCCTTTCTCATGCATTTACACCAGTGTATTGGTCACCTCACATGTTTGGTGTATAGTGAGTTAATTTCGACTTGGGGAAAGCATCAAAAAGAAGTGGACCAATTAGTAAATGTTTATTATTTATTTCCTTAAGTAATTACACAGAACATTGCCCGGTTATTAAAGAGTTACATACTATGACTATATACTGTCAGTCAAGAGGTAATGTTTTAAAGGACTCCAGATGTTTATTAAGTTAATCATAAAAGTTATACATAAAACTACTGGAATATATTGTATATTTTTTAGGTCACTGAATGACATTAACATTCTTTTTTGACCTAGAGTACAGATATATTTAACAATAGGACAGGGACCTATAACTACTCTCCTTGAAGATAAAACATTCCACAGAGTTACCTTATGTATTTGCCAACTTTCTTTGCACCAGGAAAAACTGCCTGATACCTGCAAATTAAAGGTGAAAGGTTTATTTTGGCTCAGATTTCAGAAGTTCCAATCCATGATCAATGGGCTCCAAATAGAAACATCACTGACTGGAGACATGGCAGAGAAAAGAGGCTCACTTCACACAGCCAGAAGCAAAGGGAGAAAGAACAAGTGAGCCAGAGAGAGATATACCTTTGAAGATACACGTGCAAGTTTTGCAAGATGGTATATATTCACATATTTTAAACAACTATGTTAATGTAGACAAGTGTGTTTTTCATTACAGTATGTTTAAACTTTCATGCAGGTATATATCCATGTTGAAAAACAGAGATGTCATAAATGTATATGAGAATTACTACAAATTGGACCCATCAATGGAATATTATTCAGCCATAAAGAGTGAGAAAATAGATTTATTCATAGGAAAATGGATACATATTGAAGATATACTCCTAAGTGAAATAAATAAGTCACACAAGTGTAAATACCGAATAGTTTCTCGGGTGTGAATAAACTGCAATACATAAGATCCTAATAAGATTACTGACATGGTGACATGGGAAGGAAGGGGTTAAAGGTGTAGGAAAGGTGGGACAGATAGGGGAAGGGTAATAAGGGAAAAGAAAAAATGTGAGATAATGAAAAGATGGAAATAAAGTGTTTGTAGATGGGGAGGGGGAAGGGGGTGAAGGGAGGGCAGGGACAAGGGGGCAAAATGAGAACCAAGACTTGTCATGTAGAGGTACAAGATCCCAACAATGAATGTAACTGTACTGTATCCCTAAAATGTATCAATAAACTCAATTAAAACTGAAAAAATTTGAACCCATCAATGAAACCATTCTCAGATAAAAATAATGAAATAAGACAAAATACCTAAAATCAATCAGTTCAGAGTATTAGCATCCAAGAAAATCTCTTATGCTATTTTCTGGCTATAATCTTCTCACAAAAGAAAGCACCTTTTGGACATGTTACAAAATGCATCTTTGTTTTTTCCTCTCAACATTCATATGAATTGAATCACACAATTTTGTCTTTGGGTTTTTTTTTTCATTCTCATTTTGTTCTCAAGGTTTATTAATATTGTGTGCAGTTATAGTTTTTTAGGGTCAGTTGTGTATAGCATTCAATTATGTGAGTATATCACAATTTATCCTGCCTCATCGATCACAGAAGTGCATATACATTATCTCACCATTGGAGCCATAATTTATATTGCTTTTCTGAAAACTCTCATACTTATCATTTAGTGACATTTTTGTTAGGCACATCCCTAGGAGGAGAATGGCTGTCATAGGGTTTGTACATAGGCAGATTAAAACATTGCTATGTTTTTCAGTAATTGTCAAGGATTTTTAATTCTCTGACACCATATTTAACTGTTTATTTCATATTCTCTCGAGTTGGTATTTTGTGCCCTACTCTTCTGTGAGGATATTCCCGATGAGTAATAAGATTTAGTTTTCTCTTAGGATATCTTATTTTGTGAAATATTTGTTTAAATGTTTTGTATTCTTCTACTTCAGTGACTGTTTTGTTTTAAGCTAATCCACACAAGGGCTTTCTATATTCAGATGGAGTCCTTTCTCAGCTCCATTTGCAGCTGGCCACATCTCCAGAGCTATCACTTGCCTTTTCATTTTCTTAATGGTGTCCTTTGACAGTTCAATTTATTATTTCTGAATCTTTCTGGATAGTGTTTTTGTATCTTATGAAATATCTTTGCTTGCTTTTTGACCATGCAGATTTTCTCCCTTTTCTGTTTAAATATTATGTCATCTTTACAATGAGATCTGCAATCTATCTTGAATCATGTTTTGTTAACATTATGGGGCAGGAATTAAGCTTTTTAAAAATGTAATCCATTTGGCTTGTGCCACTTACCAAAAATCAATCCATTCCCCTCTCTAATTCAGGGCCACTTTTGACATAAATCCCATAATCACATTTAACTCAATACATACTGAACATGTGAGATGGCCAGTATACCATTGTAAAAGCTTGAGAGAGAGAGTTATAAAAATACAGTAATGGTAGTTTTAGTTAAGGTGATCATATTAAGTACAGATGGTTCCCATTTATGATTTTTGAACTTACATTTTCCATTTTTACCATAGTGCTAAAAAAAAAGCACAGCCAGTAGAAGCTGCATTTCAAGTCTTAAATTTTTGTCTTTTCAAAGGCAGGTGGAATACAATTCAATACCCTCTGGGCAGTGGCATTGAGCCACCTCACTGAGCTGGCCACACAGTCACAAAGGAAGCAACCCATACTCTACAGTGAGAGATATAACTAATTGCAAGTCGAGGAATATGTATACATTAATATAGATTAATTAATTAATGTATGTATAGATTAATAAATGCTATAATAGAATCATTATCAATGTGCTAAAGAGACATTATATTTATTTTCAGTAAATGAAAAATGAACTTTGGTGATCACTGATATGTGAGAACTGGAGAAAGGCAGGAGACTAGTTAACTATGAAGTTAAATCTCATTGTGTCTGATTTAGGCTGTATGTCCATAGAAAGTTGAAAAGCCACAGGAATTGGCAGATAGAGTACCATGGACAGCAGAGTGGCAATATAATGCCAAATACTCTGTACTCATTTTTACAAACTGTCTAAAACTTTTTGTAATTAAAAATAGTGAGAACTACATTCTAGAAGACAAAGGATTTCTAAGAGAGTGTAATGGAAACTGAGTGTTCAGATTGGAGGTTTTTTAACTGATAAGAGTTAATTGGCCTAGCCATAGACTCAGAATGCTAAGGCAGATTTTAGAAACATCTTAAAGTCTTGCAAACTCACTAACAGATCATTTGTGAGCCTGAGCATGGTAGGATATCTGGCTTGAGCAACATCCCTGGATTTAATGTCATTAACAGATAGAGGCTGGAGAAGGAAATGCGGAATCATGGGAAACCTGGAGACGGGGCCAAGGGAGGAGCTGAATTGTGACACAGAAGATCCGAATTTCATATCTGAAAGACAGTGTACATAGTGACAAGCTCCGAACTTTCCATAAGAATTAATTCTGCAAATTACAGGGATAGCACACACTGTATTAGTATACATTTAAATTTAAATGACAATAAGGACAAGGTCTTTAAGGAATGCCACGATGCTTGCTATGTTTAGCCATTAAGTTTTAGAGTGGTTTGCTTTGCAGCAAAGTATAGACACGTTTTCTTTTCCCCTAAGGAAATTATGGCATTTGTTTATAACATGAAGGGAAGTAATAAAGCAGACAAATGGAAGGAAGAAGGGAGGAAGGGAGAGAGAGAGCACCTCAGAGGAGGAACTAATACTAGAGCACCAGAGGAGATGCAGAAGAACTGGCGCATCAGCTCCTCGGTACAGAGTTGAGGCGGGACAGTATGACTTTACAAGTACAAAGCCTAGCCATGCTATTTCATTTTTTTTTTCCTGAGTGTCCAACAGCTGTTTGAATAAAGCTGCATAAGACTCACAGATGGGCCTTGATACGTTGAACGGGAATCTGCTGTCATTCCGGGCTAATGGGAATTTCTCATGGTGATTCATTCAGTGATGGAGCAGGTGCTACTGCTCTCTGGGCATTAATGGATAAAAGCCTTTCTCCAATTTAGTGATGACCTTTTCATTTCCATTACTGAATGACACTTAATGGGCCCATATTCTTTCTGCAAGTGGCGAAAATGCAAACTAAATTTCAAAAAAATTAGCATTTGATCCAATAGCTCTTTAAAGAGATGATATTTAAAATGTTCAGTGTAATTATTTTATTCAGTTCATCTCTAATTATTTCTGTCTGCTTATCGCTACTTTTGCCTTAAATCACAAGTTCTTGCCAGTATCAAACGAGTAAATACTGTTAAGTGGAGTTCGATCTTGTGACTTTCCTGGGAAATCTGAGGTAAAGTTTTGAAGAGATTTAAAGGGAAATCTGGCTTTAATTCAAGAAAGCCATAGCTAAATCTGAATCATCTTTGAAACCATAAATTTGTGGGACATTATTCTGATAAATACATTTCGATGACACAAATTGTTAAAAATCACCCTAATGGTTTATGCCTATATATCAGTAGGGCTTTTTTCTATATTTTACAAAACAATTTATGATATATTACAAGATTAAATAAAACGCAGCATAAAAATATAAATTAGGAGAATTGATCTCTTTCCTTTTTCTTTTCTCCCTTACCCTCCTCCTCTCCCCTTTTCCTTCCCTTCAAATAACCTTATTCAAGAGCTTTTGCTGGAACCCAACAAAGCAAACAGAGGCCCCAGAGAGCTATCCTGGCTCAGAGATGGGAGTCAGAGTTCAGGCAGGGTCCAGTAACAGCTAAATGAACAAAGGAAATTCAGTGAAAATGGCTGCCTAAGACAGGAAGTTCAATGCAGAGTGGATTTTTCATGGATGACAAGAGGGTCTATGGAGGGTGAGGGCAGCTTGGTACAAGAAGTAGGAGCCAAAGATAGGTCATAAGGGAGAACATACAGAGAAACACAAGTTATTGTAACTTAGTTGAGGTGTCAAAACACATTAAGGGTTTTGAGGGTTAATTATTCAGAGTCACAGCCTATGCATGACGGCAGACTGGCTTGTGTGCTGTACTAGACCATGAAGAATTAAAAAAGGAAAGGGCAAGAGTTTTCCAAATTCAGAGACTGGAAACTAAGAGAAAAATAAGGCATTCATCCTGAGCATTCAATTGCAGGGTTTCAGAAACCAGTGAAAATTCCCATGAAAATAATTCCCATCCAATACAGACTTGTATTAATAAAACTGTGTTACTTGGAAGGAAAGAAGGAAGGGTGGGATGGAGGGAATAAAGTAGAAAGGGACAGAGAGACAGAGACAGAGACTGAGGGGCAGAATTAGATATAAATGTAAATCTAGATATCTCAATTTTCCATTCCCTGAGACTATGTTCTAAGACATCAAAAAAATCAATGATACCTCAGAATTGGTGAGCTTATCTGATCTTGTTTCTAAATACTATTCTCCCCTGAACAGAGCCACAGCTCCTTGGAAAAGTAGAAAGAGAAAAAGCTGAATATTTTTTCCAGAGATAAGGTAAAAATTGTTCCGATAAGGTTTGGGTCAAGTCATAAAGAAATGGGCAACATGAAGGAACAACTGATGAAATGGGAAAACCTAAGTGTTAATACCGATAATAAACAATTATCAATTATATAATATGTACCTTACTGAATAAAATGGGACACTGAGATTCTATACTGATTTAAATACAGAAATTACTGTGTTAGCACTTTGAAGAGGAACTCTCTGCTTATGTAGCTTCCCAGTACCTTCCTGCACAGTACTTGTTAACTGTAAAGTGAGAAAGGGTAATTTCACAGAGCAAAAGTCTGATAGATACAAACCAAATTAAATGATCTAAAGAGATATAATCAGTGAAGGGAAAATTGAACCAGTGCCACCTAATAAGCAGAAATGAGAGCCATGATCCTTCTAAAAAGGCACGAACTAAATTTAACTACGGAGAAACCACATACAAACATAAATTGAGAGACATTCCATGAAAAAATTGACCTGGAGTAATCAAAAGCTTCTAGTCTATTTAAGTCATGGAAAGTCTTTTATAAACTCCTTCATATTAATGTAATACATATAAAATTAAATGCAACACAGAAATCTACTGATTTTTTTGTTATAAACGCCAATGTTGATGCAATTAAGGGACTTGATGAGCTCTTGAGATTGATGGTAATGGATGAAAATGACTTCTGCTTTTGATGAGTGAATTGTGATTACAAAGGAGAACATACGAGTATTAGGAAATACACATGGAAGAAACCAGGGCTGATGCATCATCATGTAGGCAACATATTCTCACATGATTTAGAAAGAAGAAATTTTTTTTTTTTAACTTTCAAGTCCTTGGTATTTGGAGATGGTCCAACAATATATAGAATCACATGAAAGGAGGCAAAAATGAAACAATGCCAGAAATAAAATATTGTGCTAAGTGGGAAATTATCCAAGTGAAGTCATCAATGTCTCAAAAATATGATTTTAAATGTAAAATCATCTCTATATCTTTTGTGATACTGTGTGGTACAGTAAGGAAATATACTTGGCCATTTTCCCAGCATTCCTCTCATCTGTCTTTGTTACAATGAGCCAATTGTACCCACACCTGAGTTTCTGCTCATGTGGTGACTTAAGGCAGATTCTCTTAACAACCTCAGGAGGTGGTTGGTCACCAGAGAGTCTAAGGAGTTGCAGGGGCTAGAATTTTCATCCCCATGCCCTGATCTCTGGAAATGGTTTGAGTTGCTGGATATTAAACCTCATACACTGGAGGTGGAGAGTGTGAGACACAATGACGTGAATGTGTGTCAGCCCAGTATCCCTTCACTATACCTTGCTCTGTGCACTTCTGTGTCTAGTTATGCATTTTTGTGCTCGATAGCCATGGTGATAAGCCAATAGACATGGGTTACATATCTAGCTGAATTCTGTGAGTCATCCTCACATAGTAGTCAAGATGGGAGATTTGGGGATTTAGGGATTGTAAACCCAAACTGTAGCTGGTTAGTCAGAAGCATAAGTCAGTCTGAGACATAGAGTTGTTGTTTTATGTGGGGGTCAGTCTTGTGGGCTTGAATCTTTAACCTGTGGGATCTGATGCTATCTCTAGGTAAAAGGTGATAGTTTTGAAATGAATTGTAGGAAATCCAGCTGATGTCCAGAGAACTAGAAAATTGCTGGATGTGGAAAAACAAAATCCATTAAGGTGTCCCAGAGGGAAGTGTACTGCAAGTATTGGGGTTGGTCGGAGAAAACAAGCAACTATTTAAAAAAATTTTTTTTTCAGAATGTTTAAGAAAATTTCTAAAAAAAAGAATTAGAATGTGAACATTGTACTTTCCTCCATTAAAATTACATGAGTTCCATACAGATGTTCTTTTGCTTATGATCATGTTACCTATCATATGCTGAAAATATCCAAAGTTGAAAAGGAATTCAAAAAACATAATCTACTAAAGTTTATAGTTTAGCCTAGCCTAATTTATACATATTCAAAATGGTTAGAGTTGTGCAAAATCATTTAACACAAAGCCTATTTTAACATTAATTACCTAGCTTATTAAATATCAATGTAATATATTGAAATCTCATATCTAAACAACATTGATAACATACTACCCTGTAGAGAATTGTTGGTTTCTCCTCTTTTGCTGCCCATCATCTTGAGAGCATTGTTTCATATATTATTAGCTCAGGAAATGATAAAGATTCAATCTTTGATTTATGGTTTCTTCCAAATGCATATCATTTTCACACCAATATAAACTCTAAATATCTTAAATAAAACCATAAGGGATAATCTGTATAAGGAATAGTCATGATAATACCTCACAGTAGAGAAAATACAAGTATAAATGGAAACAGACAAAGTTAAATCCAAATTTAGCTGGTTTTTTAAAAATTTTGCCTTTAGAAAAATATTCTTTCACCAATGCAAAGTAACATATCCAATCTGAAGAATTTTAATTAGTTTGATAAATATGAACATTCTCTGAGCTATGTATGATGAGCTTGATTTCAAAGCACTGCAAAGAAATGACATCATGAAAAAAGTAAGGTCTGGATAATCTCTGAAGGTCTATGTATTAAAGGGTTGGTTATCAGCTAGTGGCAGTACTGGAAAGTGGTCAAACCACCTATTGGAGGTGGGACCTAGTGGAAGGATACTTTAGGGGAACAACCTTGAAGGGTCTACTGGGCCCCAACCCCTTCTGTCTCTCTGTGCTTGCTGGATGGCATAAGGAGGACAGTTCCTCCACATTGAATTCCCACCACCATGCATTGTGCCACGATAGGCCCAAAGGCAACGGAGTCAAGTAACCATGGGCTAACGTCTCTGAAACTATGAGCCAAAATAAACCTCCCCTTGTCTTAAATTGATTATCCAGTTATTTTGTCATAATAATGGAAAATTGACTGATATGGCGAGTCACACTTTTTTCCCCAGTGTATATAAAATGTATCATTACATTATATTGAAATGTCATGGCATTAGATTTAAAAATGTAGAGTGCTTAATAAAAAATAATATTTTACTTTAAAAATGCTATCATTGAAACCTTCAGTGAGTTGTAATCTTTTTGCTCTTATAGATCCTGCCTGACTGATGATGGTTGCTGCTCATCTGGTGGTAGCTGCTGAAGAAGGTTCAGAGGCAGTAAAATTTGCTTAAAATAAGACAACAAGCCATAAAACGTGCTGTATTGGTTGACTTTTCAAGAGAGATTTCTCTACAGTACATATCCATTTGATAGTGTTTAATTTACAGTAGAACATCTTTCAAAACTGGAATCAGTCCTCTCAAACTCAGCCACTGCTCTGTCAACTATGTTAAAAGGAATATTCTAAATATTTTCAAAAGTGTTCATGGCAATTTTATTAGGTGTGGATTCCACTTCATTAAACTGCTGTCTTTGCTCCTCCCTGAGAAGCAACTCTGTATGCCAAAAAAGGTTTATCCCCAGCAATTTAGTCACGTATGGAGGCTCCGTTTGAAGTTCTAGTCGTCTTGCAATTCCCAACTTACCTATAGTTACTTTCTCTTTTGCAGTGAAGAGCTCTTTAAAGTCATTTGTGATGGTTGGAATCAGCTTCTTCCAAACTCCAATTATTGTTATTATTTAAATTCCTCTTGTGAACCACAAATGTTCTTTTTTTTTCAGCTTTAATTGAGTTTATTGGTACGTTTTAGGGATACAGTACAGTTACATTGATTGTTGGGATCATGTACCTCTACATGGCAAGTCTTGATTCTCATTTTTTCCCCTTACCTCTGCCACAAATGTTCTTAATGGATTTGGGCCAATCAGATTCAATGGTGAATACTTTGCAGAAGGTTTTCAATTTGTTTTTGCCATCTTCCTTAGAACAATCCTCATTCACGGCAGCTGTAGCATAACAAATAGGCATTTCCTTAAAATAATAATGCCTAAAAGTTGTAATATTCCTTGAATCAAAGTCTGTGTAATGTATGTGGCCTTCACAGTCATGAACATGAAACATGACATTTGCACTATGTCCATCAGTGCTTCTGGGTGACCAGGCACATGGTCAGTGAGTAGTAATTCTTAAAAGGAAGCATTTTCTTTTTCTAAGCAGTAAATTTCAACATTGGACTTGAACTATTAAGTAAATCATGTTGTAAGTAAATATGTGGTTATTCAGACTTTCATATTCTAGTTGTACAGAACTGAGTAAAATTATTAGCATTCATATTTTTCTAATGACATTTTAAAAATTTTGTTTATTTTGACTCAGTGCTATTACTTTACTATAAAGAGGGATAAGATAATATTGTATCGTTTGTTATAAAATGGATGCAACTTGAAAACATAATGTTGAGTGAAATAAATTAGACACTCAAACTTAAATATCACATGGCTTTTCTCATGTGAGAAATCCAAAGTACTAATAAAGAGCAAAATAAAAGATAAATGGAAACAGGGAGAAAGATCTTTTGCAAGTGGGAAGAGACAAGGAAACAAGGGAGGGCAAAACCAGGAAGAGAAAAAGGATGTATAAAAAATTTAGACACAATTCTTAAGGTCCTAGGATTTTCAGAAGATTCATAGCACTCGTTTCAAGTTCCAATCACCAGCTGCAAGTCACAAGCTAATAAGAGAGGCATCTTATCCTTGAAGTTTGCGGGCCAAGGATTGATTTCTGTCCAGCTATCAAAGTCCTAAATGGCATCTTCTTCAAACTAAGGACATTTCATCTACATTATAAATCTATTGTTTATCCAGGCCAATTTCATCAATTGTCTAAGCTAGAAGTTTTGCTGCCACTTGTAAATCAGCTTTTGTACTTCAAAGTTACACTTTCAGGTTATGAAGATGGATTTTTCCTGAAACCTCATGAACAAAAAGCTACTAATCAAATATGTTTTTCTCCAGCTTTTTCACCTCTATCTTTTTAGAAATAGAGAGATTCAGGGCTTTATTTTGACGTAGGCTTTAGCCTAAGAGAATGTTGTGGTTGGTTCAATCTGCTATCTAAACCACTAAAGCTCTCTATCAGAAATGATGAAATGATGCTGGTTTTTTAATTTTAATTTTGTTTACATTAATGTGCTCACTGAAAACCTTTCTTAATACGCAACATTTCTTCCTCAGGAATTGTAAAAAGTGAGAGATATATCACTCTTCCTTTCAGTCTAACACTAAAAATATTTCAAACAATAACATTATTATTAATTGCAGAATAGTGAAAAGTTTGAAAGATTAAAAGGGTATCAGTTACCAAAATATGACCGAGAATCATGAGGTATGCGTACCCAGATGGGAAAATTGCCTTGATAGACTTGCTCCACACAGAGTTACCGTAGCCATTCAATTTTTTTTAAAAAAATGCATTATCCGTGAAGTACAGCATCATTTCACACATATCCATAAATGTCTATGGATTTATAGTATTTATATATGTAGATATATGCATAGAACACTATACAAATATAGAATTTGTATATATCTCCATCCTATAACAATCTAGGTTCTCTATAGCTTACATTTAATTGTTAATTTTTAACAATCTGAACTACTAAAAATGTTTAATGAGACTACATGCAGGATAAAGAAAATTTCCTAATATTATCAAAAGAAAACTGTTGTTTAAAATCTGTTTTAGGGACAGGGATTTAGCTCAGTGGTTCCGCAGCCTGCCTGGCAAGCACAAGGACCTAGTTCAATCCCTGGTACCATAAAATCTGTTTTAGGAATATGTGATCAGATTGACTAATACTTTCAGTGAGGTGGCTATTATGCCTTCTATGGGATACATGGGATATATTAATTGAATTAAAAAAAATTTTTGTTCTTTTATTGAGTTTATTGGTACATCTTAGATATACAGTACAATTACATTCATTATTGGGATCTTGTACCTTTACACGACAGGTCTTGGTTCTCATTTTTTCCCCTTGTCCCTGCCCTCCATTCACTCCCTCCTCCCCTCTCCATTTACAAACACTTTATTTCCATTTTTTCATTTTCTCATATTTATTTTATTCTCCCTTATTATCTTTCCCCTACCCGTCCCACTTTCCCTACACCTTTAGCCCTTTTCTTGCTATTTCACATGATCAATTATCTCATTAGGATCTTATGTACTGTTATACTTTTTCACACCAAAGAAACTATTTGGTATTTACACATGTGTAACTTATTTCACTTAGGAGTATATCCTCAATATGTATCCATTTTCCTATGAATGAATCTAATTTCTCATTCTTTATGGCTGAGTAGTATTCCATTTTATAGAAAACCCACATCTTCTTTATCCAGCTTCCAACTGATGGGCAAATGGGCTGTTTCCAAGTTTTAGCTATTACAAACTGTGCCATTATAAACATAGGCATGCATATATCACTGTGGTGTGATTCTTTTAATTCTTTTGGAAAGGTACCCAGCAGAGGGATGGCTGGGTCAAATGGAACCTCTAGTCCCAGCTATTTGAGGTATCTCCATATGGATTTCCATAATGGTTACACCAGTCTGCACTCCCACCAACAATGGAGAAGGGCTCCTTTCTCCCCACAACCCCACCAGCATTTGTTATTGGTTGATTTCTTCATAGCAGCCATTCTTTGTGGGGAGAGGTGGAATCTCAGTGTTGTTTTCATCTGCATCTCTCGAATAACTAGTGGTGAGGAATTAATTGAATTTTTTGAAATTGGTAGTGAAATGGCTCTTAGAATCTCTGTGTTGTTAGTCATGTTGACATACTCAAATAATTTTTGATTTGTATACAATCAAAAATTGAAAAAGCTGTTTGCAGAATTAATGACAGAAAACTTCCCAAGCAGAGAGGAAGAATTTGACATTCTGATAACTGAGGCATATAGGACTCCAACTAGCTACAATCAAAGAAAATCTACACCTAGACATATAATAATCAAGATCCCAGAAACCCAACAGAAGAACAAAATACTACAAGCAGTAAGAGAAAAGAAACAAATCACATGCAAAGGAAGCCCATCAAAATCACAGCAGACTTTTCAACACAAATGCTTGGGGCAAGGAGAGCCTGGAATGAGATATTTCAAGTACTAAAAGAGAACAACCTCCAACCTAGACTGATGTATCCAGCAAAACTCTCTTTCAAAATGGAGGGGGAAATATGACACTTCCACAACAAAGAACACCTGAGAAACTACATGAATACCAAACCAGCACTACAAGCAATTCTAAACAAGATCCTAGAAAAAGACAATGAAGGTAACAACACCGTGAGGCCAGCAGAGCAAATCAAATAGGCAAGGCAAGAAATTAAAAGGAGAAGGTGAAAAAGTAAAAAGAGTCAACAAAAGGCCAATAACATGTCAATAATAAGCCAGTACATAGCAGTTATAACCAGCAATGTCAATGGCCTCAACTCACCAATCAAGAGAAATAGACTGGCAAAATGGAATAAGAAGCAAAACCCAATAATATCTTGTATACAAGAAACACACCTAGTACAAAAAGAAGCCCATAGCCTGACAGTGAAAAGATAGAAAACAATTCTCTATGTGACAGGAGCCCAGAAAAAAACAGGGGTAGCAATCTTATTTGCAGACAAAGTAAATTTCAAACCAAAACTGAATCTAGTATTATTGATGTAGGACAGTACTGTATCATACCTCTGTGAATGTAAAATATCTAGTACCTGCTTTATGATACATAGTAGGGACCATGCTTTATCAGAGCTACATTTAATGATATTACTCTAGAATGTTCTCTTTCCAGATGATGATTAAGAGGCTAATAGAAAAAATGGTGCCAGGTACCACAGCAGCAATAGAACTTTGTTGTTTTCTGGATATTATTCTTTTCTTTGTTTTTTTTTTTAATGGAATGTGCTGAATGTCTATAATTTTGTTCAGATGACTGCAGAACCTGGAAAAGCTGTTGCTGCTATCGGTGCATAACATACTATTATTAGTCTTTATATATATAAACCATATTGGTCTAGAAATGTTAATTTATTTTTATTTTTATTTTTTTCCATGTGTAAAGGGGTAACACATTGTACTAAATATGTAAGGTCATATCTACATGGGTTTGATTACAGAAACTAATATTCTCTAAATAATGAAAAAAAGAATAAGATAAGACTATAAGAGCGAGAAGCAATTTAAATATGTTCAGGGACCATTTTCATCTCCAGAATTAAGGTTTATTTTGATGTTACATCATCGCATTTTCTCTTTTACTTTCCTTTTTAGTTTTATTTTAGGATTCCCTATTTTTAATGTTCATACAGAGATTTCTTTAACTGAAATACCGAATAGTTTCTTTGGTGTGAAAAACTATAATAGTACACAGGATCCTAATGAGATAATTAATAATGTGAAATAGGAAGTAAAGGGCTAAAGGTGTAAGGAAAGTGGGAAGGGTGGGGGAAAGGTAATAAGGGAGAGGAAAAAAATATGAGAAACTGAAAAAATGGAAATAAAGTGTTTGTAAATGGGGAGGGGAAGAGGGGGTGAAGGAAGGGCAGGGACAAGGGGAAAAATGAGAATCAAGACCTATTATGTAAAGGTACAGAATCCCAATGATGAATATAATTGTATTGTATACCTAGATTGTACCAATAACCTCAATAAAAAGAAAAAATGCTGAAAAAAAAAGAATTGAATTTTCTATATAATTATAATATTGAAATACATCTGGATATGTCCTTATCTCCAGAAGTATGTGATTTGTTTTAAAGAGATATGTTTTTTCAACTATCAATGTTTCAATCATGAGTGGTTGTTTGTTTGTTTGTGTTTTGTTACTGGGGATTAAACTCAGGACCTTGAACTTGCAAGACAGGTGCGTTGCCATTGAGCTACAGCCCTCACCTTATTAATCAATATTTCAAAAATTAAATTCAAGAAAGGAGTTCATATAGACAAAATTTATTTATGTTGAGTCAGTAATACCTTCTATTATTTAATACATAAAATAACACCAGGACCTTACATATTGAGTTCATCTAAAGTGATAGAAGATAGAATCTATTATATTCTAATGAAAAACATATATTTGGGGGAAATAGAATTAAATAGTAGTGATTTATTTTTTCTTACTATTGCTCTATAATACAGTTTTGAATTTGAAAATGGCCATCCATCCTTCTTTTCATCTACTTGCTAATTAATGTATAAAACTTGATAATCTTTTATTATATTCCAGCACATTCTGATCATAGGGTAGAATGATGCAAAATGAGCAAGAACAGTCTATCAAAATCAATCGCCACTGATGTAAAGAAGATAGAATATCCCTGACTTGTCTGATATATAATTTTTTTGTTTTTAATTTGTGAGACCTGACTGAGCTAAAGTGATTCCTTGTTGGATGAGCAATGGCTCCAGAGGCCATTGTGTACCACTCCCCTTTGTAGTTGTACCCCTACCTATGTTTGAACCTTTGTTTGGGAATGTAAGACTGCACAACTTTGTGAAATCTTTACTGCATAACTTTGTGATCTTAAATTCCTAGCCCCTACTGTGAATAATGTGAGTTAATGGGCAACTGCTTAAGCGTTCTGGAAAATAAGATAAGATCTGTACCATATACAGAGACCCAAAGTTAATTGTTTTAGTGCTTGCTTGTCTGAAATGCCTTAGAGACTCCCTTAAACATCTTTTAATCATCAGCATGTGATTGCTGAGTTCATGGCTGCTGACCAGCAGCAGACCAGTAGTCTTTGTCCCCTGCCTCCAGGCTTTAAATGTTACCCCCCCCTTATCCCTCTTATAAAAAGGACCTCATCCTCTGAGCTAGCGCCTTTCTGAGCTACTCAGCTCTTGGAGTGCCCTCTGGCCAGACTAATAAAGGTCTGTTTCCTCTCCAACGTGTTCTTTCCCAGGTGAATCGGAGTGGTATTGAGCTCTTAGGAGAAGTAGTAAGGCCTTAGGTCTTACAAATTTACCATAGTGCAAAAGCAATGTGCATTTAGTAGAAGCCATACTTTGAATTTTGGTTATTTATCTTTTCCTGACAACAGAGTAAAGTACATTCTTATGGTTCTGGGCAGTGAGTGAGCCACAGTTTATAGTCTGTCAGAGGATCATGAGGGAAAAAACAAAACAAAACAAAGAAAAACCCCTAATACTATAATGTGTACTGTGTTACTTGAATTTTTGGAACAAAGTATTTGATAAAATACATATATTGTTGCCTTTTATTCAAGAAAGACTTAGTGTTAATTTTTTTCCAAATGTAAACTACATTAAATATTCTAAACATGTGTAAGGTAGTAAGCTAAGCTATAATATTCACTAGTTCAATGATATTTATATAGGGTACCAAGTATTCCAAAAACTGATAAGAGCAGGTAATCCAAATAAGCAAAATAACCCAAACAAGGGAAGTACTGTGACTCTCAACCTGCTTGATTTCCAAAATGTGAGTTTGTGTTCTTTAAAATCAAAGAATGAATTTTAGGAACAATAGAGACTAAGAGGAGGAAAAATGTATGGAGAGAAATGATAGCTGCTGTCTAAGAGAGACAGAAAGGGGGCAAAAAAGCGGGTTGCCTAAGGCGGCCCAGCCGTCACAACACCAACTTGCCTGAGTTGGAGAGTGAAGATTGAGAGAGGAAAGAACACTCAAGTCTGATTGGAGACCAAGAGAAGTCTGGCTTATTTCACAGAAATAGCTCCTTTTATAGGTTCACATCAACAGGAAGCACCAAGCAACTATTTGTATCTTTATGCAAAGACCGGATTTTCTGACTCTTTACAAAGAACATCAGATCTGTGCCTGTCTCTTTGAGTTTCTCCCATTGCAGAATCAAAAAACAATTTTAACAAGCAGAGTCCTAGAATGTTACACAGATTGTATCAATGCCTTGAGTGTAGAGGTGAAGAAGTTTCTTTTTAAATGTCAAATGCCTAGAGGGCCATGTCTGGCTCCCACAGTTGCCCTTGGGCCTCATTTCCTAGGAAGTTTTTGTGGAGCAAAGCCATAAAGTGAGGCTGGTAAAAAAGTGAGCCAATTAAGAAGATCCAAGCCGGGCCTGGTGGCACATGCCTGTAATCCCAGCACCCAGGAGACTGAGGCAGGAGGATCTCTTGTTAGTTCAAGATTACCCTGGGCTACATAATGAGTTCCAGGTCAGTCTCAACTACATAGTGAGACCCTGTCTCAAAAAAACCAAAAAAAAAAAAAAAAAAAAAAAAAAAAAAAGAAGATACAAGAGAAATTCACAAGATGTGTATGAAGTTCAACAAAACCATAATCAGTCAATAAGATTACAAATACAGTCAACCAAGGAATATTGATTAAATGGGGAACAAATGGGAAAACAAATCAGGTGCAAGGAATTTAGGGAAAGGAAATGGGCTAGGGAGATTGAGGTCTATTTAGAATATTAATCACTGCTCTACATCTCTAGGTAGTAGGTAAGTGTAGCACCTCTTCTCTTTTTATAATGCTAACCAGTAAATGTGCCTCAGTTGTTTTTTCTATGCTGAGGGTCCAACTTTGCCTAACTGCTTTCTTAGAATTTCTAAATAACTTAGCTATTTGAAATAATATCAAATACATTTTTAACTTCAGATATTTTAAATTTGTGGTAAGTTTAAGGACTGAACTCACTTCATGCTTGGGAGCACTCATAGAGAGTGGGCAAAGAAGCTTCCTTTTATTTTTTAACTTTTTTTTTTGTTTTTGGTACTGGGGATTGAACTCAGGTCCTTGCGCTAGCAAGGCAGGCCACCCAACCACTGAGCTAAATCCCCGGCCTGAGAAGCTTCTTTTGAAAGGACTGATAAACCTCGGAGCAAAAGGAAAGTGGTGAGCACAGCGATCCACTGAGAGGCAGCATTATGAAAACATCAGAGTGAGGAGTTGCTCACATTCAGGCACCGAGCTGCAGTTTTTTTGTTTGTTTGTTTGTTTTGTTTTGTTTTGTTTTCTGAATTATGGAAAGAGAAGCAACAGGAGCTGAGCCTGAAGTGTTACATAAGGCCAACTCACCAACAATCTTTCACGGCACATTGACAGTGGTCATATAACATTTTATTCAAACAAGGACACATCTTGAGAGAAAACAGGGAGCAATGGATGAATGCTGAACTAATAAGTTTCCCTCAAGTCTGTCCTTAGAAAACTAAAAAAAACTGATCCGTTAAGAATGAAAAAGGAGCCGGGGATTTAGCTCAGCAGTTCAGTGGCCTGCCTTACAAGCGCAAGGACCAAATTCAATCCCCTTTTCCACACAAAAAAAAAAAGAATGAAAAAATGGAAACCAAGTTTTTGTGAATAGGGAATGGTGGAGGGGGTGAAGGGAAGGGAGGGCAGGGGTATGGGGAAAAAATGAGAGCCAAGACCTGCTATGTAAAAGTACAAGATCCCAATGATGAATGTAACTGTACTGTATACCTAAAAAGCACCAATAAACTCAATAACATTTTTTAAAAACTTAATGTAAAATCTGCTAAAGGGTTTAATTGGAATCAAATATTATAAAAGTTATCTACTCTTCAGAAATAATTATGCTGGACAGAAGTACATGGACTTTGGATCTTTTAGAAAGTTCCAATAAACAAGAAAACACCTAGGATAATTTTACCTAAGCAAATTCTCTATCAGCTAAAAGAGTGATTAGAGTTGTGCCTTCAAACTGAAGAAAGCCATGATGTCATTTTCCCTGGTAGACCTCCAGAATATCATTGGAGAAATTACTCCGCTGAAAGAGTTAATGTGGCTTTCAAACATGCTTAATAGGAAAGCTTTGGGTTGATAAACACTGAGAAAATCCTGCTTACCATCAGTGTATCTGAAAAATTCTCAGACCTATAAATTGAAATCATAGGAATAAAATTATAGAGCCCCTAAGAGTATACTCAAGATGTCCTATCCTCACTTTATATTTTATTCTGTTTTGTCTGGTTGGGACTGGAAATTCACAAAAGGCAAATCACGAAGTCAGTTCTTCTTAAATTTCTGCTAATATCAACTCCAAAAGATTTTGATATTTTATTTTTATAGAAAAGAGGGAATTTGAATTGCAGTTTTTCATGGCAGCTTTGTAGTATTTCGCATACACTATGTCATATAAACTGGTGAATTTTGATTTTAACTTCAAGGAGTAAAACAGCTTATACATCTTTCAATGGCATTAAAAAAGAGAAGAATTCAGTTTTATGTTTCTGCTTATTCTATAGCCATTTTCATTCTGGTTTTTAGATTTAGTTGTTAACTTGGCTGGATTTCTATCTTATAGCTGTGCCATTTTCTATTTCATATATCAAAAATTTTTAGGATGGAAATTTCTCCAAAGTCTGTATAAAAATAGCTGGTGACCCAAATATCTGTTTCCCTAAGGCACATGCAAAATAATTGAATTCTGATCCTTCAGGTGTACATTTTTAAGGAGCCACATATACAGTGTTTGCCAATAGAGGCTGTTAGAGGACCCTGTGGTAAAAGAAGAAGGAGTTTCTAAGGAGCTTCTGGTAAGAGTATCTCAGAACTGCCATTTACAGAGAGCAATACCACTTCCAGGGTTAGGTATCCGTCCAAGATAATAGAAAAAAACTAGTAAGATATCAAGAATATTCACAAAGTGCAACATACATATTTTCTACAAGTAAATGAAGAAGATGGGGAAGTTGCCATCACTGAAAAAACAAAACTTTGTAGTCAAATGCTTCCAGGATAATTTTGGTTCAACATTTCATAGAATTTGATGAGATGGCAAGAAATTACTCTTGGCAACAAAAACAAAATAGGTTGTGATCCTTTACAAAACATGAAAGCCAGGTAGAAAGAGAAGAGTGGTGAGCTGCAGATGAATATTAAATTATCAAAATTATTGCCCCGTGCAGGAAAATGCTCACATTTTAAAGTTTAAACTGGTCAAATATATCTGTGAGATAATTGCTAAAGCTTCCAGATAGTCAAGTGTGCCAAGACATTTATACTTATAAAGGGCTGGGGATTTAGCTCAGTAGTATAGCACAAGGTCCTGAGTTAGATCCCTGGTACCAAAAAGAAAAAACAAAACAAGGAAACAAACAAACAAACAAACAGAAAAAAACTAGCCTTTAAATATATAAGCGATTACATGTTCTTAAACGAATAGCAGCAATAATTCTGTTATTCTGATACACTCATCATTTTAAAACCTTTTCCTATTTCATGACATTTGCCCTAAGATTTTTTCTATGGCATTGCATTTGGGGATTCTTTACCTGTTTAGTTTCAATTGTCCTTCAAGTATCTGATGAAATAACATTTCTTCAGGAAAGATTCCCTTCACCACAATTCCATCTCGGTCCTTTTATTTCATCCGAGAGCATATACCAAATATAAATATATAATCAGGTACTTATTTATGTTGCCATTCACTAGACTGTTAGGTGTATATGGTAAAGCCTATGTCTCTTTCCTTAGGTCAGGCTTACTTAATGCTTAGACTTGGTACTCAGTAAATATTTATTTTACAAATAAATACAATTTTAGTATGGCCAAAGAACTGTCCCAAAAAGTAATATTTTTTCTAGAGTTTTAAAATATATTGAAAAGGCAAGAATATAAGATTTTTATTCAACTTAAACCTGCATTACTGAATATCTATAGAAAGGTATAATTTTGGTATAGAAACGGGACAATCTTGGACTTTCCAGTCCTCAAATTCACTATTCCCCAGAAGAATAAGTATATAGATAGATAGATAGATAGATAGATATATGAAAATAAATGCAGGTTTGTGTTTATAACCAGGGTTCTCTTTCCTACATAGCTTGACACTGTTGCAAAGATATCATCAAGACATATGAACTCTGGGTGACATCAATGTTCTCCATACTAAAACCTCCTGATCTACCACAGAATGACAATGCTGAAGCACAAAGAATGGTATCCTGCCTTTATCTTTCACAAAATCACAAAAGAAAAAGCACGTACTTAAGAAAAGAAAGAAATAGCTATTAAATTAAATGAAATATTAAAATGAAAAACTATAATAGTACATAAAATCCTAATGAGATAATTGACCATGTGAAATAGGAAGAAAAGGGCTAAAGGTGTAGGGAAAGTGGGAAGGTTAGGGAAAAGGTAAAAAGAGGAAAGAAAAAATATGAGAAAATGAAAAAATGGAAATAAAGTGCTTATAAATGGGGAAGGGAGGGGGGTGAAGGGAGGGCAGGGAAATGGGAAAAAATGAGAATCAAGACCTGTGAAGTGAAGGTACAAGATCCCAATAATGAATGTAACTGTACTGTATACCTAAAATGTACCAATAAACTCAATGAGAAAAAATAAATGAAATATAAAAGAAAGAAGTGTTGTGGAAGAAGTTGCAATGAAACATGGTGTAGGCCTTTACTGCACTAAATCAGAAAGAATTGTGAAGCATTTTTTAGTCAGAGATGTTTACATTTTCTAATTTTTTATTAGCATGCATATATTTTTTCAGAAGAACTGTGAGACAAACTATAAGTTGGATTTGTTAATAGATATTGAACAACTGAGTTATTGCTGAGAAAATAGGATTACACTGAAATCACTAAAATATAGAGAAATGTATTTAAAAATGAGTTTTTACATGGATATACTGGGGAAATGTCTGTTCCTGAAACCTCTTCTTAAAAACCAGTGGAGTTTATAAGGAAGGAAAAGAGTGGTTTTCTGCTTTGTGTTATTTTCATCTTGAGCTTGAGCTGCGGATGAAGTCATATTTTGAGATTATTAAAAGAAGAAAACTAATATAAACCAACTTTGGTTCTTCAACCTCATTTTGCTTTTTCATCTATTTCATCAAAATACTACTTTTATATTACATTAGTTCATTACCTAGAAAAAAACTAACAAAACACAACATAACAAAAGCGTGATGATTTCTATATTTTACATTTATCTAGTTATACCTATGATTTGAAATAGATAATCTAAATTATTTCACGTTTGCTCATAAGTATAAATGCTTATATAAATGACATTGTTGAAAAAATATTAATTAAACTAAAAACATATCTGTTACAGCTGTCTCAGTGAAAAAAATCACACCATGAAAAATGTCCAAATTAAAAGGATCCTTTAATATGGCTACCACAGACAAGTTCATGGTCCCACCTGTCTTGGTACTGATCAAGCAGAGAAGCCCAGTTCTTAAAGGGAAAAACCATAAAATAGAATGTCATGATATCATCTTTCAACAAGCACAGGGGTACAGAAGCAGATTACAAGTTAGAGTACAGTCCAATTTTGGGGATCTGACAGGAAATTCCTATCTTTATGGTTAGGGCCATAGTATAACATGTCCTGTCCTTTGTTCCCAGCCACCAGAAAAGATAGGATCTGTCCTTTGTTCTTAACCACAAGGTAAGCTATGTGCTGGCTAACTTATCACTTTGAATAAGCAATGCAATCATGAGAAGAAAAAGGCTAAAGCTCAGGCACAGGCTACTGGGGGTTTCTGGTTAACTTTCTCACTTCAATATTGTGGTACATTATAGCAATAAAATGCATATGTAAACTTACCTCATACACTAAACATCAAATTATTCAATATTTAAGCCATCAGTTAATATACAATTATAAACAGAAAGTTTATCTTGCACAGCCACTAGCTAAAGGCCCACCCAGACAACAGATATGCAGGCCCCAGCCAGAGGCACACCCAGATACCATCCTAAGTGTATACAGGTCCAGCCAGAATCCCACTCAGACAACAGCACAGGGCAGGAATCTAGAAGATCATGATTCTGAATCTGGAAATGGGTGCAGTGGTGAGCAGCAGAGAGAAGGCCTCTCTGGGATTTGCTGAGAATTGAAGCCCACTGGCAAGCAAAGAGTCACCCCAACAAAGGCACAGCAAGCTACATCAGCTAAAATGAGAAAACACATAAACAAGCTTCAAAACCGGACTTCCAGATCTCCTAAGGCAACCCCAAGGGGCAATGAGATGGAACAGTCTGATATTCAACCACCTGGACTCCCTGAAATGGAAGGAAACAGACACAGATTTTAAAAAAACAGAGGAGCTGAGGACCATGATGGAATCCCAGCATCAGAAACAAACAGAACCTGTAAAACAAATGCAAAGAGATATCCAGGAGATTAAAAACTCCATTGAAAGTTTACACAGCAGAATGAGCCACTGTGAAAACAGAATATCAGATATAGAAGACAGGATTGTAATTAGTGACCAAGAAAATAAAAAGTTCTTAAAAATAGTAAAAGATCACAAAAATCAATCTAGCAGCTGCTAGATGATGCAAAGAAGAATAACGTAAGACTGATCAGAGTTAGTAAAGAAATGGGAGATTGTGCAAATGACATAAAAAAATTCACAGAAATCTAAGCAGCTCATTATCCATTATACTCCAAAGCATTTTAAGGATGGGCTTATGGAAACAGTTATGAAGGAAGTTTTGATTAAAAATAGTAAATAGTAAAATCGTATAAGTGATTTTAAACTCTTGACCATTGGTACATGTCTTAACACATCATTATGTGTGTTTAATACTTGGCATAATGCCTTTCACATAAAAGTTCTTAAAAAATTAATGTTGAATTAATGACTGCAATAACAGACATGGCTGACCAATAATGAAATATTCACCAGTGCAAGGAAATAAGCATTCTACCACTAAGTGTACTGAAGCAAAGGCTAAATGACTACCAAATTACTCTGCAACACAAGATATAAGTATAGAATGTGTTGTCTTCAACAATCAACCCAAATCTATTTTATGATTCTGTGGCATATTATATTTGGGAATTATTTCCATTATGTGAGAGGTTATCATGTCTGCTCCTCTGCAGCTTAAAATAGGAAGATGAACTACTTAAGTGCACAGATGTTGGAATGAAGAAACGATGGCCTTGAATCTCTTATAATATGTAAGGATATATGACCTGAAGCCTTGTTGATTCTATCTGTAAATATGGGCTACTAGAGTAGAAAACTTTTAAGAGACATAAAATTAAGTGAGATATTTCTAAATTTTAAGACACACAATAGCTTGTTGATATAGCATATCTCATTAATTAGTTTCTAATATTCTGATATATTTTAGATTGGTCAATTAAATATGATATAGGTACTTTACACATTATAAATAAATTTTATTTATATTTTTGGAAGAGTGTTCTACACGAAGGAAGCAGAATTATATAAATGGATCCACAGCCCCTGAATGCTTGTGGTTTCAAGAGCTACTCATAGTGATACCGACAGCCATAAAAAAATTCTTTGTTTCTTTATTTGTTCTTTATATGTGTATAAGGCCTAACATGGCCTGAAGACTAGATGGTGGCCTTTAAACAAATAAATAGTAATATAGGTGGAATTCCTTCTTTATGTTTTCTCCTTTTGTATTAGCCATTGCATGGAAGAGACTTTTTAAAATTGCATAGTAAAATACCAGAATTAGAGATAGGAGTATTTTCATTCAAAGTGAATCAGAGTTTAATAACATACTAAAATCTTGACAGTGCAAAAGGCAATAAAATATCAGGTCAAAGGATAGCAAACTTATAGGAGAGTGTTTTAATGAATTGAAGAAGAGAACAAGAAATCAGGATAAGAAGGGAAAGAAAAGTCAAAAGAAAAAGCCAAGGATTAAGAAAACATTTTAATCAGTGAGAAGAATAAGAATATTATGATTTCTTCAGAAAGATATGACACCATTTAACATGTTATCTACATCTTCAGGAGGGAATGAGAGTACTTCAGATATGTGTGATATTAATAATAATGTTAAATGTATTTAAGGAAAGATAGCACAGAATACTGGATTCAACCTCACCATGAGAAAGCTGAATCATCATTCACATCTTCAAACTTGAAAGTCTTTACACTGTTTTCAGAGTGTGCTTGTGGACATGTCAAATCTTGCTACCCAAAAATTAAAAGTTTTACTCAACTGCAAAGCAGCTAAATGTCCTTTTTCATTCAAAATCAGCATTTTAACTCATTTTAGTAGAAATAATAAAACACAAGGAACTTGACTAAGTGCCTCTGTGCTTTACATCACTAAAAACCCCATGAGTTAAATTTTGTAAAGAATAAAAGCATATGTCTGAGTTTCAACTCGAATTTGATCTCCTTCCATCAGATATTGATTAAAATGAGTACTGCTACCCTAGCTCCTGACAAGTTAGAGTTAGAATTTACAGTTGGATTTTTTAAAATTATGTGTCAAGACTTAAAAACCTATTAATCGTCATAGTTTTCAGATTTTCTAGCAGTTTGAGGAATTAGTTTTTTTGTTTTTGTTTTTGTTTTTATTTTTTACTTTTAGCTACTAGAAATAAGCATCTGAAAGAGCTCTAGCACAGGCTCTTCTAAAAGAGTCCACATAGTCTTCTACCACCAGTTATTTGAAGTTTATTTTCTTAATTAAATACACTATGGTAAAATTTTTCTTTGAAAGCACTTAGATTATAAAATAAAAAGGAAAATATAATAGGGCCAAGTCAATAATTTAGCTGAACTCAAAATAGCTTCACATATGAGACAAAGCAGCATATATTGAAGCCACATCTCTTATGTATTTGCATTATCTTGCAGAAATAATTTCATCATGTAAGGCAATTATAAAGACATAAACCTGTTATAAAATCATTTTTAATTAGCTCTAAGAAAATGATGCAAAGCCACATTAAATTGAAAAAAGAAAGGCTATTATATGTAGAAATAAAACAACCATTCTTTCACCTTTTGGCTACCGCTTTGAAACAAATTTATTGAAAGCATCTCAGCTATACAATTTATTCCATTATATTCTTACTTTAGTAGCAAAATACAGTACATAATGGTAGATGATTTAAGTGAAAAGAAAGCAGGAGAGGGTCAAAATGGGCTTTGAGATACTCAAGAAGTTATAGCTATCATATTGCTATAGACACCGCAAAGCTACATTTTTTTCATTATCATAGAGAATATAGCTACTTCACAATATATATGGTTATATTATATATTATATATATATATATATTTCTCCCTTTGGAAATGTTTACATATGGCAAAGCTTTTATCTAATGCATTAATTGAAATCCCCTAAATGTAAATATAGGAAATACATTAACTTAAAATGTTTCTTATAGTGTAGCATAGGGACCTGTAGTGATAGAATAGTTTTGTTTCAGGATTTTGGTGGTGGGCATACAAAATCAAGCACATAATGAAATTTGATAAAATTACATACATTCACACACAATACTATGTGAAAAGTGGGTGTGTATAATCTCAGTAAGCCATGTGGGTTTTTGAGCATGTGTTTTGTGGTTTTTAGTATTGCACTTTAGTGTTACGAGAAAGTAACATTGGAGAAAGAGGGAAAAAGAGACCTGGGACCTCTGCAATTTGCAGCATTTTTCTGAGGATCTATATTTTTTCATAATAATAATGAAGAAGGAATAGAGACTTAAGCTACTACGTATAATATTTTAGGCCATTTATGTCTATACAGCACAACACCATCAATTATGTGGTTTATTAAAAGTAGAAATTTGTTTCTTATTGTTCTGAAGTCTGGGAAGTGAAGATCAAGTTTCTGGCAGGTTCAGTGCCTGATGATAGCGGGCTCCATGATTTGCAGAAGGCTGGCACCTGTCCTCACATTGTAGAAGGGCAAGAGGTTTCTCTGGAGTCTCTCTCCACTTTCTCTCTCACTTATCTCCCAATTCCTACCCTCTTTCTCTTTCCAGGGATGCTGAGATTTGAATCCAGGGCTTTGTTTATGCTAAGCATGTGTTCTAACACTGAGATATACTCCCAGTCTGCGAGTCACTGCTCACTGGACAAACAGAGCTAACATAACATAATATGGGTGAGGCATGCTAAGACAGAATGATTGCTGTGTTTGAGGCCAGTCTGGGCTAGACTGCAAGTTCAAGGCCAGGCTGAACAGCATAGTGAGACCCCGTCTCAAAAAAAACTATATCTATGTCTATGTATGTATCTATGAATTTGCAAGCCAGGCTTACAATGGTTACAGGAGGAGTCAGGTGTGGAAGAGAGCCAAAGGGCTGTGTGCTGGAGAGTCAAAAGATCTAGTCAAAAGCCAAATACCTGGAGTTCACTGTAAAGCCCCATGTCAGTCCATATCAGGACATAGCAGGAAGCCAAAGGGTCTGCACTGTAAGCCAGGAGACAGAGGTCCAACATGAGACCGGAGCACCTCCCCCAAAACATCATGAGACCACCTTAATTCCTTTTATTTTTTGAGACAGGGTCTCACTATGTAGTTGAGACTGACCTGGAACCAGGCTGGTCTCGAAATCACAGTGATACTCCTGTCTCAGCCTCCCGAGTGCTGGGATTACAGGAGTTCACCACTGTGCCCTGCCCTTATTTCCTTTTTTTCATTCCACTGAGGTACAAATCTATCTGTCAGTGCCACTCACACCCAATGTATGTCTTCTGCTGTAAATCCATCATTCAGTCACACCCAAAACTGTGTTAAGCCAATCAGCAGGGCATTCCTTACACAAGTTGACAAAACAGCTAAGTATCACAATCAGTACATAGCACACCAGAAGTAAGATTTTTGTCCTTGTTTTGAATCTAATATTAATTATAGAAAATAGAAAAAAAAGAATTATATGAATGATTAGAAGAATGTGACACTGATCATTTGATATTAAATTTAATGTAAAAAATGTTAAGTATAAGGGATTGGGTTATTTTTAAATGTTATATAAAGAAAATCATAAATATTTTATTTGAGGTGAAACTACTGTAGCATTTTAAAAATTTAAACTAACTCTTTTTATATGTGAAGATTCATCAAGTCCCCGCAAAAGTCTATAATAGTACGTGATTTCTTTTAAATGAAAAGCCCAAAATGGAAATAACTGAAGAGCAAAATAAAAGACAGATGCTAAGATAATATAGAAGTGGTCTTTTTGGAGATAAGAAGAGGACCTAAAAAGGGGGAGAGTTCAGGGAGGATTAAAAAGGATCGCAATGCAATACAAATATGTGCCCAGTTCCTAAGATAAATGTAAATATCCTGCCCCGCAAACATATACTAATAAAAATAAATTCATTTATTAAAAGTCTATACCATGCTAATTTGAAAACAAACAGATTCGGGCAGTTTATTCCCACAATATGCCATATCAAAGCACCAGGCGCATGTTGAGGGCAATTTGATGACAATTTTAGGAAAATATGATCTCTTTGTCTAGATTTTTGGATAATTTTTTTCTACCTCTTAAGAATCAGGAGTTTGTTTTGAATGTTAATTGTTCGCTTTCTACCTTTAACTTTTTAAACAAAACATTAGGAACACATTTTTTTCGTTCTCAACTAAATATAATTTATTGGTTTTTAAATGATTTCAAAGAGAATATTATTATTTAGAATTTTTAAAACTTTTATTAATTCTCTCTATGGCAACTGTTTCTCAGCCATTTTGTATTCCATGTGTAAGAATATTAATTGTTAGTCAACCCTCTCTTCTAGGTGTGTGTTAGAACTAAACTAAATACAGCTCTCCTCAGGGCTACTAGCAGCCATGTTAGCCAAAGCAACACATTGTACTATATTCTTTTGTAATAAATTTAGCATTGATTGATTTAACAGTGGAATCTTGAGCTGACTATTTAGTTCTTACATCTTTAAATTTGGGTTGTCTTTCCATAATCTGGGATGACAAGAGAACTTACCTGATGTATTTATTAAGATTGGTAGAGAGTGAAAAAATATCATATAAAATGCCTGGCCTAAAAAATCACTGTTTAACATATACATGGTGTGTGTGTGTGTGTGTGTGTGTGTGTGTGTGTTTGTGTGTGTGTGTACAGAGGAAATTAAATTACAGTATACTGAGCAGAAAAATCATATATTGAAAAAAAATCCCCACTGGCCTGAAATAAGCAATATATTTTGGCATTGAATGTTAATGATGAATCTAAACTATTTATATTACTATGTGTTTGCTTGAAATACTAAAAACAAATAACCAAACCAAAATTATTGCTATGCCTAGAAACTTTCAACAAAACATGCAACGAGGGTAATTGATATAACTAAGAACTTAGAAAAATAAATGTAAATTTTAGTCTTTTAGCCTATAAAATATATGGACAAAATTAATAGCTAGAGCAAGGAACAGCAATAATGTATATTTTCTGGTACCTAAAATTAGACAAATGTATTTCCCCATACAGTATGAGTTTTAAGGTGATTTTATAAAATAAAATAAATTAAAAAATATATGTGGGGAAATAGCTCTAGTCTTCATTTTCTTCAGATAGGAAGCTAACATACAATTTTTTTTCTTTTTTCTTTCTCTTATAACCTATTTGCCCCAGGGAAGATGAAAATGTTTTTCTATATGAACTGCAGCAAAGGATAAGACATATTTTGGGTTACTAGTGAAACATATAAGACAGAAATGAACAAAGCAAGGAAAGCTTTACTAGCCTTCTCAAACTAATTATGGTCATTGCCTTTAGCAGATAATATTTCACTTTTACAGTGAACTCATCTATTTATCAACATAGCTGTATATTTTGGATGACTTATGCTATTTTAATATGAAAGGTGTATATTATTTCACAATTGTATTTATTGTATTTCCTGCAATGCAGGTTTTCAAAATTGGTTTTTTAAATAGGAAAATATGAGCCTAATGCTTGGCAGCTTATTTTGCTGTAGTAGAATTGTTTCATTTCCATATCAAATGGATGTTGAAAAACTGTCAGATATAATACTTTTTTTGGCTGAGGTAACCCTTTTATCTATTTTCACTATATTTGTATAAACTTTTATTTTAGATAGGGTATAAAAAGCTTCTATTATTTATGAATTAACAGCACTAATACATTAACTTCAATATCTATAACTAAAATGACTGAGGAAATGCATTAACTATATTTTTCAGTGCTTCCTATGCTTATTAGACCAACAATGAATGATTCAGAGAAGTACATCACTGTGGCTTTCATTGCAAAGCTTATTCTTTAAGTGAAGAGACATGAGTAGTGTGATTACATCTTTATTTTTAGAGCATCAATTTCCAATGACACCCAATTCTATTTAACAAATGCAATTGATTAGTGCCTCATAGAAAAATGAAACCATGATCATAAGATTGTTTAGTTGCCAAATATTGAGGACTGCAATTCCATGACAATCTACACCCTTCACTTCTGCTCAGCCCATCACAGAGTAATGATGTCTATTCTTCTGGCATCTCACCAGGCTAGGCACTTTTTTCTCCGTGATTAAACTTCAAAGGCTTCAATAAACTAACCCTAACCCTATCCCTATCCCTAAGATTGATCATTTGCTGCTTTGTCCTCTCTAGGATACTACAATGGCCCACCTTTCCCTGGGTCCAAGTTTTGGTTTTTTTGGTTTTTTTGAGACAGAGTCTCTCTATGCAGTTGAGACTGACCTGGAATTCATTATGTAGTCCAGGCTGGTATCGAATTTACAGTGATCCTCCTGCCTCAGCCTCTGGAGTGCTGGTTTTACAGTCATGCACCACCACACCCGGCTTTCAGGTGGACTTTTTGAACAAGGACTCCACACTTGGCAATTTTATTTTATTGTATTCATTTTCTCTGACTTCCTAATCAAAGTGGATATATGGTGATCCCATCCAGTAATGAAACTGCGCTTACCAATGTTATCCATAAATATTCATTATTGAAACAACAGGAAACTTTATAATCAATATAACTTTTTTTTCTCATTACTACAGTAATTTAAATATTTTAATATCATTGGCTTTGAATCTGAATCTCTTACAGTATCTATAGCTTCCAGTATTTTATAAAAAAATTCTGGAGTCTTTTAGTCTAACAATCAGACACAATAATTTTACTTCCTTGCTTAAAATTTTTCAAGTGTTTCTATACACTCATGATAGAAGCAAAGCAAGGCAAAGCTAAATGAAATGTGTATTTTATTTCACCTACATATGTTGTATTGTCTTTAGGAAATACCCATTTCACATAACAAATATTAGCCAGCGTAAGAGAGCAATTTCATATTTATAAAGAGGTCAGTTCTGTAAAAAGATGTAATAATTCCTAATTCTTATATAGTTAATAACAGAATAAAAATACACAACACATACAAAAAAGTGCAACTAGACATAAACAAATCCACTGCTGTAGAAATTTCAACACTACTCCTTCAGGAATTTATAGATACTTCAGTTAGTAAATTAGTAAAGTGTAAGACTATATTTGACCCAAACAGCTTTTTTTTCACAAAGCTTTATAATTGACATTTATAGAATATATATTATTTTCTAATTCTCATCGACATTCACAAAGACAGACAAACTTCTGTATTTTTAACAATTTGAAATAGCAGAAATCAAGTAAAGTATATTATTGGAAAATTTAATATTAAACTAGAAAACAATGATAGAATGATGAAAAGTAATTCCAAATATTTAGAGGCTAAACCACATATTTGAGGTAAATAAATACGTTATTTGAGTAAATAACACATGGATCAAGAATAAACTCAAGAGAAATTAATATATATTTTGCAATAGAAGAGAATGACATTGTTATTTTTCAAAATTTATTAGATAAGACAAAAACAGTGCTAGGATTAAATTTGCTAGCATTAAAGGAGCATATTAGAAAAGAGGAAAGATTTTCAATCAATAGTCAAAGCAATAATCTATGCTTTTACCCGACACTAAAAAAAAGAAAATAAATTTAAGTCTAGATCAAGTAGTAGAAATCATAAAAGCATTGAACTAGAAAACAATGAATTTAGAAAAGGAAAATTATGAAGAAAATCAACTAAACAAACAGATCTTTCAAAAATGACAAATTCATAAGCATTTTGACTGGATGACAAATTTTAAAAGTAGAGAAAACACAAATATGAGAAATTATATGGAGGTCTCTACCACTGATATTATGGATCTAAAATGTTAAAAGAAAAAATACATGACCAGCTTTTTGACAAGCTAGAAATACATTTTTGAAAGACATACATTATAAAAATGCACTCAAGGAGTTACAAAGAAACAAACAATATGTGTTAAAAGATTTGAATAAATACTTTCTAATTAGAACTTGTTACCAGCAAGGAGCTAAGAGATAATGTATATGATAGACTTTCAGCAATTTTTTAAAAACTGGTACAATGAGGTTGGCTGATTGCTCCAAATGTGGTTTTTATCTTGTTTTGCTGTACTAGAGCTCTGATGTTGCTTTATCTTTTATTTATTTATTTTTTTTACTATAGGGAGTAGTCAGTAACAGTGAAAACACACACATCAATATATTAACTTCATATTAATTTCAAGTCAGTAACTGAAAATAAGGAATATCTATTACATAAAGCAGGACAAAAGCATAATCAGAGATGTACTGAGACTGACAAACAGGCAAAACTTTAACCACAAATGTGTTTTGGAAAGTAATAAAATTATTACAATAAATTTCCATGTTGTGTTCAGAGACTCAAGTTTATGTACAACAACAACAACAATACATTTTCCTTGAATATGTAGCCTGAGCTGGCAAAATATAGTCTCTACATGGTAAACAGATGGTCTGAATAAACTACTGCCTTTCGAAAATTATATAGAATGTGGCCGTGGAAATAAATAGTGATTTGTCCGAATCATTTAAGATCCTGTCTTTTAAAACTCTTTTCAATTAATATTTGATTTCTAGAAATGACCTTATTATTTTGAATGCAGCCTGTGTGCTGGGAAACCAAAATACCCAGTCAAAAAAACACATAATTCTGGATTATTTTGAATTAATAAAGTACATTGTTTCCTTCTTCCACTCTAGCAACGTTCAGTGGTGACAACGGTAGATGGACCTAAGAGACCTGAGTTCTGTTCCTACCAAGCTTTCTACCTGTGAGGTCCATGACCACTCAGTTTCTTCTCGGAGATATTTGCTCATTGAGAATATGAGATAGTTAAAATAAAAAAATAAACTTAACAGTTTAATTTTCTTTGTTTTTTTTCTTTCTCTACTTTTTGTGTTTACATCTCTACAATAAAAAAATGGAGATGAAATTAGTGCATGATCTATTTAAATCTAAAACAAGGCTCTCAGCAATGACACTACTTACTCAAGGCCTCTAAGAGTGAAGATGTTGGTATCATGATCTGCTTTTCTTAAACCAAGTGGGATGGCTTCTCTTGATAGAATTTAATTGATTTCCACAGAATTCCTATGTGTGAGACAAATGCATTGATCAAAAAAATTTCTGAAGCAGAAATCACAAGAAAGGCATTCATACATCTCTCAAAATGTTATGCAATTGACTTAGTCCTTTCAGCAAAGTCAGAATGCCATGAGATAACACAGTGTGTTTGTGAGTGTGAATTTACATACACCTGTGTGTGTAGAGTTGGCGATAGGATGAAGAGGAAGAAAGAGATAAATAGGATTCTTTTAGGGTTTATTTACCTCATAATGCTGAGTGATATACATGTAATAAGACCCATAGAAGAGTCACAATCATAAAAACTCAGAAATGAAAGAAGTAATTGGAATTTTTTTTGCAGGGTAGCAAGGGAAAAACAATATCTGTGAAAGATGATATTTAAATTGAGGTTGAATAGTAAGGGATTATCTATAAAAAGTCTGGATGGTAAAGTGGGAAAGAGGGAGCATGATATTCTATGAAGAAAAACTATTAAATTTAAGCTTTCAGACTAGGATGAACGCACTGAATAGTGTTAGGAGAGCTGTAAGAAAAAAATGAAGAGATAGGACACACGTCATGTAGTCCCTCGATAACTGCAAAAATTAAATATTATTTTAGCCTTTCAAGAGTGGTAGCGCAATGCTAATTTTTACTCAAAAAATATTTATTGAATATTTGCTGTGTGCTAAACTGTTCTAGGTATTCAAGACAGAAAATACCCCAAAGTGGGCAAAACATTACGCTAGGTAATTTATGCTTTAAAATGATTTTTCTGGTCAAATTAAGAGAAATGAATTTTAGGACATCAAGAACAAAATACGTTAGTGGAAACGTTTTCTTTAAAAAATATGCTAAGGGTGAGGATGGCAGTGCTGACCAGGTGGAAGAGGTACAGAGAAGCGAGGTTAATAAATCAGGAATATACTTCTGATGGATTCAGTACGTGTTTGATGGATTCGTCAGCATTCCCCGTGGAACTTGTTTTACTTTCTTATTGCTGAGAAAAAATACCTAACACCCACAATCTAAAAGAGGAAAGGTTGCTTGGCTCACCTTATTGGAACTTTCGGTCCGTGGTTGGCAGGCTCAAATGCAGCAGCAGCATGGCAGGAGGGCCTGCCTCGGTGGAGGGCTGCTTGGTCAAACTCACCAGCTTGCTGGACCAGGGAAGGAACCAGGTGGGAAATCTAACCTTCCGGCTACCAAGCACAGACACTTGCCTGTTTTGCTCAGACCCCATCTCCCAGAAGTAAGTCAGCTATAAGCGCCCTAGGATCCAAGCGCCCATGAAAAGTTTCAGCTGTGAACACCTGAGGCCTTGGGAGGATCTTCTAGAGCTAAAGCAGAACAGAATTTCAGAAAGCACTTCAATGCCTTAATATATGGTAGGAAGAGTGAAGGACAAACAGTTTTGCTCACTCTGGTTCCTTCTTCTTCATCATAGAGATCACTGAGGGCTTTTCTTTAGATCTCTTCTATGAGTCATAGATTTTCTTTTTAAATAAATTTATTAAAATCTTTTTCAAGGGGGGTCGCGGGGATTTAGCTCAGACCAGAGTTCAATATCCGGTACCAAAAAAAAAAAAAAAAAAAAAAAAAAAAAAAAGAAAAATCAAGGGCCAGGGTATTAGCTCAGAGGTTCTGCCGTCTGCCTTGCAAACACAGGGACCCAAGTTTGATCCCCGGTACCCCTCCAAAAAAATAATAATTTTTTTCAGCTTTCAAAAAATGGAGACTACTAAATTAATATGTATAAACTATCTAACACTGTCTTGCCTCAAAGCCTCAAAGCAATTTAAATGTACTTAAAATAACAGTTGCTATCACTGTTATATTTTATATTTAAGCATCTTAAAATTTAAATTTACCCAGCAGGGGAATAGCTGGGTTAGATGGGACTTCTAATCCTAGTTGTAGGAACAAGAAACTAGAGTCATTTATAGCTAAGTGGATGAACATTGAGGGCATGCTGCTAAGTGAAATTAGTAGGACACAGATTTGTAAATACCATATAGTTTTGTTCTAGTGTGATAAACTAAAAGTGTAAATAAGGATCAAAATGAATAATTGATATTGTGCAATTGGAAGAAAAGGTCTAAAGGTGTAGGGGAAATGGGACAGGTAGGGGAAAGGTAAGAAGAGAAAAGAAAAAGACGAGAAAATGAAAAAATAGAATGAAAGTCTTTTTAAGTAGGGAAGGATGGAGGGCTTGAAGGGAGGCCAAGGTAATAGGGAAAAAATAAGAACCGAGATAAATCACGTAAAGGTACAAGATCCCAATGATAAATGTAACTGTATTGTATACCTAAAATGTCCCAATAAAAATATTTTTTATTTTTAAATTTAATTTCAAGCATTGTGAGAATTATCTTCATTTCTTAGAAAAATTGGCTATTAATTTCAATGGATCTAAGTAAAACAAGTGTTCTTCTCATTTTTCACACATTCTACCCCACCTACATACATCCTGCTGCACACTTTTCTAGTCTACTTGAGCTTATGAAATGTTCAGGCATAAGAGAAGAGTTTGGGCATAAAAGAACAGTGTGCTTTTGAGTATTACATTTCACTGTAAAATAAAATATAGCTAATCCCAACTTGTCTGTTTGTACTGAATATGTATGGTTCCAATGGCTGAGAGGGTTATGGTTCTGGGCCTTTAGAATGAGCCCTCCCTGAAACTTGTCTTTGATGATACAACCTCCTAGCTAAGATCAAGCTGGTATTTGAGGAAAGATTGAATTAAGATCTCTGATCAATGTGGTAATATAGAAGCTTGACTTTATTGCCACACTCAATGTCCTCTACAGAATTCATGGTAAAATACAGTATATTAAGAAGGAGGGCCTTTAAGCAATATTAGTCCATGGAAGCTCTACCTTCATGAGAGATTTTAATGTCTTGATAAAAAAGACTTTCAGGAATGGGCTGTTTTAGTTCTTCTACTTTCCTGCCATTTGAGGTTCCAGCATTTTTCTTCTATCTGGAGGAGGTAACATGGAAGGTACTCTTAAGCCCTAGTCTACTGGTACATTCATATTCGTCTTCCCAGCTACAAGAACTATGATTCGGTAAATTTCTGTTTACCATTCTCACATACTGTACTACATGATACTAAGGCTCTATTCCTAAACAGCCTAAAGTAAGGATAGGCCTATAAACTAAAATAGCTTCTAAATTCTAAACTGAGATAGTGCCTCCAGGAATGTCACTATAATTTGGATTATGACCCATCTGTCACAGAAAGCCTGTGAAATTTGGGTTTTAATAAAAGGAAACCAATTATCTCAAGTTTCTGTGCATTGGCTCCCTCTCCATCTTTTCTGGTTTTCTATTTCTCCCACAAATCCCTATGGACTCACTGTAGTCTAGATGCTTGTTTCCTGCTCTCCCCAGTGAATGAAAATTTTCAGAAAGTAAGCTTTGTTTTTGCCTGAAAGCAACTTTCTTCTTGTCATTTGATTCTAATAAATGGATAAAGAAATTTGAAAGACAAGACACAGAGTCTGAGGCCTTTCTTTCTAACAAAAATATTCTTACTTTATTCCTGTACCTAATTGCTTTGCTTATTTTTTCAACAAAAGCCACATAAATAAAATAATTTTATCACCAAATCCTAAAATCAAAATGATGCTTAAATACAAGATAATCAGCATGAAATATTTTTTGACTTCTAATACTGCACACGATTTTCGGTATTCGGGTAAAGTTATTTCATAAAAATTATATTGAGAAAAATGTATGTCTATAAAACTAAAGTATCTCAACATTTCTGACAAAATTCCTATATTTAGCATTTTTCTGCTATGTGGTAAAAAGTGCCAAAAGGACTAAAAGGTATCATAGATAATGTGAAATAGGAAGAAATGTGGCAAAGGGGAAGGGGAAATGGAAGTAGGGGAAAGGAAAGGAGGGAATGGAATTAATATAGAAAATGAAAAAACAATGGGAACAAAGACTTTGTAGGTAGGTAGAGAGGGAGGGCTTTAAACTATTTAGTAAGCTGTATTATACTCCATGGTGATTGAAATTTAGTATTTGTAAGACAAGTATGAAATGTTTTCTTGGAGAAGTTTCAATTAAACAAATATCTAATTTGTTAAATAATTATAATCAGTTAAACTCAACTGTCTTGAATAATTCCCTATTGATTCATATGCATTGAAATGAGCTATTGTTAGCTTCACTTCTCTCAGTAACTTATTTGAGGAAGATAACCTATCTAAGGAAAGTTTTCAGGTGTTTTAGAGTTTAATCAAGAAATAACAACAATGCTGAGAACACAGATTAGGAAAAGAAAACTTCATTAATTGTATTTGTTCTTACACGAGGTGAGGGTTCTTTCCCTTTTCTCATTTTATTTACCTTTTTTGTGTTCTAACATTGATTAGACTGCTTCTATGTGGTTGATCATTGCAATAATTTTCAAGCTAAAATTCTGAGTCTGTGATAAGTTTATAAAACAAGCAATTCAAGTCACAGGGTTAATCACACATAACTGGACTGTAAATGATTGATGTGCTTATTAGGTCAGTCTAGCAGCCAGACTGGATGACCCAATAAGCAATCAAATTTGTCTGTTCCACCACTGATGCAATTGGGTGAAGTTAATCAAGGATCTTAATGAACAAATCTGAGTGCTTTATGTACAATTTTGTGTCTCTAATCATGGACAGTAGTATCTCTTGTATTTTTCTTCCTTGTCTTTGTTTTCCATATCCTCTGTTTTTCTGCCCTATTTATTTTATTGTACTTTCATTATTTTAGTTAAATATGTTTTAATGAGAATGTTGTTATTTTAATGCCTTCCTATAACACCTATACATTAAAACGTGCTAGAGAGCTTTTGGCATTCTGATTGAAGAAGATCACACTCAGTCTAGTCGGAATTTGCCCCCTTAAATTCACAGAAGTGATATCAAAACAAATCTTTTGCTCGCTTATGGGAGTGCAGTGATTGTGGAGTAGTACACTGGGGATCTTAGGCAACTTACTTTTTTACTTCATTCCTGGAAGCAAACACACTGACAACCTGAAGTGATAAACTGTTACCATGTCCACACCAGGTACTGTTCATGTAATTTCTCCTGGAAAGTTCTACTCACTGTAACTTTTTGCACTGGCAAAAAAAAAAAAAAAAAAAAAAAAAAAAAAAAAAAACACAAAAAAAAAAAAAAAAAAAAGGAAATGCATCTTATGGTCACACAATTTCCTCTCTGCTGTAAATATTTTCTTTATACTTTGCTATTTTATTTTTACAAAATACTGGGGGAGGGTTGGAAAGGAAAAAGAGAACAAAAATAAAAATAAACTGGTACACAAAGAATATATATATATATATGTGTGTGTGTGTGTGTGTGTATTTTATAAGTGTATGTTTAGATCCTTAAGAATTACATAAATGTACAATGTATGTACATGCATATTATATGCATTATACATCATATTTCATTTCCATTAAACTGTGCTTAATTTGTTTCACACATTGTTGTATCTTAGAAGTATTTGATGTTTATAGCTTAGTTTTATTACTTGTGTGCTGTAAAAATTGTTCTACCCTTGTGAGTTGAAATATTTTGAAAAGACTGCTCTCCTCAACTATATTGTTACTTTTAGGTAAATTTTATAAAGAAAAGGCATGATAAATGGTTGATCCTTTCCAAATACACTGTTTACAAACAATTAATTTATTCCATAGCATATTTCAAGAGTGAATTTAGTACAATTATGAATTTATATATTTTACTATAGTTGATACACTTCAATGTGTTGTATTTTCAACACTTACTGATAATCAAACACATCCTTTTGCTAGTCAGTAGGGAATGATTTTTTAAATTATTTTAACTTGCTTCAGAAGAGGCTGAAAAACAAGGATTTAGTTGATGAAATTTTGAAACTGAACAATTGTTGCAAAAATATTATCTTAAAAACTTTGGATTTTGAAAATAATAAAAATATGCCTCAGAATATTTTGAAGGAGAATCCAGATATAATGAAGAAATTTTAGGCTAAGTGGATTTTATAGCAAAATTCAGTATTTAGAAACATAAAGACCCTTTGAGGAAAGTAAATATCTCTAAACAATACATTCATGTAGTCATCTAAAAATCCACATTATGTGTATGTGCTATCTATATACTGTATACTTAAGGATGCAGATTTCTCATAAAATATTCTTTATCCCCTTTCACTTTAAATTTATTTAGTTATTTTGTTTTTGAATTTTTTTGGCTTTTTCCTAGATTCTTCCTATAAAGTATCTAATGTTAAAACCTCAAGCAACTAGTTTGTTAACATCTCATTCTGGGAAAGATATCATGGGCTACATAAAATCAATTTAAATATAGAATGAGAAGTAAGTTAAATGTGATGAAAATTTTAATAATAGTTATATAGCAAAAAAGCTAAAATAAAATAACTACATAAGATGATAATCTAGTAGCTAAGAAGCATTTGGAAGAGAAGAAAAAATGAAACTGTCAGAGTATAGTTACTTATGAGGATTTCTTCATTATATTACTGGAAATAGATATTTTCCTTACAGTGCCTATCAGTTGTGTGAACCAAAATTAGAAATTCAGAAAGGCGATAGAACTATTTAAACTGGTATTTTAAAAGGAATAAAAAATCCATTTTTTTAGTTATTTATATATCCTAGATGTTAGTCCTTTGAGCAGTAGCTGGCAAAAAATTTTTTTGAATCTGCAGGTTGTCTCTTCACTGTTTTGGTGATTTCCTGTGAGGTGCAAAAGTTTTTTAAACCACTTACCAGTTCCATTATTTAAATAAGGCATGACCCAAAAATTGCACATTTTACCTTAATTTTTATAAGAAGAAATATAAAAATGACAATTTATCAAATTTATTTAGTACAATAGTCAACTGGTTGAAATGACATGCGCCTGAGCAATGATAGGAATAGTCAATAAGTAAATAAATGTGCTGTCCAAGTAAAACTCAGGGAAAACTATTAAGTGGTTAATTTCATGAGATCCTACTTGTTGATTCTTGGTATTATCTCTTGTACAACTGAGATTTTATTCAGAAAGTCCTTTCCTATGCCTGTCTTCAAGTGTTTTGCATGTTTTATCTTCTAGCAGATTGTTTCTGTTCTAATGTTGAGAACTTTGATCCATTTTAATTTTAGTTTAGTAAAAGGTAAGAGATATGAATCTATTTTCAAACTTGGGCATGGGGTAGCCAGTTTCCCAAACACCATTTAATAAAGAGGCTATATTTCTGCTACCGAAGGAATTTAGCACCTTTGTCAAACATTGTGTAATTGAGTGTACTGAAGTTGTTTTTGTGTCTTCTAGTCTGTTCCATCAATCCACAAGTCAATTTTTTTGCTGATACCATGCTGTTTAAAAAAAAAATTAGACCTTCTTAAATATAAAGACTTAATCAAAAAATGGGCATCTGAAATGAACAGATATTTCTCAGACAAACAGGTAAAAGCAGCAAAGAAATATATGAAAAAATGTTCAATATCACTGGTCATTTGAGAGGTTCAGGTGAAAACAAAAGTGAGATTCCACCTTGCCAGGGAAGAGTGGCTGCTATCAAGAAATCAACTAATAATAAGTGTTGGGGGGGGCTGTGAGGAGAAAGGAACCCTTCTCCATTGTTGGTGGGAGTGCAGACTGGTGAAACCACTGTGGAAATCAATGTGGAGATACCTCAAAGAACTAGGATTAGAAGTCCCATATGACCCAGCTATCCCTTTGCTGGGTATCTTTCCAAAATAATTAAAGAATCATACCACAGTGACATATGTGCACCCATGTGTATAGTGGCACAGTTCGTAATAGCTAAAACTTTGAAACAACCCAAATGACCATCAAATGGAGACTGGATAAAGAAGATGTGTTTTTTCTATAAAATGGAGTACTACTCAGCCATAAAGAATGAGAAACTAGAAACATTTATAGCTAAATGGAGGCACATTAATGCTATACTCCTAAGTGAAATAAATAGGACACTTGAGTAAATACCAGTTTCTCTGGTATGAAAAACTAAAACTGTAAATAAGGTTCAAATGGTATAATGGGGAGTGTGAAATAAGAAAGTGGCTAAAGGAGAAGTAGGAAGGAGGGGAAGGAAACAAGGGAAAAGAAAAATGTGAAAAAATGAAAAAATGGAAATGTCTTTGTAAATATTCAAAGGTGAAGAGGGTGAAGGGAGGGCAGGGGTATGGGGAAAAAGCAAGAACCAAGAGATATCATGAAAAGGTACATGATCCCAATGATGAATCTAAATGTATTATTTTATTTATTTATTTATTATTATTAGTAGTAGTAGTAGTAGTAGTAGTAGTACTAGTAGTACCAGGGATCAAACTCAATATCTTGTGCTTGTGAGGTAGGCGGCGCAACCACTGAGCTAAATTCCCAGCCCTGTATTATTTTCTTTAAATGTACCAATAAACAAGGAAAAGCAAAAAAGAAACATTAGGAGTCCATCTCACTCCAGAAGAAATGGCTGCCATCAAGAAATCAACCAATAAGAAATGCTGGTAAGGGTGGGAGGAGAAAGGAACCTTTGTTCTTCATTGGTGGGAGTGCAGACTGATATGACTACTAAGGAAATCATTGTGGAAATTCCTCAAAAATCTAAAGTAGAAATTCCATTTGACTCAACTACTACTTGTTGAGGTGACTTTCCAAAAGAATTAAAAATGTCATACCTCAGAAATGTATGTCTACCTATGTTTAGAGCAGCACAATTCATAATAGCTAAATCATAAAATTAGCCTATATGCCCATCAACAGATTAATGGATAGAAAAATGCGATACCTATACACAGTGGAGTACTATACTACCTTTAAGAAAGATTAACTTGAGGCATTTGTAGGAAAATGTGTGCATCTTAAGATCCTAATTTTAAGTGAAGTAAATCTGAACTACAAACTTGGACATCATATGATTTCTCTTAAGTGAAATATTTTATAGGAAAGAGAAAAGAGAAATGAGAAAGAACAAAAAGCAATTCTAAGTATGTTTCTGTTGTCAGTCTCTGGTTTCACTCCAATATGGTGTCAGAGCTCACTTTGTAGGATTTACATTTCTATTGATGCATTAAGTTATTTGTTGCTGTTATGAACATATTGTATTGTATTTTATTTATTGAGTTAATCTTTTTTTTCTGTACCTGGGATCAATTTCAGGACCTTGCACTTGTGAGACAGGTGTGGCACCACTGAATTAAATCCCTGGCCCAGTATGCTGTATTTCAAAATTAAAAAAAAAAAAATTCCCAGAATCAGAAAATCAGTAGTTGCCAAGGTTTAGTTGTGAGGTATTGGGACATGAGAGCTAGTGGATAGAATATTTTGATTTAGGATAACAAAAATGACCTAGGTGTGATTGTGGTTATACTTGTACAACTCTGTCAGTGTGCTAAAATTAGTTGACTCCTACTTGTTAAATCTGTATAATTGTGTGGTATGAAAACATTTAGTTTAATAAGGTTGTTTTATTAAATAAAAAGAATAGAAATAGCTAATTCTGTCAGAGTCCAGTAGTAGGTTGATGGACACTTTCTAATGAAAACTGAAGATTATAAAGTAGCATGTAAAGTTAAGGGCATTACATTTACTACTAGGAAAATAAACAGTATACAGATAACAGACTCACTGAGAGAGAAATTAGGGAAACAATTCCTTTCACAATAGAATCCCAAAAAAAATGAAGTATCTAGGAATCAATCTAACAAAAGAACCAAAAGACCTTTACACTGAAAACTACAGCACTCTGAAAAAAAGAGATCAAAGAGGATATAAGAAAATGGTCCTGGGTAGGAAGAATCAACATAGTGAAACTGGCCATATTACCAAATCTTCTATACAGATTCAAGGCAATGCCAATTGAAATTCCAACACTTTATTTCACAGAACTAGAAAAAAGAATCCAAAAATTAATTTGGAACCATAAGAGATCTAGAATAGCAAAAGCCATCCTAGGCAACAGAGACATGGAAGCAGGTATAACAATCCCCAATTTGAAACTATACTACAAAGCCACTGCAATAAAAACAGAATGGTACTGGCAAAGAAACAGACCTGAGGATCAGTGGAACAGATTGGAAAACGCAAAAACAAATCCATATGTAATCAGCTACCTCATCTTTGACAAAGGAGCTGACCATCCTCAGTGGAGGAAAGATAGCCTCTTTAATAAACGGTGTCGGAAAAAGTGGATTTCAACGTAATCGGGGATCAAACTCGGGTCCTTGCGCTTGTAAGGCAGGCCACCGAACCGCTGAGCTAAATCGCCAGTCAACTAGACCTTTATCTTTCACCATACACTAAGCTAAAATCCAAGTGGATTAAAGATCTAAGTATTAAAACCAAAACACTAAACTTGCTGGAAGATAAGTTAGGCAGAATTTTTGAAAACACTGGCATAGGAAAAGACTTTATGAACAAATTCTCAGTAGCATTGGAACTTGCAGGAAGAATCAACACCTGGAATCTTATCTTATTAAAAAGCTTCTTCACTGCAAAAGAAACCATCAACAGAACTCAGAGACAACCTAAAATTTTGGAAAAATTTGTTACCAGCTGCTCCTCAGACAACGGACTATTAGCTAGAATATATAAAGAACTCAAAACAATTAGCCCCTCCAAATATAAAGACCCAATTCACAAATGAGCATCTGAAATGAACAGACATTTCTCAATGAAGTAAAAGCAGCAACTAAATATATGAAAAAATGTTCCACATCACTAGTCATTTGAGGGATGCAGATGAAAACAACACTGAGATCCCACCTCACACCACAAAGAATGGCTGCTATCAAGAAATCAACCAATAACAAATGCTGGTGGGGTTATTGGGAGAAAGGAACTCTTCTCCATTGTTGGTGGGAGTGCAGACTGGTGTAATCACTACGGAAATCCATATGGAGATACCTCAAAGAGCTTGGACTGGAGGTTCCATTTGACCCAGCCATCCCTCTGCTGGATATCTTTTCAAAAGAACTAAAAGAATCATATCACAGTGATATATATGCATACCCATGTTTATAGCAGCACAGTATGTAATAGCTAAAACTTGGAAACAGCCCATTTGCCCAACAGTTGGAGACTAGATACAGAAGATGTGGTTTTTCTATAAAAGGGAATACTACTCAGCCATAAAGAATGAGAAATTAGATTCATTCATAGGAAAATGGATGTATATTGAGGATATACTTCTAAGTGAAATAAATAAATCACATAGGTGTAAATACTGAATAGTTTCTCTGGTGTAAAAAGTTATAATTGTACATAAGATCCTAATGATATAACTGACAATGTGAAATGGGAAGAAAAGGGTTAAAGGTGTGGGGAAAGTGGGAAGGGTAGGGCAAGAGTAACAAGGGAAAAAAATATGAGAAATGGAAAAAAAAACAAATAAAGTGTTAGTAAATGGGGAGGGGTGAGGGGGGAGGGAGGGTAGGGACAAGGGGAAAAAATGAAAACCAAGACCTGTCATGTAAAGTCAAAAGATCCCAATGATGAATGTAATTGTACTATATACCTAAAATGTACCAATAAACTCAATGAGAATAAAATGGCAAATAAACAGTACCAACCCAATAAAAACTCAATAAATGGAGGAATACACAGAAACAAAGATAGGTTTTCTGATTTTTATAAAATTTCAAAGGAAAAATTATACAAACACATATAGCAAATTATGATATCTATCAAACAACATATGATTAGACCATAGTATTTTTATTGCATCTCAAATGAAATATTAATATCTTTATGGTTATAAAAGAGTTATGAGCCATTTGGATGAATAAACATAAAAAGCATTTATAATGTAATTAATAGATTTGATTTAATTAGAATATTTTGATATTTATCATTGAGAAGTGAAAGTATTTCATTTGAAAACAAAAGGCTAAAATATCTCCTAGTAAATAATCATAGGAATTGTGAGTTAATAAAAATGCAAGAAATTTTCTGTGTCTTTGTGCTGAATCGGTACCTGGACCCAAGAGACTTTCCTACCCCTTCCTCAGGCAGGAAGAAAAGTAAGCTTTTTAGTTTTGTCCTTAGCCTATAAGCAATGGCTCAATGCCTTGTCTCTAGAGACATAAGATCCTGTTTTTTCCCTGTTACTGGGTTAAGCGTGGCATTTTTAGAATTTTTACATGCCGAACAGAATCGATTCACTAGGTAACTAGTTTTACATTCACTTCTGTAGAAATATGCAACAGAAACCACATTGAAAATAGAAAAGGAATAGTGCCATAATGAATAACAGTGATGTGTCCATTGTTTTTACTGCGACATTCTTTAGCTTATTATCATTCATTGTTATCTTCGAGGTCAGGATGGCCTCACAACTCAAAATCTGATAAAAGTTTCAAGAACGATGACAGCATACATGTAAGATAAGGAATGAAAATATTCATTATCCACAAACAGGCTTTCTAAGGAAAGGAAAGGAGGCTTCCAAGCAGGTAGTTAATGGCTTAAAAGAGAGGGTAGACTTGGAGATTTGTTTTGTTTTGTGGGAGCGTGTGGTGAGGATTCCTGTGCTGGCATTTGTACAGTTTAAACTAACTCTTATCAAGAAAAGAATGTTTTATCTTTCCTATCACCTTGCCTGGACATAAAACATGATGTTTTAAAAAGTAGTCAAAGCTCTTATGTATATCAGTTGTTGTTTTAACATTTCCTTTTTTCAACCAAAACCAGCAAACAATGACATAAGAAGCACCTGAGGCTCTGTCTAAAAGCCTCTTCAAACTTCTGCAAGGATGGGTAACATTTCATTTGGGTGAGTAGTTTTACATGAGAGAACTGGGACATTCCTCAGAAGCATCATAGAAATAGTATACTAAATAGAGCTGTAAAATGTTAGTGATGTGGTCCAGGATAGTGGTGCCGTGATAATGTCAGGATATTATGGAGATACTTGAAGTTTATGAAATAATCTGTAGGAAATCATTTAGGCTACCATAAATTTCCATGGGTGACCCAAGTATTAGTATAATTCTACTTCCTACAGGTGAATGAGTAAGGCACTACCTGCCATGCTGGCACAACACTCTCATTATTAGTTTTTTTTTTTTTTAGACATTTGTGTGTAAGGATATTTTAGAGGTTTGGGTGATGACATGCTAGCCCACCATCTATCATAAACATGCTTCCAGCTTATTCTTTATGTTTCATCTTTATTTTATCACTCTGTAACTACATATAGGATAGAAGTTGAATGAATGAATGAATGAATTTGTTGATCACAGTGGCATGAATTAAATTTGCTTCTTAATATTGTACAAAATATTACTTATTGATAAACACTGTATAATAGCAAAAGTGTTAGAGACAAATATTTAGCTTATACCCTTAATGTTATTTCAGTATCCCTACATAAGTACAGCTAGTACAGAAACTATTGGAAGATTAAATTCATCCATTCCCCAAACAGTAAGTTGTGTTAAGGAGCTCAAACTATCAAATGGGTCAAATGAATAGTGAACACTTTTATACTGTAAGCCATATATACTTACAATTTACTACACTGTGTTCTTCACATTTAGAACTAATTTGAGTAAAAAATATTTTGTTCACTATATTATTTCTTAATAAACCTTACTGTAACTATGGCTCTTTACCTAAATTCAGTACAGTTTGGTCTTGCTTATGTTGGTATAATCAACTATATTATTATTTTAAATTATAATATGTTTACCCAAAACTTCATGGAATAAATTAATTTGAACTTATTTTTAATTTCTTATAAGAACACATTTTAAGGTTGCATAAACAGGTGAAACTGAAATTAGATCATGTTTATTTCTTTAAGTACAAAGGGCTTAACAAATAATTCAGTGAATTTTCAATCTAAAACAAAAACAACATAACATTTCATTCTTGTTTCCCACAACATTAACAAATACACATTTCAGAATGTTTTTAACCATGTTGAATGCAACTGTAAGAATTTTTTTTAATGTCCTTGTGTTTTAAGTATTTCACCACTCCTTCAAATATGAATAGGTCTCAAGACTTATTTCATTTTTTCTTTCAGTATTGCTCAATATTTCTAAGGAGATTCATAAATCTACTTGTTTTTTCCTAAAGAAGTTTACATTTATGGAAAAGAGTCACTACTTCATCTATCCACATGCTACCAGACATTTTTTTCAGTTTTGTTTATTTCACCCTTGGTCATGTTTCTGATAGTATTTATAGTACCTTACCCACGTGTTCTCAATCTCTAAACTTGCCACCTTTAGTTGCCATAACTTCAGGTTAAATTCTGGGTAAGTTTGATAAAATGCGTGTGTAGGTATCTGTGTGTGTTAACTGTGTACAGATTAAAATATATCCTAATATTTAAAATCTAATCCCTTTTTAACTGTATTTTATTAGCACATGTTTTTAATACATGAAATTTTCATAGGTATTATGGAGTAGGTATATGGACTTTTTCATTTTCAAAGTTACTGTTATTATTTTTTAGTTTGTTTGCCACATATAATGTTTACATTAATTCTGGTTATGATGAATTTTAAATATTTTTACCTCCTCTGCCTCCCTGTGCCCTCATCCTTGGTCTCTTTACCCCCATCCCACTTGCAAAAGAACTATTTCTCCCTAGTTATTTTTATTATTCTTTTATTTTTCTCTTTATTGTACTTTGCATTTTTCTAATGGGAGAAATATTATTTAAGCTTCTACACTATATGATTTATTGCACTTAACATTATATTTTCTGGGTGTATTCACTTTTCTTCAAGTGCCTCAAATTTATTCTTCTTTATAGCCAAGGAGTATATATTATGTATAGATGCCACATTTGCTTCATCCATTCATCTGTGGATGTACACACATGTTGCTTCCAGCATGTTCTTCTTTTTCCTCCTTTACCAAATCCCTTGTGACTATTTTTCTTTTTTTTTGTACTGGGCGTTGAACTCGGGTCCTTGTGCTTGTAAGGCAGGCGCCAGAACCACTGAGTAAAATCCCCAGCTTGTGACCATTTTTCAATTATCTCATTTCTCTTGCACGTTAGCCTGTTCAAAACTACAAATATAACTACATCTCTCCTACAACCCTACAACTGCTGTTATGCTCAGAAAGAAAAATCATAGGATTTACACTTCAAGATAAACTTTCCCCGAACCCTGGGCCTCTGAGAATCATAAGCAGAGCCGCATGCATGAGAGCCTGCAACACCACCCCATCACACACACACACACACACACACACACACACACACACACACACCACTGCCTCTGCATGCACAAGTACTTGGATCCACACCACAGAGGCACAGGAAGTCATAAAGGCCATTGTTCTGAGCTCCACAAGATAGAGCAGAAGTAAACAACAGAAAGAGGCCCTCTCTCAGGCTCCTTGAAAACTGAAGCCCACTAGGAAAGTGAAGAGAATCACTGCAGTAAAGACATACCAGAACACCATAATTGGTAAGTTGGAGGGATCACCACTTCCCATCAAAACATGGACTGTCCTCGGGGGAAGGGCAGAGTTCATCCCTGCAGGAGGTCAGGGAGCTCAACTTGGGCCTTGCAGCCAGAAATCAGCCTGAATCCCAAGGGCCTGCTGCTGGCTTGCTGAGATTCATTGGCTTAGATTTTCTATTGTGACAGCAGAGACATACCCTGGAGGCCCTGAATTTTTATTTTTTATTTAAAAAAATTTTATTTTATTTTCCTCTTATTTTTGATTTCTATATTTTTTTCTTTTTCTACTCTTCAATCTTTTTCTTTTCTTTATTTTCTTCTCTCTCACTCACTGTCTCACTCTCCCACACTGTTTTCCATCTCCCCTTCTGTTCCCATTCCTGCCATCATTCATATTTATCCTTTCTTTTTCTTCTCTCCTTTTCTTTCTCTTGATAGTCACTAGTTTCAGAGGAAAGTGAATACAGTTTCTAGCTTCCATATTTGGGGAATATGGGTTGTTCTGTTCTTGTATTTGTTCTTTCATTCTGTCTTTTCCTCTTGTCTTCAACATTTCCCTAGAGTTTGAGGGATCTTTCTGTCTTCTCTGGCCTCACTTCTAACCATCCCCTATTCTTCTACCTATCCATCCCTCTGTCCCCAACTCCTTCTAAATGCCTATCCTGAAGGGTAAGGTTGCTATAGTGAAGAGTTCATTCACTATAGACATATTTTGGGCTTATCCTCGATTTTGGTTTATTTCACATGGTTAAAGGTGATAGATTAATAATTAGCACAAATTGTCATTTTCTAACCTATGCTTGATGCTATTGTGTTGCTGATTATGTCACTTGAGCTACAGTGTTGTGATTAATCTAATCACTTTTTCTTCCTGGTATAATGAAAATGAAATTACCTCAGAGTCATTAGAGACTCAAAACCTAATGGCCAGCTATATCAGGAAAATTGAAGTATTATTCCAGGAATTAAAACAAGGACAGTACCAACAGCAAAAATAGAAATGAGAAGACGCAAGGCATAGACACACACTTTCACTTCAGCAAAGGCAAATTCTAGGGAAAACAAGGCAAAATGTCTGACAATCAGCCACCTGGATACCCTGAACTGATGGTATAGAAAGTAACAAAACAGATGAATGAGGCACTAGAAAAATTCAAAACAGAAATAATTTCCCAGATAACTGCAGAGAAGGTGAGAAGAAAAAGAAAGATATAATTAGACACTCTAAAACAGAAACAGATTTTTAAAAATAAACAAATTCAGGACCATAATAGAAGCCCTGAATGCCCAGCATGGGAAAGAAATGGAAACTATGAATGCCTAACACAGGAAAGAAATGGAATCCATGAAACAGATTCAAACAGATATCCAAGAGATTCAAAATGTTATTGAAAGTATACACAATACACCAAGCCAATTTGAAGACAGAATATCAGATTTAGAAACAGGATGCTGGTCAGTGATCATGAAAAGAGAGTTCTCTTAAAAATAGTCAGGGACCATGAGAAATCAATTCAGTATCTTCTAGATGACACAAAGAAGAATAATAATATAAGACTGATAGGAGTCCATGAAAAAGCAGGAGAAAGTACAAATGATATTTAAAAGAAAAAGTTCACATAATTAATGACAAAAAACTTCTGAAACAGAGCAAAATAACTTGACAGGCAGAAAAGTGAGGCATGTAAGACTCCAACTAGCATGATAAAAAAAAAAAAAAATCTACAACTAGACACATAAAAATCAAGTTCCCAGAAATGCAACAGAACAAAATACTTCAAGCAGTTAGAGAAAAGAAACAAATCATATGCAAAACAAAGCCCATCAGAATCACAGCAGACTTTTCAACACAAACCCTCAAGTCAAAGAGAGCCTGGGGTAAGACATTTTGAGCTCCCAAAAGAAGCTACTTCCAACCTAGATTGCTGTGTCCTGCAAAACTATCTTTCAAAGTTGATGGAGAAAAAAGATACTTCCATGACAAAGAACTCCTGAGAAACTTCATGAACACCAAAGCAGCACTCCATCACAATTCTAAACAATAAGCTAGAAAAAGGCAATGAAAGTCACAACTCCACCAAGCCAAACATAGCAAATCCATCAGGCAAGGAGCAGGCAGTGAAATTAAAAAGAGCCAACAACAGCAAAACAAATTGATGATGATAAGTCAATACATGTTAGTTATAACATCAATGTTAATAGCCTCAATTCACCAATCAAATCAAAAGAAATAGCCTGGCAAAATGGATTAAGAAGCAAAATGCAACCATATGTTGTATACAACAAACACATTTAGTTCAAAAAGAAACTCATAGACTGAAAGAAAAAGGATGAAAAAGATCCTGTGACAGGATCAAGGGAAAAAAAAATCAAGGTTAGCTATCTTGTTTGCAGAAAGTAAATTTCAAACCAAAAGTAATTAAGAGATACAAAGAAGATCACTACATCCTTGTAAAGTGAACAATACAAGAGAAAGAGATGAAGTCATAAATGTATATTCACCAAATACTAATGTCCCCAACTATACAAAACAAATATTAAGGGACATGAAAAACCAAATAAGCACTAATGCAACTGTCATTTGGGACCTCAATACTCCACTGTCACAAATAGACAGACGGTCTAGACAAAAACTCAACAGTGATATACTAGAACTGAGCTAAGCTTTTGAACAAATGGGCTTAATTTTTGTCTACAGTGTGTTCTACCCAACAAAATCAGAATACACATTCTTTTTAACTGCACAAAGGTCATTCTCGAAAATAGAACACATATTAGTTCATAGAATATGTTTAAGTAAATGCAAATACATTGAAGTTATCCCATGTATATTATCATATGAGATCGATAGTATAAGATTCTTAACTTAGTATAAGATTTCTGGCTGCAAGGCCCAAGTTGAGCTCCCTGACCTCCTGCAGAGGTGAACTCTGCCCTTCCCCTGAGGATAGTCCGTGTTTTGATGGGAAGTGGTGATCCCTCCAATTTACGAATTATGGTGTTCTGGTATGTCTTTATTGCAGTGATTCTCTTCACTTTTCTAGTGGATAAGTTCTAATGTATAAAATATAAAAAACTCAAAAATTCAAACCCACTAACTGGAGATTGGATAAAGAAAGTGTTTTGTTTGTTCATTTTTATAAAATAAAGTACTACTTAGCCATAAACAATGAGAAATTAGAGACATTTATAGATAAATGGATTCACCTTGAGGTTGAGGCCATACTCTTAAGTGAGGTAAATAGGACACACATGTGTAAATACCAAATAGTTTCTCTGTTGTGAAAAACTAAAAGTGTAAATAAGAATAAAAATGTAAAATTAATAGTGTGAAAATTTCTAAAGGAGTGGGGGAATTGGGAAGGGTAGGGGAAAGAAAAGGGAAAAGAAAAAAATATGAGACAAGGAAAAAATGGAAACATAGTCATTGCAAATAGGCAATGTTGAAGGGGGTGAAGGGAGGAGGGCAGGGGTAGAAATAAGAACCAAGATACGTCATGTAAAGGTACAAGACCCCAGTGATAAATGTAACTGCAGTATAGACCTGAAAAGTACTAAAAACATTTATAAAAATATAATAATATTAACACATCTTTTCAGGGAAAACATGAATGATTATTATGTTGATATTTGATTCTGTTATTGTGTTTCTTGATCTACAAATCACTTATTGAATCATTTTTATTGAGTATGAATGATTTACATGTGAGTATTTTGAGGCAAATTAGAGTGATTGCCCTTCAATAAATTTCTTAACTGTCTGAAAATTAAAGTAAATCCTTTCATCACTATACTAGGAGAGCCACGCCATACTCACATAGTGGAAGTGCTTTGATTAGAAGCAAAAGATCTCTACATTTCTTGCTTCTTGGTGAGGAAGCTTTATCCTTTAACTGATATCAGAGTTATTCATTCATCAATTTCTTTAATTTACCACTGGGTCAAACATAGATATTTGGCTTAAAACATAGATATTTGCAACTGTTCCTTTTTTTATGGTTTGAGTAAAAATAGAGCCTCAGGGGGCACATAAAAATACATCCAAATCTTCCAGTTAAATACAACTCATCCTCACACATTTCCAAACATTTTCTAAACTAGCCTAATATAAATAAAAACCCGCTGTCAGTCGCTCAATTGTACACGCTGTTTGTAACTAGCGCAGTGCAATTAAGTACCACAAACCATCAGGGTTTGGCATGCCATTCAATGAATAAAACATCACTCTTACTGAATCATTCTATTAATGGAATTGAAGATTTTTCTCAATATAAATCGTGTTGCTGGGTCAATTCTTGCCTACAGGTAATTTCACACAATTGCAATGCTCACTGCCTTGTCCAGATTAATTGGTATTCAGTATGAGGTAGACACTATAACGAAAATTGTGCCTTTCTGCAAATTTCATACAATAATATGTTTATTACTTCATTCAAGAGCATTCTGACATTTTTTTTTTTGTCTCAAAATGGATAGTTTATAATGTGTGCTATGAGCTAGGCCTGGTTGAGTACACCAGCACCATAGAGGAGGAGGCAAGAAGACCGCTAGGAGTTTGAAGAGTACTGACCATGTGAACCAACTGGAGAAATGCTTTTCTCAGGAAGAAGGTGCGTGTAAGAACTCAAGAAAGAGTGCAGTCATACACAGAAGACATTACTTCTTCTTGAGAACCAAGCGTTTTTGCCATTGTTAGTTCATTTAATGTTCAGAAACATCGTGAGATTTTTATTTCATTTTGGAAGGAAATTACTAAATTTGAGAAATATTTTTGAAAGTGTATTAGTGCATTTTCTGCTGCAGTACCGAAATATTTGGGATCAGTCAGTTTACAAAGAAGATAAATTTACTTGGTAATGTGAGTGTGGGAGAAAGGAAGTCCAAGGGCACGGTGCCAACAAATGTTTGGCTTCTGGTGAGTTTCTTCTGACTGCATCAGTTTGTGTACGTGTGAGGGTTTGTGTGAGAGAAAGCAGAGTCTCTCGTGCCCTTCTCGATAAAGTCATCTTAGGATATCTGGAGCCATTCTACATAATTTTGGGGGAAAAACATTTCACAATTAAATTATGATGAGGTCTAGTTTTCCTGCTTACAGGATGCCTCTGCCAAGTCCAGACATAACTCCATTTTCACCTCTAGTCACTGCTAAAGCCTCAATGGTCCTGGGATGCTGTGTTCTGCCAGGGCAGGATTATATCAGCTGAACACTTCCTGGGGAGGAACAAATTCCTAATCAACATAAATTCTTTGTGGCCTAGGATCTTCATCAGCATGAATTCCTCGTTGTTTTAGGATTATTGCTGCTGCCCTCTGAGTCATTTCTTACAATGTATAGAATAAAGGTGAGGCAAGCTTGGGTCTTTTGTCTTTGCTGCCCAGAGGAGCATTGATCAGGCTCAAAGCTCCATATCTTCTCTAAGTCTTGTTTTCTTTCTTTATTAGTTAATTCACCTCATGCTGTCTTGGCTCCTAGGAGACCAGGACTCCCTACAGGAGCTGTGTCACATCCCTTTTCTCTGTCCCCTACAATAGGAGTCCCACACAAGTGATCTCACCTGATACTAATTACCTCCCAAAAGACACACACACCTTCATATACCAGTAATAAATGAATTTGGGAACTATGCTTCCAACACATCAATGTGTGTCAACCATCTACCCACATCCTGCTCCCTGTATGATTGTAAAACACCGACTCAGCCCAGTCATGCTTCATTTGAAGGATAACTAATTTTTTATTTGAGTCACAAATAATTTATGTACTTTTTGCCTTAATTCATACTTCTAGCACCTATATTCAGGGTGATCACTGAACATTATTTTCACTTTGGGGCTGCTCTTTCTGCATCTGAGAAAGAGTTACTAAGTCCTAAGCAGACCGATGACTGTCCTATATATGGGGTCACTCTGCATACCCAGCAGCCTGTATTTCCAGATGTATATGACATGGCGCCTGTTGTCTTATGCAAAGACTTAAAATGGACTCTCTGTTCTGCATCCTCTGTCCTTCACTGCAGTCCTTGAAATATTTCTCTTTCTCATTCTGCTGCAATATGCCATCTGAACCTTATATTCATTGTGAAATTATAAATTTAACACTCAATCCATTCCATTCTTCACAAAACCATCTCTCTGTCTAGCTATACTCCATGTAGTTCTCCTCCAAGTAATGTTTTTCTTGTGGTTCTTGAGAAACAAATTATTTTCCTAGAAACTTCATAAGAATGATTGAAGAGGTAAAAGCTATTCTTTCTTTTACTTCATTTCTTTATTCACATTGCTATGAAAAATCTTTCTGCAAAGCATGTTACCTATTTTGACATTCAGACTACCTAACAGAATTTCCCAGTTGATATTATCTACCTACATATTTTATTATTTCTTTTAAAAAATTGAATGATTTGATATATATTTTTATAATTCTTTTTTCTCCATTGCATATCCACTATTAATTTATTTTCTCTCTAATCTATCCATTTAAACTATATTTTGAAAAATATTTTAAACACCCATTCCCTAGATGATCCTTCTGCCTGTGTTCATAATAAATGCATTTCAGCAATCAGAGAATAGCTGATACCATTAATACTGTACTTCAAAGAAAGCCAAGGAAGAAAAAAAAAGACCCGATTTTATTTGGCAAAACATCCTACTTTGCTTAGGCCTTTGTTTCGAGTGGCCTTAGTAAGATTTTGCTTTTTGCATTTTCACCTGAAGATAAAAATAAAAATGATAACCTAATGACAATAAATACTATAATTTAAAATATTCAGAACAGTTTACACAGTTTATTTGTAAATCTTGATACACTATTTTCTGATTTCTGTGATTTATCCACTATAATTTATCTTCCATATTTAATGTTCATAATGCATCCATTATGTTCCTCTATTATAAAAATCTTATATTTTGTAAGAAAAATAATAAATGCATGCAATGTTTTAACTAAATTATGTTGGAGCTTCATTATCCTAATTTGACTAATCTTTCAAACAAGAGTCTTCTCTCAAAAACTACACTATTCAAATTATTTTAAAAGACTTCATAGTCTTGAAAATAGACAATAGTTTTAAATACTGAAGACTTCATTAACTTTATAAACAATCTTACAGACACTATTTGATATATTATGAAATATTAGTATAAATATTTAAAGAAAAATTAAAAAATAAGAAACTACTTTAAAATGATGCTTCCTTTTAAAAATCTTATTTATATCTTATTAATTCTAAATCATAATTTAGTATTTTCCATGGTTTTTTAAGGCATTAAAGAAAATGAATTCTTAATGTTCTAATTTTAGCTCGTATTTCTTGCCACCTACACTCTTAATGTTTGATGTTCAATTTTTTAATTACTTAAATAAATAAGATATAGTAATTTCCAGAAATTTTAAAATGTTTATTGACATTTTAGGAGGTAATATTTCATATTCACATGTACTTTAATTTTCTCATCTGTATGCATTAATAACTTCTTGTGAAGATTATTGTAACTATAAAATTACCACATAATATAGGAAAGGACTATAATAGACTCTGAAAAATAGTAAATTGTCAACAAATACTTTCTATTATAAAAATTAGAATGCAAAATAACTTGCTCAGTGCTAAAGCTGATAGTTCATAAGTGACAGGATTCAATCTCAGTTCTGAGCATTCAGTCCAGCTACTTGTGAATCCTTTAAAATGCTCACAATCATTAGTGAGTATTAATGGCTTCAATCATATCAACCTGAACTTATGCATTTATCTGTTCTGTATGATTTGCATATCCACAAATTATACAAATAAGAATCTAGCAATTACCTGATTGACTCGGTTCTTGTCAGTCAATATTGTTCAAGAAGGGTAGGGAAAAAGGAAATAAGGGAAAAGAAAAATATATGAGAAAATGAAAAAATGGAAATAAAGTATTTGTAAATAGGGAAGGGAGGAGGGGGTGAAGGAAGGGGCAGGAACAAGGGGAAAAAATGAGAACCAAGACTTTGTCATGTTAAGGTACAAGGTCTCAATGATGAATGTAACTGTACTGTGCACTGAAAATGTACCAATAAACTCAATGAGAAAAAAAAAAAGCTATTTTCAGGATTCTTCCAAAACAGTCAAATCTACCACAGTGCTCTACTTTGAAGAATTTATATTAACATTTTGAGGTTCCTTCTTAGTTTTAGGCACTAAAATTATATGCAAAGAAGATGTGGGATAATGTTGGTTTGTTGTTTAAAATGATTGCACAGGTAGATGTGTTATAATGATACTTTATAATATTCTTCCTTTCCATTTCATTCAGTAAAAGAGAATTCCTACTGTTATAGTCTACTAGGCCCTCTATGCAAAAACGGTGTAGATTCATTACTATTTTTAAAAAATTACATAATTTAAACACCTTCTCTGGAAATCTTAATGTATTTTTAATGGAAAGCACATTGTTTCAGATGTGTATCATTCCCCAAATGTACAAGTTTAATAAAGAGATAATTTAAAAATTGAACAATAGTACAGAAAACATACTTAATACAATTGTTTTAGTTCTCCCATGCATTGTACTGTTTCTGTGTATAGATCCCTTGCTTGGAGGAGGTTCAGACAGCTTCTGGTCCATCAGTCTTATCACTTTCACTGTGACTCCCTCTGTCTGGAACAGTCCTGTTGCCACTACGTAGAAACAAGTATTTCATACAACTCTCAAGTTATCTTTATTAAAAAGTATGTCTATATTAATAGAATACTTGTTCCTTGCTACATTTAGAATATCATATTTTAGTTTTCTCCAACCATAAATGTCTACGATTGTTCCATAAGCTACAGCACTACTTTTTAGCATGGTTTGATATTTAAAGTTACTCTGCAGTTCATTAGCAGCTGACTTCCCTGATGTAATTGCTTACTTGTCTGTCTGCCTGGAATCCAGATGATGCAGTTATTTGGCCAAGCATGACAACACTGAATAATAATTTAGATTGTGGCTTGTTGTCAAAATGTGTGGACGTTAATTTGCACAGAACCTAATTTTGTTGTTTTTGTTTCCAGCACTTTAGATTCAGTAGTTCCTATGAAATTACTTTTATCCTAGAAAAAATGCATAATTTATGAATCTTTATACCTCAACCTCATCATTAAAGCAGTAGTAAATACTGAGAATTTACTTTGTTTCTCACTTTAACTTGAGTTATTTACTTGTCTTTTTGGTAACAATCCCACGTGAAAGATTATGTCATTCTTTCCAGTTGCTACCTTAAACATCTAAACAATAAGGGGTTAAATACCTCAACCAGGGTCACAGAGCTAGAAACGTTTGAGACTGCGATTAGAGTCCACTTTCATAGCATTTCTTTGTTATCATTTCGCTATCGTGCTAAAAGTAATCAAGTGTGACTTAGCTGCATCCCAAAATGTGAAAGCTATAAGGTAATAGGTTTAACAATGAAGATTTTTATTTTATCTATGGGGTTTTAGTTTTATTGTATGAACTAGTCAGTATTATTTAATTATCGTATGACACGATAATACATGGGTTATATAACAACCAAAATTCCATGAAAAGCATCTGTTAAATCAAGGTTGTTCATAAGGTACTCTTGTAATAGATACAATGCTGTGTGTTTTGTTTGTTTTGTTTTCTGTTGGAAACATGTCACTTTCCTTTTAATATAGAATTAGTCATAGAAATAGCAATAGTCTCTTTTGGAGAAGCGTTGATGAGATATTTTAGAGATGTTAAATATCATCATACCATTTATTTCTATTAAACTTGAGCTTCAGAAAGGAGAAGGAAAACAAGGGTTACGTAGAGTTTATAGATGGAACAAAATGTACTGCCCAACATATTAGAAAAGGAAATGCTTACCTTTTAGATTTATTTAAATGACTAATTTCAACAAAATAAAATTTAAAAGTAATGTGTCATCATCAAATCTCTCTTGAATCCATTGCTTTGCTGGGAGAGACTGGAGCTTGAACCTTGAGGGCTTCACACTGAGTTCAAACTTGTAATCCTTCTACCTCAGCCTCCCATAGTGCTAGGGTTATTGGCATGAGCCACAATTGTTTTCAATGGCCATGCACAATTCATTCTGAGCATTGTGAAAAGCCATACAGAATGCTGTACTTTTCTTTTTCTTAATTTCCTACTTTCTATCTGATCCTTTAACTGTTATTAGAAGCAGAAATTCAACGCATATTACAAATTTCCTTCTTCTGTATTTTTGACACAAGAAATATCCAAGCAGTGATAATCAGTCATCATTTTATAGTCTCATTGGAGAAAATAGTTTATTTTGTGTCCAAAGCTTTGGTTAACATTGCCTGATGTTCATACCCAATTCAACCTAAATGTTGAGGAAGCCTGCTTGAAAAAAAACTTGTGTCAACAGGGTTGAAACTTTTAGCCAGTATCATGTTTTCAATGGTAATCTAGGGGTAAGGGGAGAAATTAAAGAGTGAATGTCCCAGAAGTTGGTACTTTTCAAAAAGGTAATGTCGTTCATTGGATGTCACTTAAAAGTCATGTACTTCCACATGCTGGTGAGTAACACTGATGACCAAAAAAGGAAAATAAGGACAAGAACATTAGCACATTTCCTCCCTTAAAAGTTCAAGTACAAGGCTTGTACTCAAAAGAGTAAGAAGTACTTGGTGAAATATCAGTTTACGTGTGCTGGAGATGTCTATATAATAAACATGAGACTGAATTTTGTTGTTTTAGTGTTATTGTATTAATAGGAACAACTGGACAGTTCACAGAAAAATTAAGGATTCAAAGGTTTTGGAAATGAAATTATACCATATCTCATTTATTAAAAGAGAGAGGGGAGGTTTATATGTTAAATTTGAATAACTCTCTACATCTGTTTCTAATTTTGATCACTGTATTAACTTTAAAATATTTAATTGAACCTTCAAATTCTTGTGATAATAATATGCAAAGAATTGACAAGCAGAAGATAGATCTTTTGCAAAGGTGAAGGGAACCAAAAGATGGGAAGAAGGGAAATGAAGGACAGGGGAAGAGGGCAAAAAATAATTAAGATTCATTATTACACATAACTGGTCCCCATGATGAATACACTCATTAGTACTGCAAATGTATTAATAATTTTTTATATTATCTAGTAGACAAATAAAAATTTTAAAAATGGGCAAATATGTACCAGGAGAGGAAATAATGACCGAGCAGAACAATAGAAGTCAGTTACGATGCTGGCTCTGGTGTGATGATTGAATGGGCCTGTGCAATGATGTAGTCAACAAAGAACATAGGGATATATCACAAATCTGAAAAGCAGAAATGAATTCACATTTGAAAATAGTGAGTCTAAGATGCCTTTTGAAGTATAGCTTTAGATTCTCAGTGAGTATGAAATTCTAAATAGAGATGGATTATAAATATTAGTTTTTAAGTTATGAATATGATAATTATAAGGAGGAAAGACAATCTGAAAACCAAAGAAGCAAGAAGAAATAAAATCTACAAACATTAGTTTTGAGGAGAAAGTTCCAAAAAAGAAATATTAAGTATGATGAAGAAACCAGTTGAGAAAGTTACCTTGAAATTAAAAAAAAAAAATGATTCAGAAAGAAAAGGTTGAAAGTTTCAAATTAAGGGGTCAAGTAACAAAAAAATGGAAAACTAAGTACCTACTTTGCTTATCAGTTAGTTAGCTGTTTGGAATCACATCACATTCTCCATTATCCAAAGGTTTTCTCTGCTATAGTTAAACCTCAGTACAGGATGTTTGATCATGACTGTGGTTTTCTCTGCAAATAAGACCAGTTTGTTTGGATGAGCAAAACGGAAAATAGAATCTCTGTATTGGAAACAAAACAGAAATCATTTTCCAAAATTTGTTACAAAATGGATGAAATAGCATCTGGAACACTTGAAGTTATTCTGATGATGGCATTTTATTGTAATCTCTGAAATAATGGCTTCATTTATTTTATCTGTTCTCATTGTTTTTACCTACCAATCAGTTTTTTTTTTTCAAAAATACTGTTTTTTTTTTTTTCATTCAGAGTGTAATGAGATAATGGCTTATAAAAGACAGCTGAAATGAATTGAAATCACAGTGGATAAAACTAGGGCTGATTATTTAAACAGAATAAAATGACCCACAAATTTTCTTTGAAAGATAAAGGTTGAAAACTGACTTGACTATGGTGTCCAAAATCAGAAAAACTCACGGCATACAAAATGTTCACTTATGGAGCATATAATAGGATGTTAAAGATGTTTGTTACTTTGAAAAGCTCTTCTGTCATAAAATAAGATGAGCACCAAGTCTATCTTAGGCCTTGCCCACAGCTTGGAGTCTTTAATAATATCTGCACATGGACAAAGGCTAATTTGTATTTGTTGATTGAAAAGAGGGTTATACTTGTTGACTAAAGCATTATGTCCTTTAGCTAATATCAAGAGCTGTATCTCATAAGGAGCCTGAAATTTCCCAGATCTTTTCATTTCTTGTATATCATTCACATAAGACTACATCTTAAAGATGTAGCCAGTGAAAAGAGAAAAAAATTACAGCCTTAGGGGAAACTAATGAAGAAGTTCAGCCATATTTATGATTACATTAAGAAAAGTTCATCATGAAATAAGTGGGATATAAAATAACTAAAAATCAGTAGCCCCCACATGTATAAATAATAACAGAAAAACCTGTGAGGGGGAAAAAAACACCATATAAGAAAGCAAGAAAAAAATAACATACGGACACATTTTTTTTTTAAATGTAGAAATACAGTGTAAAACTTTAAACATCCTCCAAGACCCAAAATGAGAATTAAACCAAAGAAAAGGCAACCCTTCTTTGAGGATAGTAACTCAATATCATGAAGCTATCAAATCTTTCCTAGTTGAAGGGAGACAGACAGGAGGAAAGGAATAGGGGCAGGAGGCTCCAAGGGAAAGGAAAGGTAGGGGTGTTTGGAGAAGATCAAGTATGTTATATCCATGTATAGAAAGGCCACAATGATGTCTAATATTCTGGAAAATGAATACACTAGACACTCACTTTTTTTTTTATTTTGACTAGTGCTTCCTGAAATCTTTTTTCTAGTAATGACATCATCTACATACACTCAAATTCAAAGGTTCTATTCTCCCTTTTTTTTCTTGTGATACAGCCTTTATGATATATGTATCTCATGTTTCAAACTAAGAATTTTTATTGTAGCACACATCATAGTCTTATTTCCTTGTGTTCCATCATTATAATCACACACTCATAGCATCATCAAGTCACCTAGCTTTTCCAGCAGTCAAATCTGGCTGGAAAACCTTCAAAGACAATGTGGGCTCCTCACAATTCCTGGCAGCTGAATATGGCTCGCTGGCAAAGTTATGCTGAATGTCTTCAGGTTCTAACTGTAGCTGTTAACCTTATGTGTGTTCTTTAGGCTGCCTGGGACTTCTATTATAGTTTATAAATCCTTTCAGTCTGTCACTTCCTGAGATTAAAATTTCATAACTTTCCCTCCTGTGTCTTTCCTCTCCTCCTGTTTTATGAATTACTGTGCACATTTCCAGACGACGGCACCATCGTACTTATACACTATTCTCTCCCACCTGATGCAACATTCCTCCAGTATTACTCATCCCTATCCCAAAATAATTATTCTTTTTTTTTACATTGAGTTTATTGGTATTTTTTTAGGTATTTATAGCGACAGTTTGTAATAGCTAAAACTTGGAAACAGCCCAATTACCCATCAGTTGGAGAATGGATAAAGATGTGGTTTTCTATAATAACTATTCTTATCAGCACAATGGACACTTGACTTATGAATTCAAATAATACCCAGGGGCTAGTTGTAACTCAAGCTGGTCAGTTGCCTTCAAAGTATCTCTCTTGTGAAATTTTAGGTCTCACTTTCTTCCAGGAAGATCTCAGTGTCCTTAGATATTGGCCCAGGATTTCTCAATTATCCCCACACAGGAAAGAATGCTGTAAGGTTCTTTTCCGAGCTCTTTTAGAGTTAAATCTGTATCTGAGCACATCTGGAAGCATAAGAGGCCAGCATTCAGGTCATAACTCAAGATTTTGTTCATAAGTTAAAACTAAAATTCTGGTCCTAACCCAAATTGTTTGTATATCTGATCAGATATAATTGGAGAATCCACTGTATGTATTCAAAACTGCAAAACTATAGCCATTGTAAAGCAAACAAGACAGCAAAAGCTAAGCCTTTATTTACTTAACTTCTATGTTCTCTTTCAAATATGTGACTCTTTGAGAATATTAACAATATATGGTTTTTCTATAAAATGGAATACTACTCAGCCATAAAGAATGAGAAATTAGATTCATTCATAGGAAAATGGATACATATTGAGGATATACTCCTAAGTGAAATAAACAAGTCACACATGTGTAAATACTGAATAGTTTCTCTGGTGTAAAAAACTATAATAGTACATAAGATCCTAATGAGATAATTAACCATGTAAAATAGGAAGAAAAGGGCTAAAGGTGTAGGGAAAGTGGGAAGGGTAGGGGAAAGGTAATAAGGGGAAAGAGAAAAATATGAGAAAATTAAAAAATGGAAATAAAGTGCTTGTAAATGGGGCGGGGAGGAGGAGGTGAAGGGAGGGCAAGGGGAAAAAAATGAGAACCAAGACCTGTCATGTAAAGGTACAAGATCCCAATAATGAAGGTAACTGTACTGTATACCTAAAATGTACCAATAAACAATCAATTGAAGTCGGGTCCTTGTGCTTTCAAGAGAGGCAGTAGAACCACTGAGCTAAATCTCCAGCTCTATCTTCCCTTTAAAAATGTACCAATAAACTCAATTAAAGCTGAAAAAAAACTGTGATCACTTTTGTCCATTGTTTCCTGAAACTAGTCTTGTGTCTGCTCATCACCATCACGTTGTTAGTTACAATGGTCAGTTTGTAATCCATATGGTTCATAGTCAGAAAAAGCTTTCGACACAGATCATCTAGTGGGAGACTTCCACGATGGGACTTCTGGATGATAATATTCCTTTTTTTCTCTTATCAGCTCTGAGGATGCTGATGGCTTTTTGGCAAGATAGCCAGTCCAGATTTCAGTCTTCAAAACCAAAAATTCATGTCCCATGGGTTATTGGACATTACTCTTTGGATGTCTTGCAAACCTCTGAAACAGAGTTTTCACACAATTGAACTGATTACTATGCCCAGTGTACTGTTTTCCCCCAATTATACCCCAGTTTAAAAATAGCACCATCACCTTTGAAGTACATTAAAATAAAAATTCTAGAATCTATTCTACATTGCTCTTCATTCTAAATACTTCTTACCATACAATTATTTTTAAAGTGAAGTATTTATAATTTCCTGAACTGTTCAGTCCTTAGAATCTCCAATCCTATGGCCCTTGTCCAGTCAACTATTCTCTCTGGCATAGATGGTTGTCGTATAATCTTTTACTCTTGTTTTCATATTTATTTTAAACAATACATTTTTCATTTAGTAGTGAGAATATATTTTGTAGAATCAGAGAAATTGTGATAATCACCTACCTTCTTTTGGATTTTTATTAATATTTCGTATAAACCAAACATTATATTCTTTCTTAAAAACTAATCTGGCAAATAAATATTTTCTTTTTGAGCCTCAACTGCCAAACTATTTATACTTGAAGTGCCAGCTGTCCATTAAACCTGCCATGGTATCTCTCCAGATTTCAAGCCTAAGAAAAATATAAGAAACAAAAATTAAAAAGAACAAAACATAATAATCAAAGACCACTCTTCCTTTTTGTCATTTACTGTCAATTTTATTTTCTCTTTTATGTTCTCCCTCTTTACCTTTCTCCCTCCTTCCTCCTTGTCCTTTCTTTCCATCTTTCCTTCTCTCTCCCTCTCTTTTTCTTTCTCTCTTTTCTTCCTAATTTCTTTCCCTCTGTCCCTCTCTCACTTCATTTCTCATGAATAGTTTGTAATTTTTCTGCATTGTTACCTTAAATATTCATCCTCTGGTGAATTTTCTTCACCAAATGGACAAGTATCCAAAGTTTATGTCACTGTGTTGGACTGTGTAAGACAGAAACTATCACTATATTGCAACTATGTAAGATACGATTGGGATCACACAACTAGGTGATTACTGGATGGACAAATAGACCTCTAGAGGTAGTAGTTCTAGTCCTGATGGATGATTAGTTTTCTCGGAGCACAACTATAAGACAGGGAGTAAACAAAACCTTGGAAAGCCTCAAGCTGTTAAAAACAAAACAAAACAAAAAAACGCTTGGAAAATACAAAAAATGTAGCAGTATGGATAAAAATAAAAAGATAAGACATAAATTATGAATTGTCAAGTAACATAAAAACAACGGAATTCCTTTTTGAAAACAATTGATCTCATAAGTTTTCAGTAATTCTAGTAAATGTAATCAGAATAAATTGTGTACGCAGATGCATGCGGCAAGTTGTATGAAGAAAATGAAGTAAAAAGTATCCCACAAAGAAGCAAGTTGGAGAAGAAATAAAAGAGAACAGAAAGTTGGGATGAAATTATAATAAATGTTGACAAATTTATAGGCTGGTTGGATGAAGAAATTTGAGTTGGTCTTTATTAACAATATATTTTTCTGTAAAATAGCACAGTTGTTCTCTAGAAAAATGAAAATGTATAATAAGAGTTTTTTTGTTTGTTTGTTTTATATGTTTTTGCTTTGTTTTGTTTTTGGTACCAGGGATCAAACTTGTGACCTTGTGTATATGAGGCAGGCATAGAGCCATTGGACTTAATCTGCAGTGAGAATTTTTTTAAAATAGCAATTTATATTTGGAAAAGCCTTAATTTTTCACATATTTCATGCAATTATATTCTAGTTAATAACTAGCCATTGATGAACATGTATTTTTAATTTAAAAAATTCTCCTTTAATATATTCAGTGTATTATGTGTTCATTCATAGTGCCGGCTTTATACACTGGTCAACACCCAGAGCTTAGAGTCAAGAGCCAATATATTTCTTGTGAGTAAAATTATGACATGGGAGCACCTTCTCAGTATATCTTACTAATACAGTTAGTTTTGTATTAGTACCAGTGGCTTCTCAGTGACTAAAATATTTGTTTCTATAATTCACCATATTATAAAGCATTATTTCTTGGCAGAGTCTAGTTCCAGTAATTTTTGTGTTCTCTTATGTACTCAGTTATCACAAGGTTGCTTTCATCTCTTCTTTTAATGCATATTCATCCAGTATGGAACATACATGTCAATGCTCTCTATCCATAGCATGACAGTACTGTCTTCTTGATCGGAATTTCTGTGGCTCTTTCAAACTACATTTTCCCCTACTTTGACTACCCAGTCATTTTTATGCTCCTCTAAGTTGTTATTTTTCTCACCAGTTTATATTCTGATCACCTCGTAGGCACAGTTACCAATTCAACTAAATTTTTAGAAATATCCTTTTTGTTGACTATAGCCCTCTTAAAAATGGTTCTTGAAAACCTGTTGCTACGTCAGTCACAAAGGCTGATTTTGTTTTCCAGTCATGAACTTCAGTTCAACATTCAAGTACAGACAAACAAACCATTCAGTGTATGATACCACTTTACAGGTATGGAAACTCAAGGAGATGGTGGCCAGAGATGGAAGAGAGGTGCTAGATGATGGCATGCAGAGAAGTAAGCTGACAGCAAAATAGAGCATCTGCACTGGGTGGGATTTAGGCAAGTCTTTGTAAGAACACATGATACCTGACTTTGTTTAATGCCAAGTGTTTATGGGATTGTATTTTTCAGATTCTCACATTTTTTTCAAGTATACAAAAGCAGAATTTTGTGGTAAAAGTTAGTGAATCACGTTCATGACAACTGATGACTATTGTAGTGAAAGGCTCAATGCTAATGGATTACCTTTGCATCAGTACTACAGGCAAAGATGAGGGATCCCAGTTTATTTTTTATGTGATTACATTTTCAGAGATACATGGAAATATAAACAGGAGGTAGAATGGATATTTGAACCTGAGTATTATATTCAGTCTGTGGGGCTTGCTAGAATATTAACTAATTGTAGAAAATATATAGTTCATAATTATTTTATGGATTTCCTTCTAATATAATACAGTGTGATTATGGATAGAAATGAGATACTCAGACATTGGTTGAACTGAATATAAGAATTATCGGCAGTTTTCCAAGTGGAATGGACAACATGCAAAATAAAATACTTAATGGGTAAAGATACGCTCTTAAAAGGCATTATATAAAAGTGCCCCTAAATAAGATTGTTGTGGTTTAGATCTAGAGCGTCAGTCAAAATTCTCAGGATCTTGGAGGCAGGGGTATTTGAAAGGCAATGTGGTCAGTGGATTTTCCTCTACTGGGTTCAACAGATGAGCTAGCTGCAGACAGGTGGGCCTTGGCTCGAGACTGTCACAGGCAGAGAGGTCTGGAAGTCTGTTTCTCTGCCTTGGTCCCTTCTTCCTTTCTCTGCCTCCTCACCACCATGACCTGATTCCCTGCCCAGGCCCTTCCACCACCCCCTTCCTGCCTTAGAGACAGTTGACCATGAAGTGAATCCTCTAAAAGGTATCTACACTATATATGTGAGTGGGTGTATGCTATTTGGAGGTGGATTTACATTGGTTAAAAAAGGCACACTGGAATCTTAACACCAAAAATACCCCTGAATACCAAACCATTTACACCTACTAATGCCAGAGCACATACACTGAGTGATTTCAATACTACATTCATGAAACCTTGTTTTGTGTCCTCGTTTATATTTAATATTGCTGGCTACTCCTGTTTCACTATAAAATATGTTCTACGAAGATTCTTATAGTTATCTGTAAATATTTATTTGAATTAATTGTTCTTGAGCGGGGGATTTAGCTCATTTTAACCTGCCACACAAGTGCAAGGCGCTGAGTTCAATCGCTAGTACCAATATATATATTTTAAAAACTTTTTCAAGTTTTCTGTTTTTACTGGTTTTCCATTTGTTCTGTAAAATACTAAACTCTTCTGTAATTGTGTAGTTTTAGTTCCATTAATTGATATTTCAGTACCTTTTTAAAGTTCTGATGTTAGTTTCATATACTGCTAGATCTGTAATGTAATTTGGATGTTATTTTGATGATTACTATGAAATGTCTTGCATTATCTCTGGTAATGCTGCATACTCTCAAAGATACTTTATGATGTCAATGTAACTGTCAAGATTTCTAACAGTGTTTTGTAGTAACAGTTTTACTTTATCTTTGTCTGATTTTTTTATACATGTCTCCTCTTAATGTCACATTGTTTGCTTTTGCTTTTCATCAATCACTTTTCCTTTAATTGCACTGTTTATCCAATTATTAAAACTATTTTTATGATTGAAATTTACCATTTTGCTGCATGATTTCCATGTCTTACATCAGCTTTTTTATTAAATGGTGATGGTCAATTTTATGTATCAACTTGACTAAAGCATAGAGTGCCCACATATTTGATCAGATACTATTATACTGCATGGATCTATGAGACATTTTCAGATGAGATTAACATTTATATTGATAGCCTGAATAATACAGTATGCTCTTCTATCGTGACTGAATTTTATTAAATGAAGAGAAGGTACGAATCAAACAAACAAATAAATAAAGCTGATCCAGAGTGGTGAGAAATTTCTTTTTCCTATCTTCTAATTAGGACGTTGGCTGTTTCCTGCCTTCAGACAGGAGCTAAAGCATCCTGAATCTCAAGCCTGCCAGCCTCCAGGGTGGAGCCACGTCACTGCCTGCTCTGGCTCTGTAACTCACTGAGTCACCAGCAGAGTTTGGGATTAGATTAATTAGCTTCTATGGTCTTTGAGAAAATTCCTAATAATAAGACTCTCTCTCTCTCTCTCTCTCTCTCTCTGGCTCTTTCTCCCTTCCTCTGGCTCTTTTCCTGTTCCCTCTCTCTCTTTTTCTCACAAACTCTTTATCTCCTCTGTGTATGTACATATGTGTGTACTATTTTTTTCTAGAGGATGCTAAAACTGCTATTATATCTTCATTCTCGAAATATTTTTTATTTCAAGTTTATTGCCTTTATAGTCTTATTAAGTATTTTATCTATCAATTTATCTGCTATTTATATATTTATTTGAGCAGTTGTTGAAAGTCTCACAATGTGGATCTGGTAAACACCACTTACTAATTTATTTGGAATTTTCTTAATATGTTCTTCTTTCACCTCAATTTCAATTAATTCTTCCAATAATCATTTATGTTTGCCTTCACAATTTAGGATGACAAGGCCTTTTCTCCTTTAAAAGGGTGCCTTAGTCATTTATTTATCATAACCATATGAAGTTATTTTACCCAGCTCATTACAGATCTCTAGGATCTAGTGACCAGGAAGTCACTATGATAGCTTTTTCACACGGTAGCCACTCATCTGAAAGGTCTATTCAATTTTTATTATGGCTTTCTGTCACGCGCCATTATTTCCGGGTTCTTCATGCCCTACATGAATTCCGGGTTTGAGTCCACCGGTGACGGTGAGGCTTTCTGTCACGCCATTATTTCCGGGTTCTTCATGCCCTACATGAATTCCGGGTTTGAGTCCACCGGTGACGGTGGTTTGCGCATGCGCAGATGAGGCGCTTGGCTCGTCAGAATGATGCAGGCTGGCATTGACCAATAGAAACAGGCCACGACGCCCGGGTGGATATAAAGGCAGGCTTGCATCCGGCTCAGGGTCTTTCCGCCATTTTGAAGAATGTAGAAGAAACTCCAATAAAGCGTGCATCAGAAGAATCCTGAGTGTTGCGTGTTCCTTGCTGGCGAGGTGCGCGTGACAAGTGGTGCCGAAACCCGGGAAGCGACGACCATCATCGCCGGCATCAGCGGAGACCCCTGACTTCAGGAGGATTCAGAACTGAGACGCAGGAGGGGAGGATCCACCAACTTTCCGAGAGGTACGCTGTCTGGTGTGGGCGGGTGTTTCAATTTGTT
>NW_022900947.1:45562166-45589918 GCF_012274545.1 Fukomys damarensis | reverse complement strand
AGGCCACAAATACCTACATCTCTCCACCTCCTTGGACATGGCCTCTGCACTCTGTGGATTAGTCCATTGCACCAGAATCAGGCATGTCCTTTTACAATCTTGTTGATCAGCCTTTGCACCGCTCAGAGGTTCTCCTCATTGCACGAGCCAAGGTGATCCAACAGTTGCTCACATGGAATACCTGCTTCGGCCGCCTTCCAGCCGGGGTGGCTGACAGGCTCCTCCTGAGCTCTAGATATTTTAAGGAAGGGGGAAATGTCACGCGCCATTATTTCCGGGTTCTTCATGCCCTACATGAATTCCGGGTTTGAGTCCGCCGGTGACGGTGGTTTGCGCATGCGCAGATGAGGCGCTTGGCTTGTCAGAATGATGCAGGCTGGCATTGACCAATAGAAACAGGCCACGATGCCCGGGTGGATATAAAGGCAGGCTTGCATCCGGCTCGGGGTCTTTCTGCCATTTTGAAGAATGTAGAAGAAACTCCAATAAAGCGTGCATCAGAAGAATCCTGAGTGTTGCGTGTTCCTTGCTGGCGAGGTGCGCGCGACAGCTTTCATATACCCCCATGCTTTTTTTTTCTCTTTCTATTACCATTTTGCTAATTTAAACTCTAATTTTATCCTCTTAGAGTATTTTTAACGCTATAACTTTTTAAACATGCTTACATTAACAAAACTATAATTTCAATTTTAAAAAAGCAGATTACAATGAGCTCTTCACAATAACAAAAAAAAACTACTATGATGCTTAATCCAAAGTTTCAACAGAAACTTCTGACAAAATGATGTCGTTTTAAATGACATTTTATGCTACCTGTCATGGACTTTGAATCCATTTACATGGCACTATCATTCAGAAAACTGAACTTACACAATGTTATTACTGTAGTTAAATTGATTTTTATTGCATTATCCATGTAATGTGAGATGTCTCTGGTACATTCTTACTCTTTTTATTGTAAGTAAATTCTTTGTTTTATGCTTTTACATAGCAGTTTCTACTGATATTAATCTTTTCATGATCTGTACAGGCTTTGCACTCATATAAAGTAGAAAAAGGAATACTATCACTGTACAACTTTGAAAAAAACCCAGAAATTATGCAGAAGTTTTTTATCCACTTCCATTTTATCTCTTATGTGTTCTTCCTTCACAAGAATGCTTTATTCCTCTGGGTCAGCCATGTTCTTTTGAAACTCTTTCTCAGGAATTTCCTCTTCTAAATCAATCCTGTACAGTGTTGTCAGCATAATCTTCCAAAATTTCAGGGATGATCATGTCCTTCTGCTGCTCAATCTGAAATCACATTTTTACTTGCAGAACAAAAATCTAACTTTTGGTTCAGACCTTGAAGACTGCATACAGTCTTGCCCTTAACTTCTCTATGCAGAGTATTTTTCACTACGACACACCCTTTCTTTATACTGTATTTAAGGCATACCTTCATTTCATGCCCGTTTCCTTGGATCATTTTTTTTTTTACACTTTTTTTCCTGAACTAGATTATAGTTAAAATACTTCTGAATTTTGAAAGTTGATCCCATCTCTTTAATTTCAGAAGAAGTATTTGTCTGGTTTAATTTATAATCTAGAAGAAAAAAATTATGTTTCAGCAAAAAGCTAAATAAAAGATTGAGAGATCAAACAATGAAAAACAATGTTAAATTTTTACACATCTGTGAAATAATAGCAGCATTTTCTTTAGTGACGTTAGACTCCAGATAAATAGTAGTGGTTCACTAAATCTCTTTATCTAGGTGTCTCTTTATTTTCTTTCCTTAATCATTCTCATTCTTAGAAGAGCTCTGTTAATTTGATGGATCTTGGAAGTGCAGAATAATGTTCTTAGTAGTGACAGGCTATTTGTTTTTCTAAGATACTGAAGTAGATCTTATGGTTTGATTTGTTCAGGAGACCACCCTATTGGTTATTCCCAAAGTAGGCTGTGAGCAGTGCAGGCTATAAAGAGTTAACCCTGCAACTGGCTTTATGTATAGAAGTGAATCTGCCTGAAGCCTGTATGACAAGGTCAGTGTGACTCTTACCCAAATTCCCATTCCAGAGTTAAAACCTTCTTTACTAAAAAGGTTAACAAGTTAATTCTTAACGACAACCTATATTTTGTCTGTTCTGTTTCTAATTCAAGGAAATTTTGTCTCTTCCTTTACAAGCCTTGCCTGCATCAGTAATGTGTCCATCTCAACTCCAGGTAGTTCCTCCACATAGCGCCTTTATCTTAATCCAACTATGATCTCACCAATAAAATTGACAGGTCTGGGTGTTCAGGGCCTTTACTTGTTCAGTCCTGCTTACAGGAGCATTGATCATCCTGGCTCCCTATTTCTCTATCTCTTTAATTCTGCCTTTGAGTTTTCCTTTTAACCTTGCCTTGTAGCATCAAACTGGAGATCAGAACCTCCCGAGGGGATCTCTGATAGATTCGATTCATGTGTTTATCTCAAAACCATGGATATGTCCAAAGAATGTTGACAATCCTTGGTTTGGTCTTGGTCATGGATTTATCCCTGGAGCAAGAAAATGGAAAAAGAGGAAGGGAGAGAGCGTCTTGCTAAGGTAACATCAATGGAAGGTAGATTAAAGATGATTCCTCAAAGGAGAACAGACCAAGGCAAAAGGCAGAGTCCACTGTGAAAAACTTTATGTATCATCCAGGAGAAACAGTTCTTAGTATTGCTTCAGCCTGTAGTCACCCAGATATTACATCCCTCTCTTTTCTGCTATGATAATATATGGTAAACATTTTCTCCAAGGATGAAAGTTCCTTCTGGATTTACAGCTTTTTAAAAATGGCTCACAGCATTTACTTTATTTTATTTAGGTACTAGGTAATTATGTAGTGTTTTGTTAATGAAAAGTTTCTCCAAAGCTTTTATTAATAATGAAAAATCTTAACTGATAATTATTGTATAAACATAGTATAATTACTGTCATAAAGATAAAGAAAGCTAGCACGTTGAAGTTTTCATATGTTATGCTAAGAATCTTAAGGGTTCCTTGAGTTTCTTCCATTAGAACAAGACTTGGTTGCTCATAGACTTTACAGAGGTCCCAGCAATCATTGCATGTTGACAAAGAAAGTTACTAATCTCATCACAAGTGGGAAATTTATTTCCTAGAAGAAGTAGATACAAGAGATATTTCTTGTCAAAATGTTCAATAGCAAGAAAACAGTACTAAAAGAGTAGCTAGTATAAAAGATAATTTAAAAACAAATGATAATACCTGGGTTCATTTGCAAGGAAAGGAATAAGTTTATGATACAAGATCTACCTGGAGTTCTCTTAAGCAATAGTAATATTGCTTCAAGTTTCTCTCAGAAATATTCTGATTCTCTAGGACAATTTATGGTCATCAGTCTTTCTAAACAAAATCCTTGAATTTCCCAGTCAGTGACATTATTTGCACTAACATAGCTCCTTCTCTGAAAAAAGTAAGCTGCTATTTTGTTTTCTTGGTCTGTATTTGACTTCCATAAATCAAATGACCCAATTACCTAATTATATGGAAGAATCCTGAGAATCTGTAGAAGTTTTTTTTTTTTTACTTACTTATTTTGAGCACTAATTATTGAGCTAAGTAATTACTTGCTATTATTTAATAATGAAATATTTTCAATCACTACATTTGCTGACAGAAATATATTTTCAAAAACAACTACTTCCATGTACAAAACCTTTATAATTTATCCAATGTATAAGATTTAAAAAACATTTTCACTTAGGGCCAGGGATTTAGCTCAATGGTTCCACTGCCCACCTCACAAGTGAAAGGTCCTGAGTTTGACCCCTGATATATATATCAGGGATATATAAAATTTCCATTTAAATAATGGGTCTCTATACTACCTTTCTTATGTGAGAGTATGAATATTATATTTGAAAATGCATTGCAAATTTTCTCCCTGTCTTCATTGAGGTATAATTCATAAATAAAAATTATGTACATTAAAGTGGATAATTTGATGGCATAATATATATATAATATATACATTTTATATATATATATAGATATATCATTAAATATATATACATTGTTAAATGATTACCATCATCAAACTAATTAACATGGCTATTATTACAGATAACTACCCTCTTTTTGTGTGCAGTGAGAACTCTTAAAATTTAACCTTTTTAGTAGATTTTGAGTAATAAATTATCATTAAATGGAGTCAGCATATGTCACACTCCAGCACTTGTCCATCTTATAACTCAGTTTTACCCTTTGACTAAAATTTTCCCATTTTGCCCCAAACTCCAGCAAGTACCATTCTACTCTTTATTTATATAAGTTTGATTCATTTAGAAGCTAGATTTAAATTTGCTACTCTTAAAAGAAATTATGAATGATATTATTTTTATATTTTTATACTGGTCTAAAATTTCAATCATCTTGATTGATTGAAGATGTTTAGAGGGATTTTAAATTGTCACTTCATCAGACTCTGTTTTGAAGGAAACAGAAAAAGAGAAATATTCAGAGACACTGACACAGCATTTAGTAACTGTTTTTGCCTTTCAAAATGAGTACCTGAAGAGAAAGAATTCATCTATTTTTAAAATAATTTGAAATAAACACAGACTACTTATGCAAATATTCTGTTAAAGGAATGTGAAATATGAAATGTGAAATGGCTTGCAATAAGAGATACATCTCTAAGGGGAAACTGTTTCCAAAATCATTAAAGGTTAGTAGAATTATATATATTCAAAATTTCTGATTTTAAGCTATTTTTTAAAACACTGTTAATTATCTATTCAATTCAAAATATAACAATCTATTAAAATCTCTAATATTAAAACATAATGGTGTGATTCTAAAACTTTTTTTTTCCTCATTGAGTTTATTGGTACATTTTAGGTATACTGCACAGTTACATTTATTATTGGGATCTTGTATGTTTACATGACAGATCTTGGTTCTCATTTTCCCCTTGTTAAAACTTATAATTTTTAGAAATTTTAATGAGCAGACAAATTGTATAAAAATACTGGACTGATTATGACAGTAACTCAGCGAGACTGCTCATGTTCTACACATGTGAATATGTGAGTTCCTGTGTATGCATGTGTGCCTTTGTTTCAATACAGACAGGTAAATGTTTTTTTCCCAATGTTTAGGTTCAAAACTAGGACCTTAGGCATACTAGACAAATGCTTTACCACAGAACTACATCCATAGCCCCACAATTTCATTTAAGCTGCCTTGTTCAACTCTGTGAACAGAATTAATGATAAACTCTATTTATCTGAAGTCATGTGCTCAAAATATCCCTAAAGGGTAGAGAGAGTATTTCCAGAAAAAAAATACTTGTGTATTCTTAGTAACTGTGAAGTCTCCAGTAAGGTGTCAGGAAAACAGGATTTCAACTGCAGGTAAGAAAATTCTTAAACCTGGTTTGAACTGGAGACAATTTGGCTTGCACTGGTAAGTTTACCAGTGATGTGGTGTACATTTTGATTTCAGAATTTCAGTTCTATTCTGATATGTCTAGAAATATGCTTTGAAATCTAATTTTCTGTCACATTAGAAATCTAGCTAAAAATGTGACTGTATAAAAGAAATAAAGCTCTTTTAGCTCATTCAGATCAGTGAAAAGTGTATGGTGTTTTCTCATCAGAAAGGTAAAGGATGAATTCTTCCCACTGAGATTCAAGCCTCTAGGATCTGAATAACTGAAAGACTCTATCACCACAGGGCTGTTAGAAGAAGCACACCATAGGGTGCTTTAAAGGACACCATTCAGCCAGACTTTGGAACAGCTTTAGACATTGTTAAAGAAACACAGATATTAAAAGATTAAGAAAGCATTGACAAAAGTAAATGTAATGTCTGCCATGGAAATTTTTAGATTATAGGGATGATGGTTTCTGCTATGTATGACATTTTCAAACATTTTCTTGTCTACTGCACTGTAAATTTTATACATAGGCCCTACCTTGCTGTAGATGAGTACAAAGGCAGAAAACGTTTCCCTCAGAATGTTTGGAATCAATCCTTCTATATTTGGAATATTCCAGGCACCTACTAGTAAGGAAGCAAGATAATTGAGTACTCGGACACTAAGTAAAATGTAAATTGAAAGTTTAAAATTATGCTAGACTAACTTTTAAAATGTATAGAATATTTTAAATTTAAAAACCATATCTATAATCACATGAGCAAATAAAGTAATATATGTAGTAAATTCAGATTTTTTCTGCATAGTGACAACTATTATAGACAAATGAGCTAGGTAGAAATATTATAGGCAGTTAGACAAGGCTAAGTCCTGGAGAGGGGCAGGACAAAGGTGAAACACACCACAGCTGCACATCTGCTGAAAAACAGGCCTCAAGATGGAGACAAGATGACCAGACCCACATACTTCTTCAAAGTATGGGGCTCAGTGAAGTATAGAGAGGCATCAATCACCCAAGGGATGACCCACCGCCTCCTAGGAGAACCCTTGTTCTTTCCATCCATGCTTGCTACGTGACTTGCTTCCCAATTGGAACACCATTACCTAGGTGACTATATTTGTAACCTTATTGGTTGCTCATGGCTGTGGGCCACATTGTACCTAAGTGGGTTTCACCCTAGAAAATTTCTCTGTAAAGTGGAGTCCTTGGGCTACCCACTCGGGACACCTCCTGCCCCTCAGGAGCTTTCCTGTCAATAAATATCTTTCTACTTTAAACCTCTATCGTTCTGAGGACTCATCCTTTGATTTCTAGAGAAAAATAGCTCAGTGTATCATACAGTTAACAGGTTGGGAGATGTAACATTTCATATTTTGTATTTCCTGTGACATAACCATCCTACAAGTAATTTTATTATTATCTGTCTCTGACTTACCTCTCTAGGCTTTTATTTTCTTTTTTCATTTTTTTGTGTTGCATACAACACAGCCCTTGAATAAATATTTTTCAAAAATATCATGCACGGGGCTGGGAATCTAGCACAGTGGTTCTGCCGCCAGCCTCACAAGCACAAGGACCCGAGTTCAATCCCCAGTACCAAAAAATAAATAAATAAATAACATGCACAAATTGAAAACAGGTGTATAAAAGCACATTCATCATAACTGATTATTAGCATCATGCAAAGAAAAACTACAACTGAATAGAGATATAAGGGAAATAGATATAATTCCCAAACCTACTAGATATCTGAAATGTGAGTTTCTGTTTTCTAAAATTGAATAATGAATTCTAGGAACAATGGAAGTAAAGAGCAGGAAAAATTTACTGAGAGAAATAAAGCTTCTCTCTATGAGAGACAGAAGGTGGACCAGGAAGTGGGTTGCCTACTTAGCCCACTTTTCAAAGATGTTTTATACAGCAAAGCCATGTGGTGAGGTGGGTACAAAGTGGGACAAAACTGTAAGACACAGTGGAAAATTACATGGTGGGCATGAGGTGGGGCAAAACCATGACCAACCATTAAGAATACAAGTGCAGTCACCCAGGTAAGACTGATTAAATGTCTATCAAATGAGAAAATAGGTCACATACATAGAATTTCCCATTTACTGCTATCACTAGGTGAAGTAGTGTCTCTTCCTTTTTATAATGCTGACAACTGAATGTGCCTTAAGTGTTCTACATGTTGGCTCCTTGGTTTCTTGCTATGTTATACCCTTGAGGGCTGGGGCTTTGAGGGCTGGTGCTTTAAGGGAGGCCCTGTATAACTGCCTAAATGATATCTAACTAATTTACCTATCTACAATATTAGAACCTTGTATTGTTAGTATAACTGTTATAAGAAATAAAAAGATAAATAGAGAAGATGTGGAGAAAATTAAATTTTGTACACTATTTGTGGAACTGTACATCATTAAAGACATTTTAGATAACATTATATAGGCTGCTCAAAAATAAAGATTGGAACTATCTCGTTGTAATGTCTGGGTAAGGTTGTACACCATGCCATGCCATGCTATGTCATGCAGTAACATCCAGGTGAAGCAGCAGGTCACTGCTCTGCTGGAACACCCAGCTCCCAATGATCCTAAACTCAATGTTGGTAAAAGAAAGAAAGAAGCAGTTAAAATAAAGGAAGATAATTATTTGAAGGTGGGAAAGGAAGGGAAGGGAGGGAGGGAGGGATGCAGGGAGGGAGGGAGAGAGAAGAGCAAAGAAGAGGAGGGAATAGAAGGGAACGGTGTTAGATTTTCCTCACCTTAAAATGGCCACTATATAAAAAGAATAGCCTTTCCCTTCCCATAATGCCTTGCTTCTCACATAAAAAGTATGGTTTCTTCCGCTAAAGGATAGCCTTCTTCCCATCTTGCCTCTTTTCCCTCCAATACGGATATGCGCTACCTCCTGTGACTGGTGATGACACAAGCCACTAGTGATCTCACAAGCTCCTTCTAGTAATGTCACATGCTCTTCCAATCCCTCACCACTACCGCACTCAACTCTACCTTCTGTAAAACCCTCCCAACCCCTATAAAAGACACTCCGTGTCCCAGCCATATTGCTCTCTGCCCTTTGATCTGATCGAAGACTGCCTGGCAGATTATCCCTATAGTAAAGGTTTGTAGTGGTTCTGGTCTGGTCTTGGTCTTCTTTATACTTGACAAAGGGAAGAGAAGAGGAGAGGGGAGGGGAGGGGAGAGGAGAAAGAGGGGAGGGAAGAGGTAACATAGCAGACAGTTATTCTGGACAACAGAGATTTTTTCAAAAGTGAGTGACTCCTAGACTTCTATCTACTTACCTATCTACAATATCAGAACCATGTATGTTAGTATAGCTTTTATAAGAAGTAAAAGGATATATAGAGAAGCTGTGGAGAAAAGGAAGCTTTTGCATGCTATTTGTGGATTGTACATTATTAAAGACACTTTAGATTTTATGAAGATTTTTGACGCAGGAAGGCTCTTGAAATCTGATTGGCTGCCTAGCTTGTCTTTTGTCCTAACCTTAGATTTCTTGGGGCCCTGTGACCTCTCCTTGGTCTTTGGTGGAGGGGCAAGATTGAGGATAGGTTATTTATGTACAGGTACCTTAAACTGAAGGATTAAATAAAGGGAAAGATTGCCATTCTAATGTTAATCACTAGCCCTAGCAACTTTCTGGTCCTGAGTTCTTTGTCTTTGCCTTCCTAATTACTTGAGATTAGCTCCCTTTGTCTTTCTAATTACTCAGAATCTAGCTGCCTTCACCCTTCTAATTGCTGGAGTCTGAATGCAATGGTTAAAATTGCCTTAATAATTTTTAATAAAGCTCAAAGAAGCCTTCATCCTATGTCTTCCCCTACCTTCAGTGCTCCCTGCCCCTACATTATGTAATCCAGCAGTCTCATTTCTAGGTATGTTTGTAACGGAAATTAAATCAGTATCTTGAAGAGATATCTGTACTCCCATATTCATTTTAGTATTATTCCAAGCCAACAACATAGGGAATCAACCTCAGTTCTTGTAAATAGATGAAAGGACAAAGAAGTAAGAAGCATACACACAAACAGAAATATTCAGACTTTATAAAAGAAAATTTTTGCATTGTGACATGAATGAACAATAGAATAAATTAAGGCAAATGAAATAAGCCAAGAAGGAAAAGATAAATACAGCTATGTAGGATGTCATTTTTATGTCAAATGCTAAAGAAGTCAAATTCATAATGTCAGCATAGTGTGGTGATAATTAAATGTTCAGAGTGTGATAAATGGATGATTCTGGTAAAATGTTACAAAATCCTTGTTATAAGGTAAATGATTTCTGAAACTCTAACATACAACCATGTACTTCTATGGATAACATATTATTAGGTGCCTTAATTTTCTGGAGAGAATAGATTAGATTTGCAAAGTATCACAAAAATGTAGTAGACAGGACAATTATGTGAGGTAGTAGAAGTGTGGATGTAAGTTAAATTGGTGGTAGCAATCATTTTACAATACATGTCTACATCAACATATCACATTTTACTCTAAAATACAATTTTCTTGTGTTTTGTTTTTGGTACCAAGGATTGAACCCTATATAGATTTTTAGTTTCCAATCATATCTCATGAAGCTGATAAAAACAAACAAACAACCACCCCAAAGAAAAACCCAGGACATTTCTTTAAGGTCCTTGAAAGAACTGCATTGCATTTAAATAAATTATAATGCATTTTTTTCTTTGTACTTTTACTGTACTTTCCTTTACCTGTTCCTAAGCTGGCTACACTGGAAATCATACGTTAGGATTCTGAAATTTTTTTTCTGGATATTAACTTCCTCCTCCAACACTGAACAAACTGTTCCTTGTCAGCAATTTTTGGTTCCATGTGCTACCTCTATCATCACATACATCATTTGATTAATTCAATCACTCTATATATAATTGTGCATTTTATATCAAGGTAACTGAATAATATAAAAACTATTTTCACTGAGTTCATTTATTCTAAAAAGTATTCATACTAAGAAAACAAATTAGATGACATTAAAGATACTATGTACAGGCCGACGTGGTGACCATTTGCCATCTCCAAGCTTGCTGTGCATATCGCTTCCCTTTGGCACAGGGCAGCAGAGCTGCGGACTTACAGACTTAGGTGATAACGGATGAAGCTGATGCCTGGGGTGAGGAGGGAAGGAAGCCTGGAACAAGTACAGACTTGACCAGGAGGAAGTACGGACGTGGCCCAGAGCTTCAGGGATTTCAGTGTTTACCATTCCCCAAAGGACTGAGATAAAAACACCAGAGACTGCTGTGGGGAGGACTCAGACTAGATATAGGCCCCTTGAGAAGATTAAGTTCAGGCTGCAAAACACACAGGCCTGAGCCTCTTGAGGGAGAACACTGGCGCCAAAAGAATGTGCACATTAAGTCCAACAATCTGCTTGAACCCGTACCCTGAGGCTTACATCCAGAAGAGACCAGAAGACTCATTGGTTTTCCCATCTACCAAAATGGGCACAGACACATCTCAGCTTGGACAGTTACCAGTCTGGGGTGACAGACAGAGGAATCTATGGTGCAGAGTGTGTGCCTCACAAATGCTCAGGGTCTAAATTAGGTGGAGAAAATCATGACTGGCTGCATTCTAAGATGACAGGTCCTGGAAAGAAACCACTCATTTAAACACAAATGAATTGTTTTCTTAACTCAACCTTTAATATACTTTTTATTTTTTATTATTTCTTTTCTCCCTTCATCATTTTTTGGGCATTGCAGGTTGTTCTCCCCTTTTTTTTTTCCTCTTTTCTCTGTTTATTATTTTTTCTTTCAAACATTTTTCTTTCATTTATTTCCTGTATTTTGTTTTGTTTGTTTGTTTTCTTTTTTGTGTTCATTTTTTATGACTGTTTTCTAATACTATTTTCTTTTACTCCTCAATAGGACCCCATTTTACTTTTCTATTCTCCTTCCCATATAACATTGATTAATGTTTCAAATTTTACTTTATTCATACTCTAGTTCCCCATACCTTCTACATTTACTAGTGTAACAATCAAGTTTAATGAATCTTTAGGTAGATGTTAATTCTACGCTATTTCTGTTCAATACTGTTCTCTTGTTAAGGGAGGTAACGTGGTTCCATGTAGTAGATATTTACTGTAGGTCAGTTGTAAGTGTTTATACTATGATTATAGATCTCTCTTCTATGTTTAAGTGTGATACATTGTTGATACATAGGGCTTGTCAATATCCAGTTGGTCCCTGATATTATCATTGTTGCTGATTTTACTACTATAGCCAAGTTGACATAGTTGTGGCTATTGATTTTTTTTGTGTATGCCAATATCTGGATTATCTTAGTGTCGTTAATGATACTACAGCCCATTCTTTGAGATCTGGGTATTGAGCCAAATACAGTGTAACCTCCCCTCCAAAACAAACTAAGGTGGTTGGATCCTGGTACGGAGGCAAAAGCTAGTAGTTAGCCACACCACAGGTCATTGCCGAAATGTAGACAATAACTAATGAGGTCTCAATACTAGCAACAAAGATTTCCATTATAATAAACCTTGAAGCCTGAGGACAAATCAAATCAATAAATGGAAAAAAAAAAAAAGAACAAAAAAGGGAACAGAATACCTGTAAAAATCTCAACTCTTTCAGTGCTGATTCATGGGACATTGAATGAAAGGATATCAAAACCATGTAGTCAAATTATTCAAAATGACAACAGAGGAGGTGACAAAACACATCAATAAGATCCTGGGGAATATCACAGAAGATATACCTAAACAGATATTGGGCCTGATAAAAAGAACAACGAGTCTACAAAATAAACTAATGAAAAGCAAGCTAAGCTAAACAGAAATAATCAGCATAGAAAGAATTAGAATCTGTAACATGGTACCACAGAAAAATTCAGAAGATTCCAAATTCTACTGAAAGTATAGGGAGCAAAAGTGACCAGTGTAGAAAAGGTCCCAGAATTAGAAGACAGGAAAATTGTTGGTCATCAATTAAAGAGATACCTTAAAAACAAGAGAACATGAAAAAGATCCAAATTGCTACATTACTCAAAGAAAGCTAACCTAAGGTTAATTGGAATTAGTAAAAAAATTGGAAGACATCAAAATGGCATTAAAAAACCTGTTTACTGAAACAATAGCAGAAAAATTCTAAATAGAAGAAAATAATTTGACATATAGATAAATGAGGCATACAGAATCCCAACTATGCCTGATCAGATGTGATTCTCTTCATGACACATTAAAGGCAACATGAAAACAGAATCTTAAAAGCTGAGAGAAAGCAATGAATCATTTATGAAGGAAAACCCATTAGAATTACAGCATACTGCTCAATGCGTGCTTAAAGACCAAGAGAGTTTGCAGTAAAGAATTTCAAGCCCTAAAAGAAAACAGTTTCAAACCCAGACTCTATATCTTTCAAAACTATACTTTAAATTTATAGAGAAAATAATTTCCATAAAAATGAACACCTAAGGAAATTCCTGACCACCACACCAGAAGTCTAGAAACTTCTCAAAGATATCCTAGAAAGAAAAGATGAAGCTAGCAATGACAAAGTCTAATAGGATGAAAATATTAAGTAGGTTGAGCATTTCAGTAAAAGGCAAAGAAAGGGAACCAGCAAGAAGGAAATAAGGCAATGACAGGACTAAGTCAATATGTGTCATTAATGATTCTCAATGTGAATGGTCTCTGTTTCCCAATAAAAGACACTAATTGGCAGTATGGATCAAGAAACAATTTTCAGATCCAGGGATTTAGCTCAGTGGTTCTGCTGCCTACCTTGCAAGGGCAAGGACCTGAGTTCGATATCTGGTACCAACAAACAAACAAAATAACTAACAAAAAATTCAATGGTATGTTGTATATAAGAAATACACTTAAACCAAAAATAAATTTACAGGCTAAAAATCCATTGATTTGTTACCTCCTTTTGTCTTGCTTTGTGTATCTTTACAACAAATTAATATCACCCCTGCAAAATATTATTATTCATAGATGTACTGATGTAATGAGAATAAGCTATGACCTGTTTTGTGTAATAACAGCTGAATGAGATAAATCCAATGTAATAATTTTTTTCTACTACATTATACTACCTCACTAACAACAACCAAGTTAGAACAGAAGACATGAGTAGAGAAGGCTAACTTTCAATACAGATATCCTTGAATTTTCACAATACAGGGCACTCTCCATATCTGCTGCCACCATGAGCAAGGAGTCAACCTACATAAGGTCAGAAATATTTTTACTGGCATGTATGGATGGTTTTCTTAAACTTCTTTCCCAAGTAATATAGCATAACAATTATGTACATAGCCACACACATTTTATGTACTGTAATGTAGAAATTATTTAAAGTGCAGTGGGGGACATGTGTGTGTTTTATGCAAATATTGCACCTATTCACATCAGGGACACGAGCATAAGCAGACATGAGTGCCTGAGAGGCCCACAGAAATAGTTCTCCACGGACTAAGGGTAAACTGTGTCTGATTTCCCTAACTGTGGGTTAATGGAAAAATTCGAAACAGGATGAAACTATTTTTATTATCATTTTATGTTTTCATTTTCTTCCCTAGAGCTGCTCATTTTTAAGGGAGAATATCCCCCAATTTTAAGAAAGATTTACAAGCTCTAGGGATTATATAAGTGAGACCGCTTCATGATATACAGTCTCTAGCAAGCGATACAGTTTTCCTTCCTTTATGTTTAAATTACGTCGTGGCTCCCCAGAGTCTAAAAGGGACCTCGTGACCAAAAGAAGATGGTGAACAAAGTACTGAAGTTTAATAGATTTTTCAGGTCTTTATGGAAGAAGCTCAATGTAGAGACATAAATATTAGTGGATCTGGAGCTGCCATACTATTTATTCAAGATCTTTATTTAAAATATAAAAGGGAATCAAAATGAAGTAGTTACAGTTCTTGCACAATTCAAAATGAATTGTGTTACATAAGCATTTTGTATGACAGATTCCAGAAACAAAGCACAGCAAGGGAAACACAAAATATATAGCACTCATAATTCTTGGCTTAAAAAATCATACAAAAACCCTTCAGTTTCCTAATCCGCTCCTTTGTATGAGATGAATTTTGAAATTATCCCATTAAAAATCATTTTTGCAATTTTTGTGGTTGTTATTCAGAAAGTTCAGTTCTGGAATATTAAAAAAAATCTTATTTTTGTTTTTAAGAAAATGAATGGAAATATAACAATATTCTATTTTAAAATGATTCTTTCATTTGTATTTCTCTCCTCCATCCCTCACTGAGAATCTCTGTTGATACTGTATATCTTATCCAAAGCACTGGCAAAAGTTGAAGATTTTGTTTCTCATATTGTAGTTGTCACTTATTTTCAGTTTCCTTATTACTTTTACACTAAAACAAATGCCTCTCTCTCTCTCTCTCTCTCCCTCTCTCTCTCTCTCTCTCTTCCCCTGCATAATCCTATATGATGTTCTCATTCATTGGCTCACTACATTATCTTCTGTTATGGCCAGAGACAGTTTCCCTATCTGTGTAGAAACCACTAAGGATGTAATTGATCTATTCCAATTGCTGTTACAAAAGCTGCTAGGAAAGCTGCCAGTGTTGCTGATGATGTGTCCCTTTTGTCACTAATTCTAAAACACATTCCTAAAACTTTAGTAAGGGAAACATCTATGTTTGTTCACTATTGAATATTTGTATTACCAGCCAGAAGCAGCAATCATTTTTAGAACACTAGCCTCCTCCCTCCTAAGAGAACTGCAACCCACCAGGATTGTTTCTGCTGATCTAAAGGAAGATTTTATCTCAGTGAACAATGTACATTGGTATTAATTTTGAATACATAAAATCCTAGCATGGTAAAACAGTGATCGCCTGGAGTCAGAAGGTCCAGTGTTATTTTTACATGTAAGGGTGCTATGACTAGCTCTATCTTGTTTATCCTATTTAGGAGTTCTTTCCATGTCAGCTCTGCCTTTTTTTCTCTGTAAGGATTTCACTACATATTTTCAAGACAAAAATGGAAAATTCAGGTATGTCTAATGATGATTATTAAAATAAACCTAGGTGAGATCTCTAAAAATTTTTGAGAAATCAGCACAATATTATTTCATAGTAGAAAAATAGCGGTGGTATGGAGAGATGAATAAAAATTATACAGTTTTCATATTTAATTTGTAAACCTGTAATATGAAAGAAACATATTAAATTATATTAATATTATTCACATTGATTTGAACTCACTTAAAATTGAAATTTTATGTATTTATAACTTTAATGGCTGTTTATTGAACAATTTCTAAAAAAGACTACCTGTTCCCAAGAAATCTAGACTCTTTTAATGGGAAATATACACAAACACACACACAGTTGTTTATAGTGCATATACATACTGTAAAAAATAACAAATCTATGATATTACTTGATTTGCTGTCATTTCTACAATATTTGAACATTCTGTGTTGGTATTTTCTTTTACTATTTAAAACATTGTCAAGTGTCTTGGTAAGGAACACTCCAAAAGATTTGTGCATAATCAGTCTAAACCTAAAATGATTAGATTTAGTCAGCTGAGTTGTATTTAATATGTTATAGTCTGCATTTATCTTTTATTAAGCCCTGAATAAGGTAAAAATAATAACTAGACAAAAATATTAATATTTTAATTAAAATTAATTTAAACAAAATATAAACAATTACATAAAGAAGTAAAATTCAAACAGCAAATAATAAACAAATACATAAATGAATTGAACAGAAATACATAATCAAGATCTTTTGAAACTTTGACTAATCCTTTGGTAAAAGAAAGTGAAAGAATGTAGAAGAAAGTGACTTGTATAGGTGAGTGGGAATAGGGCGAATTAATGCTAGAGTAGGTCACTTTAGATGTGATGATTCGTGGCATGTAAGTTGGAAATATAATTTGAGACTAAACTGATGAAAGAGATTCAGCAGAGGACAAATCGCAAAATTAGTATTCCAAGTGAAATAGAAATTTCAAGTGCTAAGATGAACAAGCACCTTGGGAAAATGCAAGGCAATTTTGACATAGCCTTGAGAGATACTATGGACTGAATGTCCCCTTCCACATTCATGTCAGGATTCAATTGCCATTTTGATGCTATTAAGAACAAGGGTCTTTAAGAGATGATTACACCATAAGAAGAGTTAATTCTATTCTTACAGGATTTGGTTTATTATCAAGAATGAGTTCCTTATAAAAGTATGACTTTGGCACCTTTTGCTTCTCTCGCACTCTCTTTGCCCTTCCTCTATGAGATGAAACAGCAAGGAGTTTCTCTGCCAATGCTGATTCAATAGTCTTGAACGTCCCACTGTCTAAAACTCAGAGATACAATTTTCTGTTCATTTGGAATTACCCAGATTGGTTCCATAGATCAGCATACTTATTATCAGTATACTAAGAAAAGAGCCATAAGAAAGCAAACTGAGATAAAGTCGGGGAGTTTGTCAGGATGTAGAAGCTAAAATGCCATGGTAAAATGCAGGGCCACTACGTACAACTGACAGAATGAAAGGAGGATCAACTAGACTTTGATTATTTTCTAGTACCATTTTTTTCCCAGTACTGGGGATCAAACTCAGAACCTTGTACTTGCTAGGCAGATGTAGCACTGCTAAACTACATCTCCAGCCTGAGAGTTTGATTACTTTAATCATGCTTTTAAAAATCACTCCATAGAAGTAAAAGATTTTATTTTACTTTCATGTGCTTGATATAAACAGACAAATAATTTTTGAGTGCAGCAAATTTTCCCTCTTAATCTCTTTCTCTATGTATAAAAGAACATTGAAATGTCCGTGTACATCTTGGTATGCTTCACTTCCAAAATAATCTGTGAAATATCTACAATAATGGTTAGAAATTTCTGGCAGACCCACAAGGAACTGTAGGTTATAAATGGAAATCCTTTTTTTATGTCACAGGATAAGCAAGAGAAAACATACACATTATAGAAAATTCACTTATTTTTATTTATAAGATGTCAATGAAATTTAGTGAGAAAAAGAATGATTTTTTTTTTTTTTTGGCACCAGGGATTGAACTCCGGTCCTTGCACTTGCAAGGCAGGTGCTGGAACCACTGAGCTAAATCCCCAGCTCAATATTTTCAGTAATTGGTACAGAAACAACTTGTCCTTTATTTAAAAAAATATGAACATTACAACTTTCTTCATATTAGACAGCACAAATTATTTAATGGAAAATCACAAATCTAACTGTGAAATGGAAAACAACAAAGCTTTTAAATTAACACACAATATGTTTATGATCTTGATGTAGGCAAAAGTTTTTAAACAGAACCCAAAAAGATATGTAAAATAAATTTCAGTGAACTTAAGTAAAATTTATAACACTCTATATGCACAGACAAATGTATAAATGATAAATTTAACACAGGCCTTAACTTCGGAAAAAATAAAAATTCCCTAAGAATAGGAGAAAGATAAAGCATCTTATTTTTCTTTTCTTTTCTTTCCTTTTTTTCCCCCCAGTACTAGGAGTTGAGCTTGCCAGGCAGGTGTGGTGCTACAGAGAACTGTAATACTGATTATGCCCAAAGCAGGCTGCACAGAGTTAACCCCACAATTGGTTATTTACACAAGTGAGTCTGGCTGGAGCCTCTGTGCTGAGGTCAGAGCAACTCGCACCCAAATACAGTTCCCACAACTAAGAACTTCAGACTAGAAGGACAGTGTTCTAATTACAATCATGTATTTTGTCTACTCTGTTCCTAATCTGAGAATGCTTTGTCCTGTTCTTTATGGGCCTTGTTTACATAAATTTCCGTAGAAACCAAGTGTTGCCTTTATGTCAATTGATTGCCAATAAAAGTCATTGCCTAGGGCTGTCCAGGGCCTTTGTCAGTTACACCAGCCCTGGTCATTCTGGCACCCTGCTATCTCTCTCTCTCTCTCTATTAAGTCTCTTAGTGCATTCTTTTTCCCACTGGGTAGGTGGGAACTGGAACCTGACCACATGGGTCTCTGACTGGTGCCACCGAGCTACATCCCCAGCGTCTAAGGTCTCATTTTTCTAAAAAAAAATCTTTAAACATATTTGGAGTTGGAATATTATCAAATAGCCAATAAATATCATCAAGCATGACCATCAATACTCCTCAATGAAATATAAATGAATTCCACAGTGAGTTAATGGCTAAATATGAAAAGGCTGATGATATCAAGTGTTGGTGCAGGTGTGAAGCGAGTGGTCTTTCATATATACTTAATTTAAGTGGCTGCCCATGATTAAATAATTTTATCTAAAGTTTACAACCATGTAAGAAAAGTACAAATGTTCTGTAAAGATATGACTAGAAAATATCTTTTATTGATTTGAGGCATGAACAGGAGTCAGATCAAATTTCCTTCAATAGGATAGTGAATAAACTATGACACATTATAAAATGGAATTAACTCTATAAGAAATACAATAAAAGTAACCTACTGATAGACAGCAGAATCACACTGACACTTAGAGCAAAAAGAAGTTAGACAATAATTAGTGTGATTTGTATAGTTGAAGTTTTAGATCAAAATGCTAACTGACCACAGTAGAGTTCAAAATGGTGGATACTTTGTGTAAATACTGATAAGTACTAAAGTGAAGAGGAGCTTTTTGAGGGCAGCAGATTTTAACTATAAATCATATTAGTACATGCATGTGTTAAAGTTTATTAAGCTTATGGTACTATTACTAGTATATTTTTCTGGATTTGGTATGTCAATCAAAAGTGAGCAAATTTGTTTAAATTACTTCCCCAAATTGCAAATTAACAAATTTTTTTAATAACCTTGATTGGATTCCAATAGAACCGATTGTTGTATAACAAAATGAAGCAGTATCAATGTATTGTGAAATCAAGTATAATATAATGTACCTTGATGTCATAAACACCACCACCAACAACAAAAAGAAAGAAAATTAGAAAGCACAGAGGGATAAGGGGAGGGAAAGAGAGTGAGGGAGAGGGGAAGGAAAGGGAGAAGACAAGGGAGGGGAGAGAGGAAAAGAGAGAGTTTTCTTTGCACATTTTGTTGTATGTGTAGGGAACGGAATTAACTTGTTTTTGTCTTGACCAGTGCAAACATCCAAGTGTGCGAAGGACTGGTTTATCAAGCAGCATGAACTTAGAAGAACAGCCAACATCAAGAGGAGAGGTGACAGAAAATTTTACTACCAAAGGATTCTAGGGAATATAAAGATAGTGCAAAAATATTCAAGATTGCTTGAATCACAAGTTAATGTAGACAGAACTGAATTCTTCAGCTGACCCTCTTCCACATTTCCCCCTGTGTATTCTATGCAGCAAATTAGGAAACTTCAAATCTTTAAAGGTAGAAGCTATTAGTAAGTCTATATTTTATATTGTTTTATTTTTTACCTTGCATCTGTGAAATTTAACACTATTCCCTTCACAATTTGTGGATATATACCATATGGTCCTGGTGATTTATGGGACTTGAATTACTCTCTGTTCTCTATAACTTACATTTTAGACGTCAGTCTTTGTCAAGGGCACCATCTGATGCTCAATGAAAACTGCTTTAGGAATAGAAATTTTTCCAAAGTTCTCTCAAGTATTCTAATAGAAACGGTATTTTCTTTTTTTTTCCTCCCAACTTTTAACTTTTATCCCCCAACTTTTAAAATTCTCGGGATTTAGATTCCTCATTATCTTTCCATTTCTTTGTTAATGTATATACATATTTAACAATTCCTCTTGGATATTTTGTGTTTTTATTATATTTATTAGGTTTGGTTAACTTTCTGTTGAGTTTTATTGTTTGATTTAATTAAAAAAATCTATGAAAAATTTTATCTAATGCTTGGCAAATTTTAAATAGTGCAAATAATGAAGTAATAATTAGAATAACAGTTCATATTCTCTAATTTGTTTTGTTTGTTTGTTTGTTTTGTTTTTTGAGACAGGATCTCTCTAAGTAGTTCAGACTGCCTTGGAACTCAATGTGTAGCCCAGGCTTGTCTAGAACTTGCAGCAGTCCTCCTGTCTCAGCCTTCCAAGTGCTGGGAGTACAGGCATGTGCCACCACACCTGGCTTCTAATTTGTTTTTATCTAAGTGATTTTTAATGTCTTAAAAACACTTTCAATTTGTGCCTTCAAAATTTTGACAAATCACTAGGTATGACATGTATTTAAACCAAATACACATAGCACTCATGTTATCTAACTGAGGTTATATGAAAGTTTTATTTCAGTAAGTATTTTATAACCACAATGGCCTGAAATTTTCAATTTGCATATACCTATTTAAAAAGAAAGTTCATTTTATACAAACAAGAATGCCTCTTTATTCATCATTCATGTAAATGATATTTTCATACATACTATTCAGTTATTAAGCATTAGCCAATGTTAGATATATTATCACCTTTCAAGTAATATACACATATTTTTAAAACAATATATGTTTTTATATATCATATAATCTATAAAGTTAAAAAAGTCTATTTGTATATTTTACCATGTAAGTGTTGAGCATTTATGCTGGGGGTGAGGACACTGAGGAGTTTAATCCTAATTCAATTCCTCTTTCGTCCTAATGGTTTATAAAATTACTTCTGTTAGCCTACTCTTTTCTTGTTTACTTTCCTTTTTTTTCTTTTTATTGAGTTTATTGGTACATTTTGTGTATACAGTACAGTTGCATTCATTATTGGGATCCTGTACCTTTACATGATAGGTCTTGATTCTCATTTTTTCCCCTTGTCCCTGTCCTCCCTTCACCCCCTTCTTTTTGTTTACTTTCATAAAAGTATACAGACATGGAGGAATTACCTTAGCCTTGCCTAATTTGCTTAAAAAGTGTGTTTCATATTATAATATATCAACTTTTAGGAAATATGGATGGAATTCAAGAATGGTTCTTAGTATTTTTTTTTGTAAAGAAAACAAACTCCTAAACAATTCAGCTTCTCTCTCACACACACACAATTGCTAGCTTTAAAAGAAATATTTCATGAAGTCTTCGCTTACTTCAGTTTCCTCAAGAGTTCTCCGTATTCTCTTTTCCCAAAGATCTGTTGTTTCTGTTTTAATATTTAGATATTTCATCCATTTTTATTTTAGTTTAGTGCATGGTGAGAGAGAGCTATGATCTAATTTGAATATTTGGCCTGTAGAAAGGCAGTTTTTCCAGCACCACTTATTGAAGAGTCTACCCTTCTTCCAGTGGATGTTTGGTCCCTTTGTCAGTGATGTTTTCATCATGGCAGCTCTGTAGTATAATTTCAAGTCAGGGTGTGATGACCCCTGCCTTGCTGTTGTTGCCCAGAATTGTCTCTGCTATTCAAAATCTCTTCTGTTTTGAAATGAATTTTAGAATTGTTTTCTCTAATTGTGTGAGATATGCTGTTGGAATTTTGATCAGGATTGCAATAAGTTGTATAATAATTTTGGAAGTATGACCATTTCACTATATTGGCTTTTTCTATACATGAGCTAGGGATATTTTTCCGTTTTCTAATATCCTCTTTGATCTCCTTTTTCAGTGTACTGTAATTTTCAATGTATATGTCTTTTACTTCTTCATTAGAATGATTCCTAGGTATTTCATTTTTTTGGATGCTGTTGTGAAAGGAGTTGTTTCCCTAATTATTCTCCCAGTGAGTTAGTTATTCATGTACAGAACACCCAGATTGCATGGGAAATAATACAAAGAATTAACAATGGGGATCTCACCTATTAAAAAGCTCTTTCACTGCAGCAGAGATTACCAACAGAGTGTTATACAGGGATTTGTTTTGAGATTGTAAAGTTCCTGGGCCATGGAAACAATCTATTATCCTCCTATTATAGCTATTTTTGTATAATATCATCATGATACCCAAATTCCTTAGTGTCACCTTCAGGAATACAGCTTGTACTGAGAATGGAGCACTCACCTTGTAGTTACAGAATCTAGAGTTTACTGCCTAGAGATCTCTGCACATCATTTTGCTTCTGATGAAAATAGGAATAATAGAATACAACTTGCAAGTTTGTAATAAAAGCTAAACAAAAGAAAATTGGAACTCTAGGATGATGTAAGAACCTAATCAATCTTAAATAGCCTTATTATTAGTGATTATAAAATTCAGCATGACTTTATTCTTATCTGTCATGTCAAATGTAATATTATACTGCTAATCCTACACTGTACACAGTAAGCTCTTTGAAATGCAAGTATATTAAGGCTTCTTTGGAGTGAACACTCACTCTTGTCCATATCAATAAACTCTTCATGTCCCTATTATGTCCCTTCCTCTCATTCTTCACCCACTCACTCATGTATTAATCTGCTTTCTATTGCTATAACATGATATTTGAGGCTAAGTATTTTATAGAGAAAATAAATTTATATACTTCACAATTTATATTCTTTACAGCATGACATTGCTATATGTTGAGACCTGGTGAAGCTTCTTATTTGTATCAGATGATGAAAGGTATAATGGGGGAAGCATGTATGTGACTGAGATAGCATGTGGTGTGTTAGTCAACTTTTCAGCCCTGTGACCAGAAACCAAACATGCACAACTTACATAGGAAGAGGTTTATTTGGGGATTGTTGTTCCAGAGATTTAGTGCATGTTTGGCTGGCTCCCAGGCAGGAGCATTATGGCAGAGGGGCATGGTATGAACAAGCTGATCATTCACAGCAGTTGAGAGCATGAGGCAGGGACAGATGCATGTTCTCAGGAAGGCCCCCAGAGGCCACTGCCCCCGCTGGGTCCTGCTCCCAACACCACCTTTAGCTGTGCATCTCAGTAGATGAACACATTGCTGTGTATTGTGTCTTTGTGATCCATGCAGTGTTCCAGGAGGCTCTTACTCGTGGGAAGCAAATAATTAGGGTTGAATGGGACATTTGGCAAGAAAACAACCAAGAAAACAAAAGGGCTAGAGGAAAAGTTTCCAGTCAGTTTCTTCCAGTTTCTTCTTTTACAAGGGGTGAATACACAAGGGAACATATGAGAAATTACATGATGACTACATGATAAATAACTTTCCTATACAAACTGACATAAGAATTATATTAGTCATTTTTAGGGCAGGGTCCTCAATATCCTAATGACCCACAGGGATCCACCTGTCAAAAGTTTCATCATCTCCCGCATTGCCAAATTGCCACACCGACTCGCTTCCAATACATAAACCCTTGCAGCACATATGCAGGCCATACCCACCGATAGCTAAATTCTCTTTGTCTTTGTGCTTTCTGTCATTTCTCTTTTTTGCAAATAATTTGGGAGGCTAATGTCCCGGAGGCTCTGTATGCACAGCTAAAGATAAGATAAAGTCTCAGATAACACACCAAATCTCCTATCCTAGAACTTCTGTTTTCATTAGCATGATGCACAGCACTGAAGAATTTATATGAATGATGGTGGAGCTGCAACAATGATAAATTTTTTAAAGTACAGATGGCTGACACTGACTTGGAAAGAAAGACTATTAGAGTATTCCATGAGAAGGTGATGGAGATTTGAAAATTATTCACCCCACAGGATGTAACTGAAAAGAGAGCGACAAGGAAAGAAGAAAGAGACTTTCACTAAGGTGGAAAAATACTCTTGTGCTGAAGCGGGACTATGTGAGTGTGAGAGAATAAAGGAAAGCATGTAGAGGTGGATAAAAGAGAGGAGCGTGGGTTGGGCTGGAGTTGAAATTGATGGAAAACCACATAGGGCTTCGCAGAGCACCATAAAGAGATTTCTTTTGCTTTGCATTAAGAGACACTGGAAGCCACCACTGAAATTTTTTTCAAGTAAGAACCTCATACAGTTAGATCTACCTGCAAAATTGAACCATTGGTTAGCAGGAGGGTAACGTAGTAATTAAAGCAAAACCAAAGTGGTTATAGAAAATGATGTCTTTAAAAGTGTAAATGAATTTGTAAATTGCTGATGTAAATCACAGGATAGAGATTCAAGGAAATGAATACTGGTAGGGAAGAGAAAGCCAGACCCTTGTGACTGACAGTCAAGTCACGCTGTTTGAAACATATGAAGAGGTGGTGATGGTGCCCTAGTATCCATCTCTCATAACTGAATGCAAGACAGAGCCATCTCCTATGACAGATAAACTAGGAGGCGGGATAGCTGACTGTGAGCTAGAACAGAAAGAGTTTAGCTTTGGAGGCACAAAAAGTGCCTTTTTGATATTAAAATGATGCAGTTGGTGTTGGAAGCCTATTATAATAACAAATCAAGGCCTTCCTTACTTCCCTCCCCAATTATATGCTGTCCAATTGATTCTATTTTAATTCTTTATTTTTTGATTTACATATCACACTCTTGATTATATTTTTATATGATTGTCTCCAGCACTCTCTAATAAAGTGGATTTATCAAGCATATTCAATTACTATCTCAAATTCAACTTCTTTCTTTTCTTCCTCATTCCTTTTTGAAAAGTTACTGTGATCCAAGAATGATTCCAGATTCTTGAAATACATCAAATATATTAGCTGGAATTTTGAACCTTCTATGGGCCAGTGCTAAGACAAGAAATCAGATAATTCTACTATTAGTATCTTGTAAATACCCTACCAACTTCTCATTCTGACAGTTGCCTTCTACACAAACAGGACAAAACTAGAAAAAAATTAGATGAAACTAGAAAAATAGACGTTTCTGGCAGAAGAAATGATGAAAATAATAAATCAGTGAAGGTAGAGAGAAAAAATGGAAAAAAAATCAATGTCATGAAATTTGAGACTATGTTAAAGCTTACACAATTGATAAAGAAAAACAGAAAAAAATTTTCTACTCTTTTTAGAAAAGAGATTTTTTTTTTTTTTTTTGGTACCAGGGATCAAACTCAGGTCCTTGCACTTGCAAAGCCAGTGGTGGAACCACTGAGCTAAATCCCCAGCCCTTAGAGTAAATCTTTGAAAAAAAAAAAAAAAAAGAGTGAATCTTTGAAATGGTGAATTTTCAAATATTACAAAGGCCAAGTAAGTGAGTTTGAGTGTCCAGTGAAAATTCAATTGCTTTTTCTTTTTAAAAAAATTTTTCACTGGTATATTTTAAGTATAAAATATTGTGAATTTGTATCTTTACATAATATATCTTGGTTCTTATTTTTCCCCATTCCCCTGTCCTTCCTCAAACCCTCCCCCTACCTATTTGTAAAGACTTTAAATTCTTTCCCTTTTTCATTTTTTTTTTCCTTTTCCTTCTTTCCTTTCTCCTACCCATCCCCATTCCTTTTCCCCTTTGGACTTTTTCTTCCTATTTCATATTATCTAATATACATTTTGGTCCTCATTTATACTTTCAGTTTCTTACACCAGAGAAACTATTCTGTATTTACATATGTGTCCTATTTATTTCACTTAAGAGTATGGCCTCACTGTACATCCATTTAGCTATAAATGTCTATAATTTATTATTCTTTGTGGCTGAGTAGTATTCCACTTTATAAAAATACCATGTCTTCATCCAGTTACCAGTTGATGGACATTTGGGCTGTTTCCAAGTTTTAGCTATTACAAGCTGTGCTGCTATAAAATGGTTGTACATACATCACTGTGGTATGATTCTTTTAATTCTTTGGGGAAGATACCCAGCAGGGGAATAGCGGAGTCAAATGGGACTTCTAATCCTTTTTCTTTGAGGTCTCTCCATATTGATTTCAAAAGTGGTTGCACCAGTCTGCACTCCTAGCAATAGTGGAGAAGTGTTCCTTTTTCCTCACAGCCCTGCCGGTGTTTGTTATTGGTTGATTTCTTGATAGCAACCATTCTGCATGGGGTGAGGTGGACTCTCAGCATTGTTTTCATTTTCATCTCTCTAATGAACAGTGATGTGGAACATTTTTTCACATATTTATTAGCTCTTTCTACTTCTTTGAGAAATATCTGTTCATTTCAGATACCTATTTTTGGATTTGAGCTTTAAATATGGTAGGTCTGATTTTTCTTTATATATTCTAGAAAGTAAACTTCTAAGGAACAGCTGACAAAATTTTTTTTTCCATATTGTGTGTTGTTTCTTCATGCTGTTGGTGATTTCTATTTGCTTTTTATATTTTGTGAATATATGTATATTTAACTATTTGCTTTAAATGAGAATGACCCGAGGATAAGAGGTGGAAAATGAGATATTGTTTCCACTCTATAGATGAAAACAAACAACAACAACAAAAAAACCCTAACATATAATATATAGATTTAAGAGCATGGAAATTCAGTTGTATCAGTTTTACACAATGAGTGGAATCACATTTATACTCTGGCTTAATAGATTTAATTTATCTTTCATTTTAAAATTTGGGGTTTTGAAAATACATTGGCCTCATGTGTTGGTGGTTTCTAAAATACAGATGCTTCTATAGAATGTATCTAATTTTTAGTTTCTTGAAGTTCATCACAATAACAATGCCTAGCAATATATAAAGTGTCCTGCTTACCCAGCAGAAGAAAACAGATATAACAATGATTTACCTAATCTTTCCACCTGTGTCCCTCTCTAGGCTTCATAGAATGAGGTATTCAATCCTAGATTTGATTCTAAAAGACTCTATCTTTCTCTTATTTATATTAAGTTGATCATTACTATTTAAGTCTTGATTTTTATTTCATTGTTCAAATAAGCTACAATATGTGGATTGTTTTAAATTTGTTATAGCTATATTAAATTCTAGTGGAAATGAATCTAATAGACATATCACACTGTAAAAGCACTTTCGATCTACCAGAAGAGAGGGGGAGAAAATATTTCTTCTTTATTATTAGAAGGTAGAGAGAATAGGTAAAAGCTGAGTCTAATGTGGGAAAAAGCCTCAGATGGATGCAAACTGGTTTATGCATCAAACTAAAGTTTATGATGAGAGAAATAAATCTATTCACCCCTCATTTTTAGAGGATACCTGCAGTGCTCTGGGAAATGACTTTTATAATTATATCTATACTTTTCTTCAACTAGCTTATTGAATAATAGTCCCTGTGGAACTTCTGTGATTACCAAATGCCATGCAAAAATTTCCATCATTTTTCATAGGAAGAAAAAAATATATACATAGCCGATTCACTTAAACTGACAATTGACAGGCAGGTGAAAGTGAAATAAGCAAGATTTAGGCCTAGATTATGGAATCATTGCAGGAGGTGTTAGGATCAGGGGGATACATACATTTTATAAATATTGACTTCTCTCTGCTCTGATTTTAAAACCACACTTTTAATTTAGGCACACTGATAATGGGCAAGTACAATTAATGCATTTATTAATGGAAGTTTGCTAAAGTATTTCAACCAGAAAGAATAGTTTCTAAAAATAAAACACTTAAATAT
>NW_022900947.1:45551864-45562134 GCF_012274545.1 Fukomys damarensis | reverse complement strand
TAACCAGGGATTGAAAGAAGGCAGGCCACTGAACCACTGAGCTAAATTACTATCATTTTTTTTCCAGTCGGGAAGCTCTATAAGATTTGTTCTTGCTATTCTTTTGGAGAAGGGGGTGTCAAGATTCTGGCTAGTTCTCCGTGGAGGGGTACATTGGGAATTGCATCAGAAGACCATTATATTTCTCAACTTGGCAATTTCAAACTTCATTAAAGTAAAGCAAATCTCATCTCTTTTCAAATAGGTCTAAGAAACACCATTTTCTGGTGACAGTTCCAGTTTCAGTTGAGATGTAAGTAGAATTTGATCTTGAGATTTCCTGGACAACTTGTCAGATCATCTCAGAAACCCGATCTGCTCCTGAAGTTGGTAAGAATGTGGAATAATTTTGATGTCTATTTTTTTTTCTATGTACTTGTTGGTCATAGCTTTCTTTAGAAATGTGCTACATAAACTTAGATTGCATTGTTAAATACTTTTATTGGAATGAGACTTACTAGAAAAAGAAATTTTGGCTAAAAGATATCATGTAAGTGGCAAGTATGAAATACTGCAACCAGTAATGCTTGGCCATACTAGGAATGTGCTTGTAGACATACAAATACCCAACAAGGATCAGAATTATTTTTTCAACCAAAATCAGTCACTTCCTTGTTCTTTGGAACTTGATGAGAAGTTTGATTTCTCTAGGTCACAGAATCTTATTCATAATTTTTAAAAAGAATATATTACTGCCAAGAACAGAATTTAGAGACTTCCTAATTGTGCAGCTATTGGGAAATTATTCAATTTCCTTATACTTTGGACATCGCATTTTAAAAGGAATATGTAATAGTAACTTCATTATAGAAGATAATTTTGTCACTTTTAGAATTGGATATGTCAAAGATGTGGTAAATTTGGTATTTCCTAATCTGCCTGTTCACATTTTAGGATACAAAATCAGACACAAGCATTACATTGAAAAATCAGTTGAAGCCAGGTGTGGTGGTGCACGCCTATAATCTCAGCACTCAGGAGGCTGGGACAGGAGGATCGCTGCGACTTCGAGACCAGCCTGGGGTACACAGTGAGTTCCAGAGCAGTCTGAACTACGTAGTGAGACCCTGTCTCAAAAATCCAATTACCCCGCCCCCCCCAAAATCAGTTGATGTGGTTCTACTACCTGCCTCTCAAGTGCAAGGACCCGAGTTTGAATCCAATTACCCCGCCCCCCCAAAATCAGTTGATGTGGTTCTACTACCTGCCTCTCAAGTGCAAGGACCCGAGTTTGATCCCCAGTACCAAAAATAAATAAATAAAGTTAATTAATTAATTAAATAAAATCAGTTGATCAGACCCAGCTTTGTCATGGACAAATAACCTTAAGTGTAGATGGCAGATCACATTCAACCTCTCCAGAATTAAAGATATTTCTGAAGTACAGAGTGATTTCAGATTTATTTGAAAATACAAGTCAGTTGCTTATGTTTTCATAATTACCAACATAAGTGAAAAATAACTCAACATATTAATATTTACCATGAACTAATGATTTATTTTTAAAATCCAGTAAATATTTTTCACTTTTGATAATGGTTTTAAGCAGAAATGTAGAAAAATGAGAAATTATTTTTTCAAAATACTCCTTTTTATATTATTAAAACAATGTTTGGGCATCCATGTGTGTGCATGTTTTTTTTATTCTGTGAAGATATTTTTTATATTTAACACCAAAGCACAATTATTTCTTAGTAATTTAATAAAATGCAGTAAAATAAATTTTCTTAGTTTTTATAGCAACATGATTTTTACTAAGATATTTGGAAAGATTTTCCATTTGATAAGAAACATCAATACAGATGAAAAAAATAGCAGTTTACTTCTCTAGCACTATCAAGATGCAGCCATGATGGGAAGTTCTGGCCTCACTAGAAAGAATGCATTACCAGTTTCTATCACTGAAGCATCTTTACTACTGACTGCTGAAAGCTCACTGAGGAACACAGAATTCTATTTGACTTTCCAAGGCCAACATCACCATATTGTGTTACTTCAAGTTAACCCCACTTTAAATATTAAGGGTGGCATTATATCCCTGCATTCTCATCTTATGTTGCAGACGATAAAACTGACACAAACAAGCAAATTCTGACTCTACTATCATTTGGACACTACTATTATTTTGTTCAAATTTTTAGTTATTTTCCATAAAAGTTGTCTCAACCTTGAAAGACCAAATATAATTAAGTTCGAAATGTTATAATAATAGACTTAAGCATTGTGTTAGTTATGTAAAATACCAGTTTTATTTTAGAGATTTTTAAGCCAATTAATGTAATGTTAATCTATCGTGTAGCACTAATATTGAAAATTTATTTTTAAATTCAACAGAATATTTCCTAACACTACCTAAACTGAAAGACACTTAGTCATGGGTTATATCTCTTTAGAGTTGGGGGATGTAACACCTGACACCCAAAACTTGAAGAAGACATATAATTGGTTTATTGTTTCAGTCTATGATCAGCAGGATCTGTTCAGAGATGTGATCAAGAAAGGACACAGAGAAACAAAGCTTCTCAGTTTATGGTGGCTAGGACATAACTGGAAGTTGTTCCACCTAAAACCCCAGGTAGATCCCAAAGTCAATCAAGCTGATACTCCATCCAAACCATTATCAATTTGAACTCCCAAAGACATCCCCTTAAATCTCCAAATACCAGCAAGCACAATTTTATACTTTTGGCTACTGCAATCTTGCATATAAGCATACAGGCAACAATGACTTCTGCAAAGTCTCAAAAACTCCAGAAAATTTCAAATGCCCAAATCAATCTCTTTTATGAGAGTGGAGGCAGATACTTAGCTGTGAACTCCTACAAATATCAAAGACAAATTACATAACCCCGTGGTGCCATGGCACAAGGTAAACCATTCCCAACATAAAAAGGAATAGGATGATAAAAAAGAATTGAGCCAAACTAAGACTGAAATCAAGCAGGGCAAACAGTGAGTCCTATAGGTAATTTGTATCTGGAGCAATGGCTGTGAGCTCCCAAGCTTGAGCAGCATACTCACATGGCCTCCTTGGGCTGCCTTTATTAGCCTGCAGCTTTCCTTGGCAGATATTCTACGTTCCTGCTATCTCCAACTTCCTGAATTCCCCACTGCATCACTGACTTCATTCCTGCAGCTTCACACACTACCCTCTGAATAGAAGTGTCCATGACCTATCGCTCTTTCACCCTGCATGCTTGCAAAATGCAGCACTATTTTGCCAGGCATATTTGGACCATGGAAGCAATAGCTCTGTTTTTCTGTGTGGTTTGACATCATAAAATAAATCCCTAGGAGTCAATTCCCTAGGAGTTGGAGGGTTCTTCTCCAAGACTGGGTTGATGACTCATCTGAAATACTTGCAATTTGAGACTGTAATGAGTGGGATCCTGTTAATTCTTGAGATACCTTCAAGATACCTTTCTTCTTGTTCCTGTATAAAGTATTTAATTTCTTTTTATGATGCTAATCCCTTTAGATCTATATCTCCTTAGACTCCAACTTTACACATGGTTCCTTCTGGGCCAAACTTTTAATTTTTCAAATGTTTCTGTTCTTATTTTTCCCCTGATTCTCACTATAAATCTAATTAAAAGCAGCTAGCAGACCCCATACCACAGCCTAAATGTTGCGTAGCTCTGAAATTTTCTCTGCCAGATCAGAAATTAAATCACCACCTTTTATCTCAGTTTTCAATAGTCTAAAGACATAGAGAAAATGCATATGAGTTCTTTGCCAGAATTTCCCCAATTGACAATGAGTTCTTGCTTCCATCTGAAACTTCCTGAGCCTGGCCTTTACTGTCTGCATTTCTGTCAAGGAAACAGGGTATTATCACTTTTCCCACTAGTGGAATCAATACTTGACATCTACAATTTAAAGGAGAGATACAACTAAGCTCAAGTTTAAGGAAAATAAGTAAGCAGTGGGTTTCAAGGCAGAAACATCATGGTTGGACTTGGAAGAGCAAAACTGTTTAGTTGATGGCAGCTGGGAAGCAGAGTAGGGGAGCAGAACCAGAGAAAAAGGGGAAAGGAGTAAGACATAGTTCTCAAGATGACATCTTCATGACCGATGCAGAAACATCCAGAAGTTTGCTCCACCAATTCTTCAGGTACATTCTGAAGTCAGTTAAGGTGATCTCCATCCTAACATCCATATATGTTATACAATTATCACCTTAAAGGGAAAGAAACATTCCTGGGATAATTTATTATTTAAACTTTGTTGATATTTTCCTTATATTTTCTCACATAAATAACTGTTTCTTTAAATATTCCCTTTTTGTAAGTGTACATATTATGAGTGTAGGGAAAATAAATACAAATTAATCCAAAAGATCAATGTTAGACAGTAATTTTATTCTTATATGGAAATATAAAATTCAAGCAACCTTCCACCTGCTTTTTTTCATAATTATTTTTATAAATATGTCAGTTTGGGAGCAAAAAGCATTTGCAATGATGAATATATGAATAGAGACTCAGTTATAGAAATATAAAATTTGAAATTTTTTATAGTTAAATGTTGCAATTGAAATAATCTAAGAAGAAATGCAGTAGTCTGACAAGTGAAATATGTAAATGAAATTTTGATTTTGTTCCAATTTATATAGCTTAGATGTTTGCCTTTGATTCATATTTCTATTTTAGGTTCATTAGATTTAAGCTTAATTCACTTAAATCTTTTTATAGGAAGTGTAGCTTCATAATAATCATTATATAAAAAGAGGCCACAACCACTGTTTCAAGAATCTGTAAAAGTTCAGTGCAGTGCCTACTAGATATGCATTCAAGCCATGTGGGCTATACATCTATAATCAATCATTTTCAAAATAGAGAAAAACAAGTATATCTCATTATTACAGAATGTAGTGCAAAATTGCTTCTTTTTTGATATTTTTAAACTTAAAAATTAAAAGGAATAATAAAGGAGTGAGTAGGAGATCATACCTTGCTTAATTTCACAGACTGGTTCTTTCAGTCAGTAATTTCATGTTTGTTTCTCTCATGTTGGCTTTTGTCATGATACCAATTTTATAAATTTCTGTAAAATTTATTAGGAAATTTTATATAAAATATTTGTAATTTATAACATAAATGTGCACATATGAAATGTAGTCAGTATATGCTGGCTACTTTTGTAATATAACCTTTGCATTTTTCAGATTTCCAATACATAAAAATATAATTCTTTGCTTCAAAATTATTTTCTTCTATAATTCAGCAGTTTTATTGATTTTTAAGGATTAATATATTTCTCTTTAATTTTGTTTAGTTTATATTTTGTTGTGATTTTTAATATATATTTAAATCCTAATTGGTTTATATCATATCTTTGTTAAGAATAAAATTTTTATTATATATTCATGTTGGTTACTGTTAACCTAAGAAATTTTTATTTTTATGCATTTGTATTGTCATCTATTTTTCTTTCTTTCTTTCTTTCTTTCTTTCTTTCTTTCTTTCTTTCTTTCTCTTTCTCTCTTTATTTCTTTCTTTTTTTCTTTTTTTTTTTTTTGGTACTGGGTATCAAACTTGGGACTTTGCACTTGTGGGGCAGTCGGCAGAACCACTGAGCTAAATCCCCAGCTGTTATCTATTTTTCTAAATTTACTACTTGAGTAACACATTGTGTTGTATTGTTCTCATCTTATTATCTTTTCTTATCTTCAAATTTTATTTCAGTGCTAGGGGTTTGAATGATAATAGTAAATGAAAAACATATAATGGAGGATTTATTCTCCTTAATGTAATGATGATGACTATTATCTTAAAGCTAGTCAGATATTTGCTGTTGATTTGGGATTCATTGATTTGCATGCCATAAAATTTTCTATTTATATTTAGAAATTTTATTTTAAAAATCAATATTATAAATTTAAATGATAGTGTTCAATACTTTTATGATAAGAATTTTTATAATCTTCTGTATTTATATGTTTCAAAACAGACTAGAAAAATAACATTCAATATTATTGACCATCTTTATGATCAGTATTAATTAGTGTACATATTTTAGTTGTAAAAATGTTATTGATTGTTGAATCAATAGTTAAAATTCATTAACTAGCCTGTCTCTTTGATCTACTACAGTCTGCACTATCATGAACTGTGGTACTATTCTGAAATTAGATACTATGACCTTTCTTCTACTTTTTGGACAATAGACCTGCAAATGTATTTCTTTATAAAATGAAAATAATTACTAACTATTGAACATATTAATTTATAGCCCCAAATTGTGGATAGTATAAGAACAGTTGTGCTGTAAAAATACAGTAACATTTGTTTTGGGGGCTCTGTTATAGACCAGTGCTTCTCGGGGTTGGGATGTTTGATATGGAGGTGTCATTTGGCAATATTTGGGTCAGTTTTTCCCACCAATGGCCAAAGTTATGTGCTCTTGAGTCATGGAGGCCAAAGTGGCTGGTAAACTTCTATAGTACACAGGTTGAAACTCTAAAACAAAGGTGTATAAAAGCCAAATGTACATAGTGCCATTTTTCAGTGACTTTTATTTTTTAAAAGGGAACTACAATTTGAAGTTTTATTTTGTGCATTTTATTGGAAAAATATATACAAAATTAAAACTTGTTTTTGGCTAAAGAATATATATTTTTAAGTACAATAAGAACAAAACAAGGAAATTTTCTATAACGTTTACATCTCACATATACTTAAACTCAATTCTCCCAATAACAATGATACATTCTTGGAAGTATGTGGTGAGCTTGAGCCACTCTTGCTCACCTGCTATGAACTCTGTGAGCCCTGCCAGTGAAGTAAGGCTGAATGCTTGTTGATTTCTCCTTTATTTATTTAGTTCTGTTACCATTTTTTAGAAAGGCTTTGTAGGGTCTCACATAACACCTTATATCTACCTTTTGCTCAGACTGAATTTCACTATTGGAAAACATTGTACACCAAATGCTAAATCTCTAAAGGGAAGTGTAGGAAACATGGGAGTGTCGGGGAGAAAGCTTCAAGTATAAGAAGCGTCTCAGACAGAGATGACTGTTTTGATTATATTTTGTAAACATAGCGGTGAGAGTTAAAGTGATAGAGTCCCTGACTCTGCATTGCTTCTCAACAGTGATGGTAGCTGTGCCGGTTTAAATCCACTAATTACAAATTCAGGTGGGGAATATATTAAAAGTCTGTGAGCTGCGATGTACATAAATGATGGCATGAAGTCAATCAAGTAGTTGCTAACAGATTTACAGTTGCTTATGCAATTCTACTATTAGATACAGGCTGTCAAAATTAAATTCAAGCATTAATTATAATTGATAGTATCTGCACAATAAGAAATTACTCCTGTTGGACAAATGAGTTGTATTTAACTCAAACATTGAAAGATTTTCTTATTAAAAGTATCTTTACCCCTTTTAGAAATTAATGCATTAGAAATAAGAAAATCTTGTTGACTTACTAAACACAGCTGCTGCTCTCTTAAGTATTCCCAGGAAGTAAATTCTTAAATAATTTATTAGAGCAGTTAATTTTCAGGCAAAGTTTAATTTCCTCTGTGACCCATTGATTGTTCAGGAGAGTGTTGTTCAATTTCCATGTGTTTGTGAAGTTCCTACGGTTTCTTATGCTATTGATCTCCAGCTTGATTGCACTATGATCTGATAATATACAGGGGATAACTTCGATTCCTTTGCATTTATTCAAACCTGTTCTATGAGCTAATATGTGATCTATCTTGGATAATGACCCATGTGCAGAGGAAAATAATGTATATTCTCATTATGTTGGGTGGAACACTCTATAGACTTCTATTAAGTCCATATGCTCAAAAACTTGGTTCAGTTCTTGTATTTCAGTGTTGAATTTTTGCCTAGATGATCTGTCCATTTGTGATACTGGGGTATTTAGATCCTCCACTACAATTGTAGTAGTGCTTATTTGGTTTTTCATATTACTTAATATTTGTTTTATATAGTTGGGGCATTAATATTTGATGCAGGGCCAGGGATTTAGCTCAGCGGTTCGGCGGCCTGCCTCGTAAGCACAAGGACCTGAGTTCGATTCCCGGTACCAAAAAAAAAAAATATTGATGCATATATGTTTATGATTGTCATCTCTTCCTCTTGAATTGTTCCCTTTACAAGGATGTAGTGGCCTTTGTCTCTCTTAATCAGTTTTGCTTTGAAATTTACTTTGTCTGCAAATAAGATTGCTATTCCTGCTTTTTTCTGGGATCCTGTCATGTGGAGAACTGTTTTCCATCCTTTCGATTTCAGTCTGTGGGCGTCTTTCTGCACTAGGTGTGTTTCTTGTATACAACATATTGTTGGATTTTGGTTCTTAATGCAAAATTTATATAATTTTTCATCTGAATTATATTTTATATAAGTTGAACAAATGTCCTCTGAATAATTTTAAATGTTCATCACTTTACTCATGTTTTTTTACGTAAAATTGTTCTGTTTTAAACAGGAGCTTAGTTTTTTTTTTTTGAACTTCCATGCATGATGAAAGGGGGGGTTCGCGTGCCCTTTCGGGTGCCTCTTCCCAATTAGGCCACTCACGCACCGAGAGGTCCGGCAGGAGAAGTTGAACAAATGTCCTCTGAATAATTTTAAATGTTCATCACTTTACTCATGTTTTTTTACGTAAAATTGTTCTGTTTTAAACAGGAGCTTAGTTTTTTTTTTTTGAACTTCCATGCATGATGAAAGGGGGGGTTCGCGTGCCCTTTCGGGTGCCTCTTCCCAATTAGGCCACTCACGCACCGAGAGGTCCGGCAGGAGATCTTTATTGTAGGGAGGCGCGAAAATGAGACTTCTTATATCTCATTATTTAAACCAACAAGCCTATAGAATTTTTTTCCCAGTGCTACCAAGGAAGTAGGTTGCAAGTCCAGTGAAAAATATTTTCTTAACCTATAAGGTTCAAGTGGAGTGTATGTGTGTGTGTGTGTGTGTGTGTGTGTGTGTATCAAGCCCAAATTCCTATCAGAACGCGAACTGGCAGTGAGAGATATGAAAGTGCTGTGGACATTTCTCACACAGACATTTCTCGTTTACCTTAACTCCTTGCCTTCCTAAGACCTTTATCATTTTCTCCACTCCCTTTATCTCTGCAGCAATGACTCCTACAGCAATGTTGACTGCTCTCTTATCTGAAGAAGCTGACGGGCTTGTTTCGTGATGATGCCTTTTATTTTCACTTTCCTCTCCTCTCCTGCCCTCTGTGATCCTCTCCTCGGGTTCTCCTTGGAGTTGAGGCAGGAAATGCCACATAGAGCTCAGCCAGCATTAATGATTGTACCTCTTGGCCATGCCAGAAAGTTAAAGTACCTTGAAATACATCTCTGACCATGGAAAATAGGAATATATGGGTAAATATTTCTTTCTCTTTCCACACACGTTAACTTTAGCGAGATGGATATTTTATGACTTCTCAAGAGTTCTTCCTATATGAGGATTTAATAACAAGCTCAGTTAATTCCTTGCAGATGTGTACTTCTTCTTTTCTTCACTCAGAAACCTTTTCCCTCACTTTGGCATACCTGAACTCACACTCACTAATACAAAGGGAAAATGCTGACTTTGGTATGGGGCTCTGCTTTCCAGGGCATCCAAGGATGAGATGGTGTAAATAAAGGATTGAACCTGAATGATTGAGCTCACCTGCTGAGTAGGACAAAAGAAAGGAAACTACTAAGAAAGTGCCATGAATAATGAAGGGAAGAAAACAACTAAGCAGAATGAGCCGTGAAAACTGAGCCTGTCTCTTCATTATCAAAAAATGAGGTTATGTGTATTCTGATTTTTAAATTTTTTTCCAGAATAAAAGAATCAGCTACTAGCAAAACTACAAAATTTTGAATAAAACTGAATAATATCAAGAGAGACAGAAAAAGGCAGTAAGAGAGGAAATACTCACTTTCTTGGAAACCCCTAAGAACCTGTACGTATTCTGTTTTATTATTATCAGCCCTCAGGAACACCAGACATGATAGACCAATCCTACCATTGCTATAACAATTTGTATGTATTCTATCAGACTGTCAATATTTCCAGGTTTTTGCTGGATCTTTAAAATTTGGGGTGTGTTCCCTTTTGGTTAGGCTCATACTTTTATTTTCTTCATACATTTTAAAAGAGACTAAAAATAGAAATGGTTCAACCCAACTATTCTGCTTTTAGATATCACCCCCAAGAAGTTAGAAACATAACATTACAATAATATAGGTATACATATATATATATACATAT
>NW_022900947.1:45541165-45551643 GCF_012274545.1 Fukomys damarensis | reverse complement strand
TGCAAATACCTGGAATTAGACTTTAGGTATTTTTAAATAATTTGTTCTCTTCCTCTGCAAAATTTCATCATCAAAATCAATCTATTTGAAGAATGGTAGCCCATTTCATCTCAGAGTATGGAAAAGTTTTACTTGTAATATTACTCATATGAACATATCAAAAGCTATTATTCATTTTTTCTGAGAAAAGGAAGTCAGTAACTTTATTTAGCATATGTTATGGTAAAATCATTATAGAGATGTCAAGCATGGTGATAAAAGTAGATATGGAAGAAATAGAAACAGAAATACAAAGATATGGCATTTACAGTCATAGGGTTAAAAAATATTGTAAAGGGAGAGTGGAGACAGCAGAAAAGTGCTTCAAGATTGAGCACCAAGGCACTTCCATATATAGAAGTTAGAAAAGAGAGGACATCAAGAGCTCCAGCCCCAGAATGAAAGCCTTAGAGTTGATTTTGATTAGAATAGCATGAACCATATTATGATTCCAAATCCATGACCAAGTAAAAATAAAGGTACTTAGTGCCTGGGATTTAGCTCAGTGGTGCCACCGCCTACCTCAACAGCTCAAAGTCCAGAGTTTGATCCCTGGTACAAAAATAAAATAAAAATAAAAGTACATAAATTTTAGGGATTGTCAGAATTTTGACAGGTAGGCAGATTAGGCCAAGCTGTCCAGGGTGGTTCACCTGATTAGACAAATTGTTATTTTGAAATGTGTGAAGGTAAGAAAACATAAATAACAGCACACAATGGCACTAGACAGGCTGTGATTATTCTGTCAAGAATCATATTAATGCAGATAACAAAAACACATTTTTATGTCATCATGTAAACTTAATTAAGAATGTTTCTCAACTCTCAGTTGATTAGAGAAAATGACACCAAGAGACAGGGTTTCCAACTTATCTGTAGCTCAGTCAATAGGAAGCCTGAATCTGTAGACACCATTTAACCTTTCTGCGCCTCATTCGACCTGTTGGTCTAACGAATATAAAATGATGTTAACCTCACAAAGGAGTTGAGAGATTTGAGTAGTTACATATCAGAAAAAGGACTGGTAAAAGCTTCAACAAAAAGATACATAGACAGTGACATGTAAGTACAGATCATATTTGGCTTGTCTATTTTTATGAAAATGTTCAGTTGCACTGCTCCTTTAACAAAAGAACTTCTAACATAAGACAATGTGAGTAAAGTGGAGAAAAAGCCCAGACAGCCTTTAGTATTGAATATTAGTGTAAACTATCTGATTACAAGGAATTGTTTATTTGTATGATTTGTGAATAGTGGCTTTTTTTAATGGAAGTTGCTATTGCTATTTCTAGATTGCTCCATTTGCTGTTTCTTAAGCTTGGTGTAAAAGAAGTCTGGTATTTCAGCAGTATTATTGCAAATAACTTGTATTTTCAGCAAGTCACTGCTTGTTCAATGTACCATATCTCTTTCACTATGGCTTAGTCTTTGCAAGGTAAATCTTTTTTCTGTACTGCCTATGAATTGCTAGGATTTACTCACCCAATGCAACTAAATTTAATATTTTTAAAAATGAAAAAAGAAAAATCTTGGTATTTTTGATTCTCTTTAATCCTTATCTATATTTTCATCCCTGAGATAATTACATTGGGTATCAGAATATCACATAAAAAGAAAACTCCAGCTGGGCCATTCAGATTCTTATCCTCACAATTACACAATCAGTTCAAAGGAATAAAGGGATTTTTTGCACCTTATTTTGTTTATTCTTCATTTTTTTCAGCTGGGGAGAAATTTTTATTGAAAAATAAATAAAATCACTAGACACGCTTCTTAGTAGTCATTGATACAAGAGTAGATGGTATAAAGTGAAATTGTGACAGTTTTGACTTACTCAGTTAATATGCAAAAGAATAAAAATTTACCTATACTTGAAGATGAAGAAAGAATATCTTTTTTCCTGATTTTGTACAAAACTTTTCTAACTCGTATTCTAATACCTGTACATTTGATGATATGTAGCCTTTATATTCTAAACTGTTGCAATGTTTTGTGGCTTTGGTGTAATATTTTTAAATTATTCATTTGTTGCTGGATATTTATGTTATTTCCACTTGCCAATATTTTAAATCAGCATAGTAAACATCTGTGCTTTGATCTACATTTTGTGTTGTGTTTTACATTCCTATTTACATGACTATTTAATATAAAAATATTTGTCTATCTGTGTAAGTCTGTTAATTCTAGAAGATTATATAAATTGACTGTTTATTTTTAAATTAAATTTTATATACTATATACTATATAATTCACCCATTCAAAGTGTGAAATTCAAGGCTTTCTGGAATATTACATTATTTATGTTTTAAATGGTGGTAAAATATACATTACAAAAACCTTGCCTTTTGAACAATTTAAGTATATTACTTAATGACATCAATTACAATTACAATATTGGGCAATCATCACCATTACCCTATTCAAAAAATTTAGATTACACAAATAGAAATTCTATGACCATTAATTCTCAGCTTCCTGTTTGTTACCATAATAGCCTCTAGTCTACACTCTCTGTGAATTTGTTGATTCTAGAAATTTCCTATAATTGGTATCTATAATATTTGTCTTGATTACTTCAGTTAACTTTCAGGCTTTGTTCATATTATAGCATGAATTAAATTTCATTCTTTTAATTGTTGAATCATATGTATAATGATTAGCTATATATAACAATTTATAGCTAGTTATAGATGTGAGAATTTACAGCTAATTTTAGATGTGACAAATTATACATACAAAACAAATGACACACACACACACACACACACACACACACACACAACACAAACCGCATTCTGTTTTTCTTTTCCTCTGTTTATGGACCTTTATATTATTTCAGCCTTTTGGCTGTTTTGGATAATAATGTAGCTAAGATGATATAAAGGAATCTGTTTGAATCCCTAATCTTCTGAGACAAATTGTGCACCTGTCTAACTTCATATGAAAAGTCCTAATGCCCTGTTACTTCAGAATGACTTATTGACTTATGGAAAATAAAATCTTTAAAGAAATAAGATTAAATGAGATCATTGAATTCACCCTATCCTGTTAAATTAGTGCGCTTATAAAAAGAGAACAGAAAACACACACACATATATACACACACACAACACACACACAGACGAAGACTATGTGCAGAGAAAAACAACCATGTTTATGAAACCAAGGACAGAGGCTCCAGACCTTGATTTCCACCTATCCTACATCTATGACTATAAAGAAATAGATTTCTTGTTTAAGCTGCCCTGTGTGTGGCCCTGTGTTACAGCAGACTAGCAAATTAACACACCTACTTTTAATTATTTTTCAGAACATATGTAAACTTAAAATTTCTGGGCAAAATGGTGATTCTGATTTTATATTTTTGAGGAATGATTAATTCTTGTTACGAATATTTAAGTTTTTCCTCACAGAATGGTTTTGACCTGTATATTTGAAAGGTAAGATCCATAGAGCATAACTATTTTTTTCCCAGGGATCTCACTCCTTAGAAGATTAGAGCATTGTATATATTAAAAATGCAGGGTTCAGTGATTTAAAAATGTCCAAAATATGTTAATGTTAAGCTAACTACACACCAGACAACATCTAGTGGATACTTTTCCTTTATGAATTCTAACTTTAATGAAGCCACATGAATGACATTTAGTTGTGTGCTGGGAAAGCAACTCTGGAAGAAAAAACAGAAAAGCTCTTACTCATAGTATTTGCCAGTTTCTGTGGTATGAACATTCCCACCATGGCCATTCAGAAGCCTGCAACAATTTAACAATCTTCTCACATAATTTAACAATTGGCTCTGACAGCCTGACAAAAGCTCACTTAAACCTATCAACCTGGTGACTGTCTTCAGAAAACTGGTCAAGTTTTCCATTTTCTCTTTTTTGTTTTCATTTTTCTTGATATTTAATTTTCTGGTTTATGAAATGTAACTGATCATTTCTATATTGTAGTACTGCCCTGCTGTTTAAATATTAGTGTATATATTTCTTTACATTTTAAATCAACAGATGAAATGGAAATGTATCCTGAAGTTAGTATCTTTGTGCAACGTATTATAAAAAATAATAGTCACAAATTCCCTGTCATTTAGCCATACTCATAGTGTAAATGTGTATATCTTGGCATTAAAGAGCACAGTCTATTTCTCTACCCCATGAATCTGCCCTGATTTGTTACTTTCTGTGGCCAAAACAACAAGAAACAGAAGGACACAAGGAGTTCTTGCAAAGTATTTGCATATTAAATTGTTTTTGAGTTTCCCAGAAACATCCAGACACCAGCCAATCCGTTACCTGACAAGCAGGAAAACATGAAGGTTCTCCTAGGGCACTTCCAACCAATACAGGCCGGAACTATTCAGCTGATCCGTGGAACCACAATTTAAATGTAATTGTACTGTTTTTCTATTACAACGTAAGGCAGCAGAATGGACATTTTGATTGTCAGCTAGTTTTATAATTATATTAGCCAGGGTTCTCTAGAGTAAAACAATCAGTAAATCACTACCACCACCACAATCGCCACCACCACTAATAATAAGAAGAAAAAGAGTAAGTATAATAATAATTATAATAATAAATATAAAGGTGCTTTTCCTTCTTTTTAAAGTTTATTATTGAATACTGATTATCAAGAGTAATGGGTTTCATTATGGCATCCTCGTGTATGCATATAATACTCATATTGTGAGCGCTTACCCTCTCATTGCCTTCTTGACCTTAAACTAGCCTCCACTTTTCCCTTATTTTTCTCTAATAATTTCCCTTTTACTTCCATGTTTTTAAAAATTTTTTTGTTGTTGTTTGGTTTTGTTTGTTTTTTGGGACTAGGGATTGAACTTGTGTTCTTGTGCTTGTGAGGCAGGTGGCGGAACCATTGAGCCAAATTCCCGGCCCACAACTTTTATGGTTTTTAAATTTTCTCTGTAGATTCCACATACAAGAGAAGATGTGAACTTGTCTTTCTAATCCGGCTAATTTTACACAACATGATGATCTCCAGTTCCATTTATTATCCTGCAAATTGCATGATTTTAGTCTATTTATGGCTAAATAGTACTTCATGATATGTCATGGGAATATTATAAATATACACATATATTAATTAAAAATTATTTTATCCCATTGCGTTTAAGCCCCTTCCCTATTACAAAAGCTTTGTTTCTATTTTTCATTCTATTTTCACTTTTTAATTGTCTGTTTCTTCTTTTTCCCTCCTTCCTCCCTGTTCCCCTTTCCATTTGAACATTTTCGTCCCATTTCCCAAAATTTAATATACATTTTAGTCCTTATTTTCACTTTCAATTTCTCACATCAGACAAACAATACAGTATTTAAACATATGTGTCCCATTTCTTTCACTTAAGAGTATGGTCTCAAGGTCCATCTAATTAGCTAAAAATGTCTGAGGCTCTTCCTTTTTATGACAGAGTAATACTCCATTTTATTTTTTAAAAACCCACATCTTCTTTATCCACCTTTTGGTGGATAGGCATTTGGGCTGTTTTCAAGCTTTGGCTATTACAAACTGTTCCATTATAAACGTAGGGGTACATATATCACTGTGGTATGATGCTTTTAATACTTTCAGGAAGACACCAAGAAGAGGAATAGCTTGGTTAAATGGAATTTCTAGTTTTAGTTTTTTTGAGAAATCTCCACAGTAACTTCCACAGTGCTTGTACTATCCACACTCCCACCAACAGTGGAGAAGGGCTCTTTTCTCCCAACAGACCCTCCAGCCCCCCATTTGTTATTGGTTGATATCTTGACAGCAGCCATTCTTTCTGGAGCAACAGAATCACAACACTGTTTTCATTTGCATTTCATGAATGACCCATGATGTAGAACATTGCTTTCATATATTTATTTGATGTTTTGAATTCTTCATCTGACAAGTGTCTTTTCATTTCAGATGCCTGGTTTTTGGATTGGGAATTTAAATTTGAGGCGGGTCTGATTTTTTTGAGTTTTTAAAAATATGCTGTAGATGATAGTCTTTTATCTGAATAGTTGGTAAAGAAGAACTCCCACTGGGGATTTAGCTCAGTGCTTCCAGAACTTGCCTTGTAAGCACAAGGGCTAAGTTTAATCCCCAATAAAAAAAAAAATTCCCGTGCTGTGGGCCATCTCTTCTCTCTCTTGGTGATTTCCTTTGCTGTGAAAAAGCTTTTTAATAAGGTGAAGTTCCAGTTGTTGATTCTTTGTAGTATTTCCCATGTGGTCAGGATTTTATTCATGAAGTCTTGGCCTACTCCTATGTCCTCAAGGGTACCTATTCTCTCTTCCAGGAGATTTAGTGTTTCTGTTTTAATATTTAGATCTTTGATGCATTTTTATTTTATTGATCCCTTTTTATTTTAAATTAGTAAATGGTGAAATATATAGATCTAACTTAAATCTCTGGCATATGGAAAGCCAGTTTTTCCAACACCATTTATTAAAAGGGCTATCTTTTCTTCAGGGAAGGCTTCTTTGTCAAAAATTAGGTGGTTGAGTGTGTCTGGAGTTCTTTTCGCATTTTGTAGTCCATTTCTCTGACCCTCGGGTTTGTGCTTTGGCCAGTACTATGCTGTTTTTATAACAGTATCTTTGTAATATAATTTAAAGCCAGGGATTGTGATACCCACCTTGCCTTTGTTTCTCAGACTTACCTTTGCTATTCTAGGTTTCTTCTGATTCCAAACGAATTTTTTGATTGATATTTTACTAATTCTGTGAGCTATAATGGTAGAATTTTGATTGGATTATTTTAAATCTGTATAAGAATTTTGAAAGTATGACCATTTTTACTGTATTGGCTCTTCCTGTCCAAGAACAAGGAATATGTTTGCATTTTCTGATATCCTCTTCAATTTTCTTTTTCAGAGCAATGCAGTTTTCACAGTAGAGGTCTTTTATTTCCTTCATTAGATTTATTGCTAGATATTGCATTTTGGGGGGATGCTATTGTGAAAGGGATTGTTTCTCTAATTGCTTTCTCAGTGAGTTTGCTGCTCATGTACAAGAAGGTTACTGACCTTTGAGTGTTGACTTTGCATCCAGCTATGCCACTCAATTTAGTTATAAAATTTGGAAGTATTTTGGTGGAATTCTTGGTATCTTCTATGTAGACTATCATAGAAAATAATGATAATTTAACCTCTTCCTTTTCTATCCTTATTCCTTTTATTTATTTATCTTTTTTAATTGCTCTGGCTAGTGATTTCAGAACTATATTGAACAAGACTGGTTATAGTGGACATCCTTGTCTTGTTCCTGATCTTAGAGTGGAAGCTTTCAGTTTTTTACCATTTAAAATGATGTTGGCTTTTGGTTTTTTATAGATAGCTTTTGTCAGATAAAGACCATCTATATGAATTTTCTGTAATGTTTTTATCATGGGGTTTTGGACCTTGTCAAATGTATCTATTGAGATGATCATATGTTTTTTGTCCTTGGCTCTGTTAATATAGGATATTACATTTATTGATTTACATTGCATCCCTGACATGAATCCAACTTGATGATTAGTTCCATTCTGTTTTCCAGTATCTCGATATTGAGAATTTTTACATTTACATTCACTGGGGAGATTGGTCTGTAATTCTCTAGTTTGGTTGGATCCTTCTCTATTTTTGGAATCATTGTAATGCTTGTTTCCAGGAATAAATATGGGAGTATTGCTTCCCTTTCAATTTTTTTAAGAGTTTGAGAAGTAGCAGTAGAATTTTTTCTCTAAATTTTTTTTATGTAAAATTCAACAGTAAATCCATCAGAGCCTGGGCTTTTCTTTATTGGTAGGCTTTTAATTACAATCTTGAATTTCATTGGGTGATGGTGATTTGATTAGAATTTTTATATCTTCTTTATTAAGTTTTGCAATTTATATGTATCTTGGAATCTGTCCATTTCTTCTGTATTTTATATCGTATTATGTACGTTGTATTGTTATCATTTAATTGTAGAAACTGCCTCATTGCTTCTTTAGTTTCATCTGTTAACCATTGGCTGTTCAGGAGTATGCTAATTTCCATATATTTATGAAGTTCTTGTGGTTTCTTTTTCCATTGACTTCTAACTTCATTGCATTATGATCTGATAATATGTATGAAATAATTTCTTTTTTTTTGCATTTTCTTAAGCATGTTCTGTGAGATAGTATGTGATCTGTTTTGAAGAATGTCCCATGTGAAGCTGACAAGAACATGCTTTTCATATTGTAGGGTAGAACAGTCTGTAGATACTTGCTAGGTCATTTGTTTCAAAGTTTGGTTCAGATCTAATAATCATCATATTTTCTTAAGCTTTTCCTTTCTTTCAAATTATTGCATAGTGAAAACTCATTCATAATTCTTCCATGTTCCTTTCAATGATACACTTGCCAGACTTCTATGGGAACTTCCTCCCAGAAATGCCCAGGGTGTGTTCTCTGTCAGTGCTCTAGAATTTTTTTTTAGTATCAAGCAGAACTAACCATCATATTGATATTTCATGTCATTGTATTATTTTTTTCATGGGAAATTTGTCCATTCACATCACAATTTGTTCTAAAAATGGATGTTATGTAAAACTTTTTATGTCATCGGCCATTGTATTCAGCATTCTTTCAAATTTTATTGTCTATTGCAAAATGATTGGATTGTTTGAAATAAATGCTTGTCAGAAGAGTAAAAGAACTCATGACAATCCATAAATCTTAACAACTTGGCTGTGTACATTTTGATTCAAAATAATTTCCAATTATTTAGTAGGCTTCATACTTTTTTTCTGAATGATATTGAATATCTTTGTAATGGGCAGCATTTGTATGTCCTGCTGATTATAGCCCCTTTGTTCCAACTTTAAATATACTACTCCATGGTCAGAAAAGGCAACGAGAGGGACACATCTCTGGCCTCTTACTTTTTGCTTCCAATCTTGGGAATCACCATCCCAAGCATAAATTTGATCTGACTGTTTCAGTTGTGGTAGGAGTATATATCTAGCTTTTATTATACCATCCATTCAGAAGAAGAAATCCTAAAGTTGTAAAGGTGTATTTTTAACGGAGGATTTTCATTTCATTTACTTTATTTATTTGTATTTTCATTTGTAGATGCTTGTAATACATAACGAATACATTCATCATGTTAATTTGGTATGTCTGCATATCTGATACTGATCCTATTACTTTCCCTTCCCTCCCTCCACTATTCCTCCATCCTCAAACCCCCTCCCAGTCTATACATAGTTTATCTTGTTGTTTTCTATCATCTAATTTCTATTTTACTCTTTAAATTTAAAAAAATCCATATGCTGTTTAACCTTGTGTGTCTTATTTATTTCACTAATCTTATGGTCTCAAGGTGCATCTATCTTCTATCAGATGATTTACATTTATCCTTCTTTATGACTAAGTAGTGCTCCATTGTGTACATACCATATTTTCTTATCCATTCTTGGTTTGTGTAGGTAAAACCAACTATGGAAAAGGACATATTATCAAAAATAATATAGAAGAGAACAAGAACAAAAATCCTAAAATTTATATGGAACCAGAAAAGACCCAGGATGCCAAATGCAAATGTGGGCAACAAGAGCAAAACAGAAGGTATCATAATTTGGATTTCAAGTTATATTACAAAGCTACATTGCTAAAGCTGTATGGCACTGCAGAAAAACAGTCACACAGGTCAATGGAACAGAACTGAGGATGTAGAAACTTTCTCAGGCACACTCCAGTGTCTGATATTCGGTAAATGGACAGAACATATCCTGCACAAAACATAAGTTCTTTAAGAAATGTTACTGAAAGCTCATTGTCTACATGAAGAAGAATAAATCTAGACCCATACCTCTCAATTATCAAAATAGAAGCAAAAAAATTTGATATATCAGCCAAAGTAGAATTCAGAGGAAGAAAGAATATAAGGTATAAAGAAGAATATTTGATGATGATAAAGGAATTGATTAATAAAGAAGATAAAATAATTTTAAATGTATATGCCCTTAGCAATATAATTTCAAAATGTATGAATAATATTTAAATAAAGAATAGACAAGTCAATAAGAATTTAACAGTCTTTGACTACTACTTAATAGAAAAAAATCTCTGTGTCATTATTGTTAAGTAATAGAAAAATTTTTAAAAAACTAAGTATTTGAAAATTTCCATTGAATATCTCTCTAATGCAATTTTCAATAGGTGAATCCTATGAAATATTCACCAAGACAGAACATCTGATGTTTCATTCATTAAGCCTGAATACACATGAATTTTTGAAATTATGTTGAGTACACTCTATGATCTTAAGCTAAATTATAAATACATAAAATTGTCAAGAAAAAGAAAGGTTATTTGGAAGATAAAATACTTGTACGCATTATGTAGTACTATCATTTTTAATATTTCCATTGGTACTTGGTTTTGTTTTCATGATATCAGTTTTAGCATATGGCAAGTAAATATGTTACTCT
>NW_022900947.1:45509395-45541082 GCF_012274545.1 Fukomys damarensis | reverse complement strand
TGTTTTCATGATCAGTTTTAGCATATGGCAAGTAAATATGTTACTCTTCAAAAATCAAAGAATCTTTATAAATTTTCTTATCATTAATTTCTACTTATATTTTTATATTTTTGATGTTCTTCTTTTTCCTGTTCTTTAATGTAATCCTTTTGTAGTAGTCACTAAGTTCATTAGTTTTACGTCTCTGTTTTTAGTTTGAGCCTCCAAAATTGTAAGCATTTAGTAAGTTCCACAATTGTGTATACGTTGTACCGATGATAGTATATTATGCCATTGTTATCATTTACTTTGAAGTATTTTCTTATTTTCTTAGACTTTCTCTTTTATGCATGTGTTTTACAGATGTGTAAGAGAAGGCTCTTTTAGTAAACACACACAGAATGAAGTGGGAATAGACACTATATCTGTGTCTTATTTTAGAAGACAGCAATGATAAAACGATGAGAGCACACTATTTAAACTGGAAAAATTCTATGTATAGTGAATACTGTTAAGATTATGCTAAGTTTTCTCAGTCTGAATTATCCTAAAATGAAACTCTCTACACTTGATCTTAGCGAAAAGGCAGAGAAGCAATCCAAAATGAAAATTTCTTAATTATTTTATTCAATAACTAAAATATGTATTTCAAAAGTACAAGCATGATATAAAATTATGAATATATTTCGCTGTTGTAAAAGATAAAAGGTAACTTCATAGATTAAATTATGTATAAAATATGTATTTACTCCAAATGTACATTACTACTAATAATTTCATTAATTACAGCATTAAAGATGCTGCAAATAGCATCTTTGTTTTGATAGGTCATACTGATGAGCAGAGTAGTATGCATCTTATTTATAGTGAAATATTATGAAGATAACTTTAGTGTTCAGGAATTATATTAGGAGACCAGATATTATAATTGCTAATCCAAGTAAAATTTGTGGTAACTGTCAGATACTTTATTAGAAGAAAATATTTAATAAAATTTTCATTTTAATGCATTAATTTATACTGAGTGTTTTGATACCAATTATTTCTGGAGTTAATTTAATCATTTTAGACTTCATAATTTTAAAAAGATTTGAAAATAACATATCATCTTTAGTTTACATTTAATATTTGATCAATTATATTTCTATTTTTTCTGCACAAAACGGCTTATTCTGTTCATATCACTGCAGTTTCAGTGTGATTGAGTTGTTAAAAAATCCTCTTAACGTAGAAGATGCCCAAATATATTTTATATTATTCATATCATTAAAAAACAAATTAAGAAATGAAAAAATATAATTCACTTTTCATCAAATATATTTTTCCTACCAATATAGCAAGTGAACGATGTGAAGTGTAAACCAGCCATCTGCTATGCTTTGGGTTTTGCAATACTGTTTCCTTCATCATAACATTAGCAAAACTAGTCTGTTCAATCATGAGGTGATTCCCTGGGCACAGTTTCCTTCCAGATGTAATTTTTATGATTGGCAAATTTTTGTTTTCCTTGCAATTTACTCATTCAGTAGGATATTAAAGAATACTACCTAAATCACTTTGCATTTAAACCGGTGATTTGAAAATAATTCTAGATATATTTCTTAGTATCTGGAATTTATGCAGTATAAAGTGCAAGCGAGTTCCAGAAAAAAAATCAGATATGTGCAAGGACCAGATTAGGAAAATGAAAAGTTGGGCTTGAATTAGACTTTGGCTAATAAGTAAATTTTTGATGTCAATAATAATAGAATGATGATTTGAAAATTGCATGCTTCAATGAAATTTTTAAAATCACTTTATTATAATTTCAAGGAAACTTTGGTGATATCGACTCTACGGAAAATTATGAGAATACACTAGTACAAGGAATGTACAGGGATGAATGAAAATATTGCAAATATTTAAGTTTTAAAAATTATTATAGTAGAAGACACATTGCCAAGAATGATGTGATAACTGTGGTGGGAGCACGGGTGAGGATTTTCAGCATTTTGAAGGAATTAATAATAATGTGACTGTTACTGCAATACATGTTTTAATTTAAACAGTCATCATAAGTTTTTATCATTAGTTTAACCCGTTTCAATTAAAAGTATTATGCTGTTCCCTCATGAACCCGATTCCCTGGATCTGGAACCATCAAAATTACAGATTATCCCCGAAGTTCATATGACCTTGAAAGATAAAACTTTTGAATCAATTCAGGACTTCAAGGCAACCACAATAGAGTAACTAAAGACACTAAAAGAAATTTCAGAATTGCTTCAGAAACTGTCAAACTTGAGCTAACTGTATTTGAGGCAACGAGTATTTTGAAAAGGACTAAGAACAACATATCTTTTACTGTAATGAGTCCTTCAAATTCAAACATTCATCCTCGCTTTTAATCAGACCTCATATTTACAGACCTTAATGGCGTTATAAATTTAGAAGATTTATTGATGCCTGCATTTATTTAGGAGTAAATGCATGCATGGACACATATATAGACCATTGAGCAAAGGCAAAAGGTAGAAAATTACTCAAATTCTCACAGGATTTATACTTCCACTTTTTTATTGGTGGGACGAAATAGTTGACATTTGCAAGCTAAAGATAGAGAAGTTTATTTGATCTGTGGTTTCAATGGGTTCGCTCCATGGTTGGCAGGCTTCAAGGCAGGAACAGGGCGATGGCTGGCCATGGAAGAGGATAACTGCTTCCCTCATATCAGCCAGGAAGCAGAAAGAGCTGGGAGAAAGAGGGGGGGAGGGGGGGAGAGAGGGAGAGAGAGAGAGAGAGAGAGAGGGAGACATCTCCCTTTTCCACTGTCCACCTCTTTCAATTGGTTCTTAATTACTAACAGCCCATTTAACTGTGAACTCATCACTGAATTAAGTGGTGATGATTACTGAGCCCCCACTATCCAGTCAACTTTTCAAAGCCCTGACATAGGACTTCAGGAAGATCATTTAGATCTAAGTAATAAAAATTTTTTAGCAATCTCTTGTCTGATTCAATTTTTAGTAATCCCTTGCTCTAGTTGCCAGCTAAAGAAATTCCATCTTGTCAGCTTAAGACAGGAATTGAAAAAATAAAAAAAATTAGTCCATGGACCAAATTTAGCTTGCCAGCTGTTATTGTGAATCAAATTTAATTGCAACACGGTAATATCCATCATCTGATTTTAATAAGTACACCTTAACCATATGTTCCTCAAAGCCTAAATTATTTAAAATTGAGCCCTTTCCAGCAAATGTTCACTGAATTTGGGCTAAAGCAGACAAATGAAACCCAGTGGTGACCACCTGTCTTTAGGTGTTCAGTGAGTCATCAGGATTCCAGCCCTGGACTCTCCCAGTCACCTCTAGGTGCTGCCTAAACTGGCTCTGTGAATTCAAATACATGCAGATTATCCTACCAGTTAAAAATAGAGTCAAAATACAGTAAATATTTCCAAAACAATCAGCCACCTTCATGGGAGTTGCTGTCTCCATCCAGGTCCAAACCTCATGTCATTAGTGATGTAAGAACCAGATGAGAAAGTGAGTGCAAATGCTGCACACAATGCTAAATAAGAATGAGGGGCTTTTAGATTCTTTATTTCCTGAACCCTATGGAGAGTATAAATTCAGACAGCAACTGGTTTTATACAATTATATAAACTTGGTTTTTGAGATAGTTTTTCTACCTTTGCCACTTGAACATATAGTTTCTGTTGTTCTCTTTTACACTAAATAGATTATGGAGCAATGCAATGAAAAATCTCTTACTATAGGTAGACAGCAATCATGGGAACCTGTCTCATCCATGAAGGAAATAAAGGTCAAATTTCCCGGTATCTAAAACTGGTAGGAAATACCTTTTTTTCCCCATAGTTGTAGAAATCATAGGCACTGAAATAAGACTTCTCATATAATATTCTGCATGTCGGATTTTCATTATTTTTAAGTGATGAAAGTGTTTTAAGTGTTAAACAAAAAATATATATTGAGACATAATAGCAATATTCAACAGTCATAAAAATTCCATGATATAATATTGGGAATGATGTTTTGAAGTATTTATAACATGTTTTTAAGTCTAGATTAGGCAATTGTATATTTTAGATATAAATAAACATTATAATTGTATGATAATTATATGATTGCAGATTGTACAAATGTATACAATTGAATCCTGAGAATCCAAAACATAGTCTTAACTGTCCCATTAATTTTCCATTCAGACAATTATGTATCATCTAAGTAATATCCACAATTTACAGATGTTAAATTTAATGGTATTTTAAAATAAAATGATGTTCTCAGAAAACAGAATTGAGGGAAATTAATGAAAAGAATGATAAGAGTCATGGGAACACTGATCAAATTATACCTTTAAATACCAAATACTTGACCCAGTAATATTTTAGATAAATGATATAAATGATTATTTCAATTCTGTATTTTTAAAATGGATTCTTAGGACTATTGTGATATGGGACAATGGTATAAAGAACAGTTAAAATAATAATGAGTTGCTTGGTTAAAATGCTTATCACAGTCTTCATTTATGATCTAATTAAGGCAACTTTATTGAGACATATGTTCTGAATAAAATCTAGCACAGTTTTATTTTCTTCTCAGAAAAGATAAACCTTATTTTCATTGAAAGATAGTCAATATCAGTGTCTCATATGACTGATGATTCTTGGTTATAGGTATACAGATTTGGTTGTAGGAAGACAGATAGATACACATAGATAAAGATAGTATCTTTTCAAAGAGGTTTCAGCCCAGGGCACCTTTAGCACTATGGTAGGGCGGTTCTATTATCCATATTAATAACATGCATGAATAATTCCAATTCATTAAAGTCAATGTAGGGAAAGCACTACATCATAGTATGCTGAAGATCACAAATTGTAGCAAACCTGTTGGATAGGAGCTGTGTAAAATATTTAAACTGTTATTTAAAAGGTAAGGACAGCTTAATATTTGAAGCGTTATAGTTTGCTAACCTTTAAAATATGTTCAATGCTGTTTAGAATTTGAATTCTTGATCTGGGGAACTGTCATTTTGACAGGGCTTAACACTACACAGATCATCTTCCTAGGTGATCATTTTAGTAGAAAGTTTGATGTGGCAAGATTTACTTCACATTGAAATTAAATTAGATGAGAATGCAAAGTCCCCAGGTTGAGTGCAAAGCAGAAAATCTCAAGGCCATGCCTTGTTGGTGGCCACTTTGAACTGCTGCATCTTTATATTGCTAAAGTATGCTTTTCCCCATAACACTCAACAGTTTATTGTGAGTGCTTGAGAAGCACTTGCTACGATGAAGGATCTTTTATTATTTGCTTTGTAGTCTTCAAAACATTATACTTTTTTGTTGTTTTTTTGAGACAGTGTCTCATTATGTAGTTGAGACTGACCTGGAACTCACTATGTAGCCCAGGTTGGTCCTGAACTCACAGTGATCCTCCTGCTTCAGCCTCCCGAGTGCTGGGATTACAGGCATGTGCCACCAAGCCGGGCAGGATTATACTTTTAATTAATGATATTTTAAAATGTTTACTTCTATGCTATCCCTAAAATATCATCATCTCCATTAAAAGACTTTGTTTCAAATATTTAAAATTCCTACATATATGTTGATTCATTCTCACCCTATATTAAAGCTTTAAAGTTCCTTATTATTAGATTACAGTAATCTACAATTACTCTCTGTATAACATATATATATATATATATATTTATATACATACATCTATCTATGAAGCACATTGTGAATGCATATTACTTCTTTCTAAATTAAGAAGGTTAAAACTCTGTGTGATTTAAGTAGCTCTGACTCCCAGTACCCAGATATGGGTGAATTAATCTATGATAGCTAATATATAATTTTGTATAGTTTGAATTTTATTAATTTGCATAATGAAGTGTACTCCAGCCTGTTGCAATCCATGGGAATCAATCATTGCATGCATAGCGCTCAGTTCTCAGCTTTGGAACCATAGTGCCTGGAAATGATGAAGTGGTTCCCAGAATTTCACTGTTAATTACCCTGCAGTACATCACTGGGTCCCTCGTTTGGGGAAAAAATATCTTTCAGAGATTTGTTTTACATCACTGTACAATGTGAATACAGTGCAACAGAATAAGAAACACATTAATTTTCCAATTTTTTTCTTAAGTTCTTATTAAACGATATCACAAATATTTACATGATAGCTTTTGATTTTGACTCAGATGAAACTACTAACCTTAATAAATGCCTTAAAATTGGTTTTGGGTCCAAGGAATACTAGTTTCTATTGTGAACCTCTGCCCAGATTTCCTTTTGAGGCCCTGAACTTCATTGATTTCCCCACTGCATGGATATATCATGGTTGAGACCATTCATAGCTATAACATTCAACTGAGAATTATACTCAACCACTAGAGTTACACAGTGCCATGTCCCTTGTGTGAACACATCCTGAGGCCAATTCTTGTCTAATAGGGAGATATCACAATGCAACTCCCAAACCTCAGTTGCTGACAATGTTAAATTCCAGTTCTCTTCACAGACCTACATGTACTCATCACAACCATCGTATCTTTGGTTACCTTCCTGCTCTGTCCACTTTAATTTTGTATTTCCCATGTACACTTCAGCATTGCCTGTGCCTGCTAGCTCCCCTTTTTCTGTTCCGGGAAAGCCATGTATCAAGTTATATGGAACCAGTCTTAACAGTCAACTCTTCACACTAATTTAGAGCTGGATTTCTTGCTGATGTATTGAATATTCATGAGAGAATATGATAAATGTGTCTACCATAAATGTGTCCTTTCAAAAACCCTCAAAGTTGCCTTGTAGAACATTATTTTATAACTAGTGTTTATGAATATTTATTATCAGCTATTAAGCCTTTGGAATATCAATATCCAAATGAATCTTTCATTCTGCTTATATATGAATGCCATTGTTTATTGTCAGATTCAATAATTTATATTTTCATTCATTTTAAAGTGGAAATAGTAACAGAAACAAATCACCTGTTTTCCTCTTTACACACTTGTAGAAAATACTATAAACGAAAACAGTAAGAGAAATAGAAGTTGCCACTTATAAACTATCTGATATTTACTGAGACATTTAGATTGTCTTACTTGTGAGCCAAAATTAGCAAATAAACTTTTTTTTTTTTTTACTGACAAATAATTTTCTGAGATAAAGGAAATAGAAGAGGCCATTTTCTTTTGAAACTGGGAACCGTCAATTGCTAATATGCAACTTCTACACTATTGCACTGGTCAAAGCAGACATAGGAACTGGGGAGCTTCTTTAGGAATGTGCACAGACACCTATATTCTTCATATGATGAGGGACAAAACATGTCGGGCCATTAATCCACCACAGTGTTGTAATAGTGGGGTAAAAGGGCCAGTGATTTGGCGCAGTGGTTCTGCTGCTTGCCTCTCAAGCACAAGGGCCCAAGTTCGATCCCCAGTATGAGAAAAACACAAAAGGTGACAACTTAAGGAGACAAATCCGTCACATATCAGTCAATGCTCACAAGAGAAAACAGATTTAATGCAAGATATATAAATATAAATGGATTTACAAAGTGGAAGAGTGCAAAAAGGCTGCTGGTGTTCTGGAAGTGCAAAGGATCCAGTCAAAGGTGGAAAGTTGGAGCTCACTGTAGTGTCCCACTTGAGTCCATATCAGAAGGCTGAAAGGTCTGTGCTGAAAGCCAGGAAATGACATCCAAGGTAAAGGTGAAGACTGAAGTTCCTCCAAAGAAATAGAAGCAAGCCTTCCTTCATTTGCCTTTTATTCTACTCAGGTTACAGCGCACTGGTTGGAGCCAATTATACCCAGGGTGGGTCTTCTCTCTTCAGTAAGTTGCTTCAGCCACATCCAGAACTGTTGATCCAATTTAGCTGATCTTAAATTAGTTGGCTCTTACTGAAGTTGACACAGTCATTGAGCTACCACACTTCTCTACCTCTATTTCTTCTTCTCTTGGACTAGCCCCCTCCACCACGGTACAATGAAAGGTACACGATCACAATGATGAATGTAACTGTACTGTATACATAAAAAGTGCCAATAAACTTAATGACAAAAAAAATTAGTAGGCTATTTTCACCATATCTAAGCCTGGAAAGGCAAGGCTAAGGCTAGCAAAGTTCTTAACTTTAGTATATATATCTATATATAGTATATCTATATTTAGTATATCTATATTTAACAATATAGAAAGTGAAATACTAATGTGATTGAAAAGTACTTTGGGAAAAAAAAGTGGTAGAAAAATATCGAAAGGGATAATATTTTAAATTTTACATTTATTGACTTCACCACCATGTACTTTTGCTTTTGAATGTTGTGCCTCTGGTCTCATGAGTCACTTGCCTGCCTTCTGAATGCATGTAAATTCACCATTCCTGTCTGCCTCATGTGATGACTGTATTCCGTGTGGTCATAATAGATTTGTGTTGTGTCCTCTGTCTATCCAACCCATGGAAATCTCTGACCACTGTAAAAGTTACAGATTCAGACTTTGCAGTCCTACAATCTCCTTCCTGAAGACAGTCATAGCGATAGTCATATTGGGGCATCTCTGACTGTATTCAGAATATATGTATACCAAGTAATAAAAATAGAATTCACTTCATTTTGGTCTCACTATGTAGATAATTTCTCAATGAATTGAGACACTCACCACTAATTATTTTATTTACCAGATATTTCTCAATAAAAGTAAAAAAAATCTGGTCAATTTGCCTCATTTAATAATTGCTTAACTTGAGGTCTGGGGAAATTAAATGCCTTGTCTAATGACATAATAATTCATGGTATAAGTAGACTTAAAGTTATATATTACTAGATTTATGTTCTTATCAGAGGTCAGCTTACTATTAAATATATTAGCATCAAAATGTCAAATATATTGTCAATATCTCCACTTTTTAGTATATAGTTTAGACATTCTCCCTCCATAAAGAGACATATTTTAGTGTAGCTTTATTTGATAAAGTATTTAGTATCCTTTTTTATAATCTCTTCTTTTAAAAAGTGAATATACATTTATTGTAGAAACTTGACATGTCCCAGAAATGAAGTAAAAGTGGAAGGTAAGAAAGTGTATATATTTTCTATACTTCAGTATTCTTACATATTCACAAAAATCAAACAAATTTTTATGTAAGTAATATAGCATTTAATCATGATTTAGATATGAAAATTATATCTTTCTTTTATGAGGAGTGACAAGATGTCATACAGATTTGGAAATCACAGCACTGCTATAAAACTTCAGAGACATCTCTTTTTCTCATTTTTCTTACCTAATACGGTCATTTTTGGAGATTCAACATATTATATCCAACTCACCTGGAGCATCAGATGGATTTAAAACTTTTAAATCAATTACAGCTTTATTTTATTTCTAAGAAATTGTAAATTATCTTGTGTAAACAGGTTAAGATGTTAATAAAGACAATATACCTACATGAAGCCACCTTAATAAGTAGAAACACTCATAACTGTATATCAACATCTTCTAGGAAGAGTTAAGTCTCTGTGAGGGAAGAATAGCCTTGTACCTACTTGATGTCCCGTGAGGTTCAAATAATGGTAGTTCTTAAACTGCCATGGCTTCAGAAATTACCAGTATTTTCAGCAAACAATGAGGAATTCTGAAATACAAGTTTCAATGGTTTATTAATATCTAAGCTAATAAGCCATTAGAGAAAAAGGCAATTAACCATTTAGACAACTTACATTTAGAGTTCCGCCAATTTCTTTAAGACTAGAGTTATTAAAAGTCTGGAATCAAACTGTCTTGTTTGTATCCCATATCTGTTGTATACCATACATCTGTCTTGATCTGTTTATCTACAAAATGAAAGAATAAAAGCACCTTTTCACAGGGTTCTGTAAAAACTAAACATGCTAATACACATAAAGTTTTGAGAACAATGTAGGATACCAATGAAATAAGAAAGTTGCCAATGGAACATAGCAGTTATAAAAATGGAGTCTGAATCCCAGTGCCTGGGACTAACTCCTGGCTGTACAACGCAGTATTATATATGTAATTTTGTACTTCTCAATTTCTATGACTAGATATTAAAAAATTAAATAGACATAATAATAGCATTCCTACCTCCTGAAAAAAAATAGGACACCTACCATTTTAAGCACTATCTGTACATCAAAGGGTATTCAAGATCGTTCTCTTCCAACTCCCAAGTAACTTGCTTCATGAGTGCACTGCGCGGTCATCCAGCTGGCCCTTGAAGGCGTACTCTACCTAAAGAAGAAAATGTTTCTATCTTTTTGCATCTAGTTCCCGCAAGACTTTAAAAACAGGGCTACTTTTGTGACAGTAAGAATAGGACTTCCTAAAAGTTTATCCAATAAGTGAGGACTTCGAATGATCAAGCGTGTTTAGGATAAAATTGAATTGTGAGTTCACCAGGGAGATAAGAAAGAGAGAGGTAGAATGAAACAGGGGCTAGAAACTTCAGTGTTTACAGAATTTCCTTCCTTAAATAAATAATTCATTTGTGTCTTAGCGTCACCCACCCCACTTTAAGGATTTGCAAATGTATTTTGGTTTCTAGATGATTCATTTCTCAAAATGATGGAAAAAGACATGTAGTATTTTACAATCACATTGTCTTTAAGGAAGCAAGGATCCATGCAAGTCTCTGGCTCAATGACAGACATTTTGACAAAATTACATTTTAGTATCAACTTTGCCACTATGGCATAATACCATAACTCTAAATTTATAATGCTTTTTCCCCTCTTTTTTTGCACCTGATTTAGTAAAAGATAATTCAATGGGTTTAAATAACATCCTTATTTAGGGGGAATAGAATGATAAGCTAGCCAGTTAATGGTTACTGAATGAATTCCTCTCCAAATGAATTCATATACACTGGGTAACTGTGTACATTCGTCATTTGTGAAGTAGCCCCATACTACAAAAGTTATATAGGCCAAAGAGATTGACAACGGTTGTGAAATAACAGGCTGAATATACAGTTAATACATTAAAATAAAATTTAAAAGATTAAAAAATCAATGTTACACATTAAATATTTTCTTTTAATTATGAAAATATGTTTCAGCCATTTTTGACTCAGTGTGAACCTCACCTAAAACTTGAAAAATTCCATTTTATCATTCAACATAACTCCTGACCACATCTCAGCTTTCCGTATTCCTGAGCTCTATCCTATCCCCACATCTCCTTACGTTCCAGTACAACCTGATTAGTCACTAACACTAAGGATTAAAACTGGATGTGTAAGGATTTCCTTTGTAGACTGCACTCTATCGTCCAGGAACAAAGTCAGTAGTGTCTTTGATGGTAACACCAATCTGCAAAGTAGCTATTCTAGATAAATGATCAAACCTTTGGTAAGGCTCTGCCCTCACTTGCCATTAACTTCCTAGCTGAACCATGGTTAAAATAAACAAAGGGAACATCTAACTGGATTTCTTATTATTTGGATTTTCTGCTTCTTGTTTTAACAAATATTTTGCTCTCATTTCTAGTCATAGTAACTGATGAGCTCAGAAGTCATAATCTAGTTTCAATGCTGTTTATACCAGGCAGTATTAGTGGAAAGATGAAGTGAATACTTCAAAACACTTAGAAAATTACTGATGTTTGAATTCCATAAATACTAGAGCAAAATTAATTTTCAGGGAGAATTGCCTATGGAAAAACCCCTGCATTATTCAGAACTGGACCGAGATCATTCAGTTATTTCAGAATTTTACAAACTTATTATCATGGAATTCCTTTGCTCTGTTTTTTTTTCTTTTGTTATTTGTTATTTATTTATTTATTTTGGTAACAGAGGAGCTAATAATCGTTTTTGAAGTGAAGCATTACCTTCTAGCATTACCAATTAAAGTCTAATTGCTTTCTCAGACCCACTCTTTATGCTGAGAAACTTTCTTTGTTTCTTGTCTCCTTTGCAACAAAAAGGAGCATTTTCTTATGTCTGGTCCTTTCTATAACTTTGCCCTTTCGCCTTGGAATCCAAACAGTAGTATGTAAAACAGTGCATAGAACTTTAGCAATATTTTTCATTCATCACTTGTAAAATAGATATTTGAGAAAAACATTTAACTGACAGCTGACAAAGCTTTTTCTTGTCTTCAATCCCAGGGTACAATTGTTACAGTTGCAGTTTTCCCAGATGTATATGGATGCTGACTGTGCGAGTTGACGTGCTGTTCTTAGCAAAATGCAATGTGTTCAATCAAGCTGGTACAGCCAGAGTCCATAAATTTGTCATGCAAATGTGAGTGGTGAGAAAGCCTTCTCAAGCAACGCTTACACCCAGGAGTCACATTTGGCTGCTGTTTGCAGCCCTATGCTTCATGCAGTAGCACTGCTGACCCCAATAGCCCTGGGGCCAGCTTTGTCACAGCCACTCAAAACCCTGGTAAAATGTCACTTAAAAGGGACATTTTAATAAAAATTCTCCATTTGTAAAATAAACATAAGTGCCAGCAGAGCTTATTCACACATATGCCATTGTATTGCTTCAAAATGTCCTAAGACAATAGTTAGTGTCTTTCTTGTAATAGAATTAGCTGTGGAATCTATAAAGTTATGTAAGTACTACACTAGAGTAGGAATAAAGTTCATTAATTGTATTTGCAAATAAAAATGACTGTGATGTTTGCCAAAGTAAAATTAATTATTAAAGTGCCAAATATATATAGGTAAATTAAAGATATATAGAATATAAAATATCTTGTATACTACATTTAAATTACCCTAGAGAACCCAAAAATGATGATCATCAAAACAACCTATTTTCCTGAAGCCTAATCAAAATAAATGAAAGACCCAGTGGCCATGGATTGTATCATAATAATAGGTCTTAAATTCCTCTAAATACGCTTTGGTTTGTTACATGTAAGTGTTGGGAAAAATCACTGGTTTTAATACCTTTGTAAATATTGAGATTGCGCATTTGCTGTATGTCAATGGAATCTAACATTTTTAAAGATCCTTCCATGTCAGTTGGTAATGGTATCCAAATGTTTTCAATTTTATTTTTCATTAGAAATGTAAATACTTTTGTCCCCAATTTTTCTCAATTGTTTCTCTGACTCTATCCTCTGTCATTTTTATTCTTCTCTTGAGATTATCCAGAAAAATGTTATTTTTCTTTTACAATTCCATTTATGATATTTTCCCCAGCAAAATGAAACTGTCAAATTTATCTTTGAATTATTGTAGTGACTTCTGTATATTAGCCTACTACAATGTGTCATATTGTGTATAACATATTGTCTGAGTCCATTTATATAAAATCATCAAAATGAAAAATCTATCAGTATTATGAAAATATTAATATTAGAGCTAATAAAAGGGAAATGTAATTTCAATGGAAGAGTATGAGAAAGACACTTTGACATACTGAAACTATTTTTATCCTTATTGTGCAAATTGGGTATGAATTTATACAAGTGATTCATGGAAATGTACAAGCCCATGAAGTGGGAGATATAATAATTATGGAAACTAAGCTTAAAGAACATTGAGTGTAAGATTATTTTCATAAAGGGTCAAAAATTTATTTTACTAAATAAGAATTTTGTTAAAGTTATAGTAATTCTTGAATAATAGACATCATATCTGAAAGCTTACACAAAATTCTTCAAATTAAGAACCTTTAACTTATTTGAAGCCATTATTCATTTTTATAGTATAACTTATCTCATCTTGCTCTTGTATACTCATTTATAATTATCCTATTCTTTTCCTCCTGGCCTATAATCTAATTCTTTTAAACTTAGAAACTAAACATTTTAAGCCAAACACTACAACAATATTCCACTAGTTTTAGATTAATTAAAGGATCTTCAACATTGCTGTTCATTTAGGGAGATCATAAACTGGAGGGAGAGCGATGGCTGTATTCTTTCCTTCCCCTTCAGGGTTGTAGGTCCATTCTTGTGTAAGTGTATTAGCAAGGGAGAGCTGCCAAGATATTTCAGTTTGGAAATGGGAGATACTTAATGCTTGAGCACATGGCTCTACATTAACATTTTAAACTTGGCATGAGCTTCAGTCTCGGGGAGAAACAGCTGCTTTGCTAAACACTGGGGGAAAGTGATCATTAAAAAGTTTTAAATAAATGGAAAATGCTATCCTGCCCAATCATTAGAAAGTTTTGTAAAATGTTAGGAGTTGAGGCCGAGTCAACTCTTCTTCATTAGATAATGCGGTCTATGGCATGTGAAGAAACACAAACACACACACACACACACACACACACGCACGCACTCTGCTGAGCATTGTGTTAAAGCAGCAATGAAGTAAGTGCAATGATTCTTAGTAGGATTTGTTTGTACACCTCCATTCATTCATAGCAATTCACTCTGGAAAAGTACTCGAAGAAGGCCTATTCCTGGTATTTTATGCAGTCCTATGCACTAGTGATGCTACTATCACATTTAACAATTTCTATTTTAGGACATTTACTTTGATGAGATAATCCTTGTGTAGTAAGAAATGAAAATATGATTATGACTCAGTAAAATAAGAAAGATATAAACATTGAAATGTGAATATATTGCTTTTCCATTTCCTTTTATCTCTCCTTCTTCCTACTTTCCTATTGTTTATTATTCTTACTAGATGTGGAATAGTATGGAAATGTCTTTCTACAAAATCATATAAGAAAAGAGGATAAAATATTAATGTTAGTAGTAAATACAGTAGTATATGCCCTTTCTTCATACTTATAAAATTAATAAACTCAATTGATCTCATTAATTTACATAATTTCAGCATAATATATGTATGATATAGACATATATATTTATCTATAATATCATTACTTGAATTTTACTCATTATAAGCAATCCTATGTTGGAAATAATTATAAATATTCATTATTCAGTTAGTTCCTTTTGCATTTTGGCTTTGCACATTTTATCATCCAGCAAGCTTGTTGTATTTGCATTCTTTTTAAAAAATTAATTGTATTGGTACATTTTAGGTATATAGTATAATGACATTCATCACTGGAAAGTTGAACCTTTCCATAATCTATCTTGGTTCTTAATTTTTCCCCATTTTTCTGCCTTCCCTTCAACCTCTCCATCCCTCCCTATGTACAAAGACCTTGTTTCCATTTTTTCATTTTCTCATATTAATTCCATTCCCTTCTTTCCTTTCCTGTGCTCCTTCCATTTCCCCTTCCCCTTAGCCACTTTTCTTCCTATTTCACATTATCTATTATACCTTTTAGTTCTTATTTACACTTTCAGTTTCTCACACCAGAGAAACTATTTGTGCTTCCTATTTATTTCACTTAAATATATTGCGTTAAAGTGCATTCATTTAGCTATAAATATCTCTAATTTCTCAATTTTTTATGGGCGAGTAGTACTCCATTTTATATACTAAATTTTTTTTCTTTATCCAGTTTCCCATTGATGGACAATTGGGCTGCTTCCAAGATTTAGCTATTACAAATTGTGCTGCTATGAACATGGGTGCACATATATCACTGTGGTATGATTTTAAAAATTCTTTTGGGAAGATATCCAGCTGGGGAATAGCTGGGTCAAATGCGACTTCCAATCCTAGTTTTTCAGGTATGTCCATACTGATTTCCAAAGTGCTTGTACCAGTCTACACTCCCATCAGCAGTGGAGCAATGTTCCTCTTTCACCACAGATGTGCAAGCATTTGTTATTGATTGATTTCTTGATAGCAGCCATTCGTTCTGGGTTGAGATAGAATCTCAGCATTGTTTTCATTTGCATCTCTCAAATGAACAGTGATGATGAACATTTTTTCATGTTTATTTACTATTTCTACTTTGTCTGAGAAATGCCTGTTCATTTCAAATGCCCATTTTTGGATTGGATCTTTAAATTTGAGAGGTCTGATTTTTGTAAGTTCTTTACATATTCTAGATAGTAGACCTTTGTCTAAGGAACAGCTGGTGAAAAATTTTTCCCCCATTGTAGGTTGTCTCTTCATACTGTTGATGGTTCCTCTTGGAGTGCAGAAGCTTTTTAATAACATGATGTACCACTTGTTAATTGCTTGTGCTAATTCATGGGCAACTGAGGTATGGTTCAAAAAATCTATTCCTACACCAGTGTCTTCAAGAGTTCTAACTAACTAGGAGTTCTAATTCTCTCCCAGCCAGTTTAATGTTTCTGTTTTAATATTTAGATCTTTAATCCATTTTGATTTTAGTTTAGTGCATGGTGAGAGATTTAGGTCTAGTTTTAATCTTTGGCAAGTTGAAACCCAGTTTTTCCAGAACCATACATTAAACAGTCTCTCTTTCCACTAGTGAGGGTGTTTGGCTCCTTCATCAAAGATGAGGTGGCAGAGTGTGTCTGGAGTTGTCTCTGCATATTCTGATCTGTTCCATTGGTACTCAGATCTATTTATTTGCCAGTGCCATGCTGTTTCTATCACAATAAATTTGTAGTACAGTTTCAGGTTAGGGATTGTGAGACCACCACCTTGTCTTTGTTTCCTAGGATTGCTTTTGCTATTCTGGGTCTCTTCTTGTTCCAAATGAATTTTTGGATTTTTTTTTCCCCTGGTCTATGAATTATGCTACTGGACCTTCAACTGAGATTGCATTGAATATGTATAGCAGTTTTGGAAGTATGGACATTTTCACTATGTTGATTCTTCCTACTCAGGAGTAAGGAATGTCTTTCCATTTTCTGATATCCTCTTTAATCTCCTTTTCAGAGTGCTATAGTTTTCAGAGTAGAGGTCTTTGATTTCTTTCATTAGGTTGAAACATGGGTATTTCATTTTTTTAATGCTATAGTGAAAGGCATAGTTTTCACCATTTCACTCTGAGTCTGTAGTTCATGTAATGGCAAACTATTGATTTTTGTATGTTGCCATTTTATCCAGCTACTTTACTGAATTTGGTTAAGTCTAGAAGAGTTTTGGCAGAGTTCTTGGAATCTTCTATATGGAATATCATCAGAAAAAAATAAAAATTTAATTTCTTAATTTCCTATGTTTATTCCATTTATTTATTTCTCTTTTGTCTAAGGGCCTTGGCTAATGTTTCCAAAATTCTATTGAACAGGAGGATGATAGTGGACATCTTTGTCTTGTTCCTGATTTTAGTGTAAAGAATTTCAGTTTTTGATCATTTAGTATGATATTGGCTGTTGGTTTTTTATAGATGGCTTTTATTAGATTGAAGTAAACACCATCTATTCCAAATTTTTGTACCACTTTTACAATGAATAGGGGTTGGATTTTGTCAAATGCTCTTTCTGCATCTATTAAGGTAATCATATTTTTTTGTCCTTGGCTACATATTAATATAGTATATTATATTTATTCATTTGCATATGTTGAACCATCCTTGCATCCCTGGAATGACTTCCACTTGGTCAGAGTGTATGATCTTCTTGAGGAATTTCTGCATTTCATTTGCCAGAATCTTACCGAGGATTTTTGTGTATATGTTCATTAGTGATAGTGGCCTACAGTTCTCTTTTTCAGTTGTGCCTTCTCTTGCCTTTGAAATCAGGGTGATGCTCACTTCTAGCAATGAATTCAGGAGTATTACTTCCCTTTCCATCACTGAAGAGTATGAACAGTGGTGGAAATAGTTCCCTTCTAAATGACTTGTAGAATTCAGCACTGAAGCCTTCAGGGCCAGGGATTTTCTTAGTTGGTAAGTTTTTAATTGTATTTTCAATTTCATTGATATTGGGTCATTTAGAATTTTTAGGTAATCTTCATTCAAGTTTGATAATTCATACAAATCTAGGAATCTGTCCATTTTTTCTGTATTTTCCATCTTATTGGCATATATGTTCTCAAAGGAGTTATTGTTGATCCCCTGGGTCTCTGGTGAGTCCACTGTAATTTCACACTTTTCCTAATTGCATGGATTTTGGCTTTTTCTTTCTTTTTTTGTAAGGTTGGCTAATTTTGTTTGTTCTTTTGAAGAACCAACTCTTTTGCTTAATTAATTTTTTGTATCATGCTCTTAGTTTCCATTGCATTGATTTCTGCTCTGATCTTTATTTATAATTTCCTTGTATGAGATTTGGGTTTGTCCGGCTCTTCTACTTATAGAAGCTTGTGGTTCAGCGTCAGGTTGTATAATTTAGCTTGTGCTGTTTTCCTAGTATGAGTATTCACTGACATGAATTTCCCTGGTAAGACTGCTTTCACTGTATCACATAGATTCTGATGTGTTGTCATTGTCATTTAAATGTAGGGACTGTCTGATTTTTTTCTTTAATTTACTCTGTGACCCATTGATTATTCAGAAGTATATTGTTAAATTTTCATACATTCGTGAAATTCCTGTGGCTTATTTTGCTATTGATCTCTAATTTCATCACAGTAGAATCTGACAATATTTAGGGGATAACTTCAATTCATTTGCACTCACTTAAACGTGTTCTATGAGCAAGTTGATGGTCTATTTTGGAGAATGGCCAGTGTGCAGTTCAAAAGAATGTGTATTCTGATTTTGTGGCCTGGAACACTCTGTAAACATCTTGTAGGTTCTTCTGTTCAAGAATTTGACTGAGTTCTTGTATTTGTTATGTATTTTTTGTCTAGTTGATCTATTTGTTTTTGTTTTTGATTTTGGTACCAGGTATTTTATGTAGAACTCAGGACCCTGCACTTGTGAGCCTGGCAGTGGAAACTCTGAGCTAAATTCCTGGCCCTGATCTACTTGTGACAGTGGGATACTAAGGTCCTGCACTACTATTGTACTAATGCTTTTTTTTTTTTTTTTTTTGGTACTGGGGATTGAACTCAGGTCCTTGCGCTTACAAGTCAGGCCACCAAACTGCTGAGCTAAATCCCCAGTGCTTATTTTTTAAATTGAGTTTATTTGAACATTTTAGGGATACAGTACAGTTACATTCATTGTTGGGAACTTGTACCTCTACATGACAGGTCTTGGTTCTCATTTTTTTCCTTGTCCCTGCCCTCCCTTCACCCCCTCTTCTCCTCCCCATTTACAAACACTTTATTTCCATCTTTTCATTTTCTTACATCTTTTTCTTTTTCCTTATTACCTTTCCCCTATCCATCCCACCTTCCCTACACCTTTAGCCCTTTTCTTTCCATTTCACAATGTCAGTGATCTCATTAGGATCTTATGTACTATTACAGTTTATTCACACCAGAGAAACTACTCAGTATTTACATGTGTGACTTATTTATTTCACTTAGCAGTATATCCTCAATATGTATTCATTTTCCCATGAATGAATCTAATTTCTCATTCTCTATGGCTGAGTAATATTCCATTTTATAGAAAAACCACATCTTCTTTATCCAGTTTCCAATGGATGGGTAGATGGGCTGTTTCCAAGTTTTAGCTCTTAATGCTTATTTGATTTTTCATGTCAGCTAGTATTTGTTTTATGTAGTTGGGCCTACTAGTGTTTTATGCACATATATTTATGTCTGTCATCTCTTCCTCTTGGATTTTTCCCTTTACAAGGATGTAGTGGCCTTCTTTGTCTCTCTTAATCAGTGTTGGTTTGAAATCCACTTGATCTTCAAAGAGGATGGCTACTCCTGCTTTTTTATGGTTTCTGTTGTTTTCCTTCCTTCAACTTTCAGTCTATTAGTTTCCTTTTGATTTAAGTGTGTTTCTTATATCCAGCCTATTGGTGGATCTTGCTTCTTGACCCATTCTGACAGTCTCTTTCTTTTGACTGGTGAATTGAAACCATTAACACTGGTAAGTATTACTGATATGTATACACTAATCCTTGTAATGACCTTTTGTTGTTGTTGTTGGATTCTCCCCATTTGCATTTACTTTCTCATCATACTTGATGGATTCATTCTTCTGGGCTTCCTGGAGTTGAGCTCCTCATTGTCTTTTCCTAGGATACTGTTTGAAATATTTTGTAGAGCTGGTTTAGTATTCATGAAGTTCCTAAGGTTCTCTTTTTCATGAAAGTGTTTTATTTCTCCATCAGTTTTAAAAGACATTTTTTCAGGGTACATCAATATGGGTTGGAGGCTGTTTGCTTTTTGGGTATGAAATACATCACCTCAAGCTCTTCTTGCCTTGAGGGTTTGTGTTGAAAAGTCTGCTGTGATTCTGATAGGCTTTCCTTTGTATGTGATTTGTTTCTTTTCTTTGCTTGTAGAATTTTGTTCTTTAGTTTGAGTTTCTGGAATCTTAATATTATATGCCTGTGTGTAGATTTTTTGTTTTTGTTTTTTATCTAGTACTTTCCCCCTGCTTGAGAAATTTTCAGCCATCACTTATATGAACAGTTTTTTATGTCATCTGCACTGTGTCCTGTTTCTTCATTGACATTAATCAGCCTCATGTTATTTTTCTTTGCATCATCTAGCAGTTTCTGGATTGATTTCTTGTGGGCCCTTACTATTTTTAAGAATTTTTTTCTTTTCCTGGTCATTCATTGCAATTCTATCTTCTGTATCTGAATTTCTGAGCTTACATTGGGTCATTCTGCTGCATAAACTTTAAATGGAGCTTTTTTTTTCACTTTCTGAGCAGAAATTTTTTATCTTTATTAAGCTTATTGGTACTTTTTAGGTATAAAATACACTTACATTCATCATTGGGTTGTTGTACCTTTACATTACTTATCTAGGTTATTATTCTCCATTCCCCAGCCCTTCGAATTTCTGAGCTTACATTGGGTCATTCTGCTGCATAAACTTTAAATGGAGCTTTTTTTTTCACTTTCTGAGCAGAAATTTTTTATCTTTATTAAGCTTATTGGTACTTTTTAGGTATAAAATACACTTACATTCATCATTGGGTTGTTGTACCTTTACATTACTTATCTAGGTTATTATTCTCCATTCCCCAGCCCTTCTTTCAGCCCCTCCACCCTTTTCTATTTACAAAGACATTGTTTCCATGTTTTTCCTTTCACATATTTTTTCTTTTCCCTTTTTAACTTTCCCCTACCCCTCCCACTTCCTCTACTCTTTTAGACCTTTTCTTCCTATTACACAATATCAATTATACATTTTCATCCTTATTTACACTTTTAGTTTTTCCACACCAGAGAAACGATTCAGTATTTACACATATGTGGCTTGTTAAATTCACTTAACTATATGGCCTCAAGGTGCAGCCACTTAGCTATCAAGATCTCTAGTTAATCATTCTTTATACCTGCATAGTACTCCATTTTATATAAAAACTAACCCACTTTTTTTTTTATATAGTTTCCAGTTGATGGGCAACTGGGCTGTTTCCAAATTTGAGCTGTTACAAACTTTGCCGCTGTAAACATGGGTGGGTAGATATTGCTGTGGTAAGATTCCTCTAAATCTTTTGGAAAGAGGAATAGCTATGTCAAATGGGACTTCTAATCCTAGCTTTTTGATGTATCCTCATATTGACTTCCACAGTAGTTGCACCAGTCTGCACACCCACTAGTAATGAAGAAGATCCCTATCTCCCCACAACCACACAGACATTCGTTATTGGTTGATTTCTAGAGGGAGCCATTCTATTGGTATGAGATGGAATCTCATTGTTGTTTTCATCTGCATCTCTCAAATGACCAGTGATGTTGAAAATTTTTTCATATGTTGATTTGCTGCTTTTATTTCTTTGTCTGAGAAATGTGTATACATTTCAGATGCCCATTTTTGAATTGGGTCTTTATATTTGGGGGGTCTGTTTTTTTAGTTCTTTATATATTCTAGATATTAGACCTTTGTCTGAGGAACAACTGATAAAATTTTTTCACACATTGTGGGTAGTCTCTTCATTCTACTTGTGATTTCTCTGACAGTGCAGAAACTTTTGAAAAAGATGACACCCCAGTTGTTGATCCTTTGTGCTAGTTTCTGTGCTGTTTAGGATTTGTTCAAAGTCTTTTCCTATGCCAATATCTTGAAGAGTACTACCTAACTTATCTTCAAGCAAGTGTAGTGCTTCTCTTTTAATATTTATATATTTAATCCACTTGGATATTAGTTTAGAGCATGGTGAGAGATGTGGGTCTAGTTTTAATCTTTGACAATATGAAATCCAGTTTTTCCAACACCCTTTATTAAAAATTTTATCTTTCCTTCAGTTAGGATGTTTGGCTCTTTTGTCAATGATGAAATACTTGAATTTGTCAGGAGTTGTTTCTGCAACTTCTAATATGTTCCACTGATCACTGGGTCTGTTTCTTTACCAGTACCATGCTATTTTATCACAGTAGCTTTGTAATATAGTTCAAGTTGGGGGTTTTGATACCCTTGCCACATCTCTGTTGCCTAGAATTGCTGCTGTTATTCTAGATCTCTTCTGATTCCAAATGAATTTTTGCATTGTTTTCTCTAATTCTGTGAAATACACTGTTGAGATTTCAATAGGGATTGCACTGAATCTGTATAGCAGTTTTGGATGTATGGCCATTTTCAATACATTGGTTCTTCCTTCCAAGGAGCAAGGGATATCTTTCTATTTTCTTATAATCTCTTCAAACTCTTTTTTTCATAGTGTTGTAGTTCTCAACTTAGAGGTCTTTTGTTTTGTTTGTTAGACTGAGTCCTAGCTATTTCATATTTTGGATGCTATTATGAAAGAGATCATTTCCCTAATTTTTCTCTCAGTGAGTAACATATGTGTACAAAAATGCTAATTATTTTTGAGTATTTACCTTGTATCCAGCTACTTTTCTGAATCTGTCAATTGAGTCTAGAAGTCGTTTGGTAGAATTTTTGGGGTCTCCTCTGTAGACTATCATATTATCAAAAAATAATGGCAGTTGTACTTCTTTCTTTCCTACCTTTATTTATTTCTCTTGTCTAATTGTTGTGGCTAATGTTTCCAGAACTATATGTATCAGGAGTGGTGATAGTGGACATCCTTATCTTGTTCCTTACTTGTTTTCAGTTTTTGACCATGTAATATGGCTGTTGGCTTTTCAAAGATAGCCTTTATAAAGTTGAGATAAAGACCATGTATTCCAATTTTCTGCGTGAATGGATGTTGAATTTTGTCAAATGCTTTTTCTGCATCTATAGAAATGATCATACAGTTTTTGTCCTTGACTCTGTTAATATAGTGTATTACATTTATTGATTCACATATTTGGAGTCATCCTTGCATCCCTTGAATAAAAACAACTTGGTCGAGATGTAAAATCTTCTTGATGACCCTCTGTATTCTGTTTGCCATACCTTGTTAAGGATTTTTGCATCTATGTTCATTAGGGAGATTGACCTGTAGTTCTCTTTTCTGGTTTGGTCTTTCCCTGATTTTGAATCAAAATTACACTTTCCTCCAGGATTGAATTTGGAAGCATTTCTTCTCTTTCAATTTCGCTGAAAAATTTATAGAGTAGTGGCAATTATTCTTCCCTTAATGTCTTGTAGAATTCAGCAGTGAAGCCATCAGGATGAGGGCTTTTCTTCATTGGTAAATTTTTAATTACTTTTTCAATTTCACTGATTGTAATTGGGGTGTTTAGAATTTTTATATAGTCTTCATTCAACTTTGGTAATTCATAGATATCTAGCCATCTAGCCATTTCTTCTAGGTTTTCCATTTTATTAGAGTACAGGTTCTAGAAGTAAGTTTTATGATCCTCTGGATTTCTGGTGGACCTGTTGTGACTTCACCATTTAAATTCCTAATTGGATGAATTTAAGCCTTTAATCCCCCTTTTTTTTTTTTGACAAGGTTGGCCAAGGATTTATGTAACTGTTGTGACCACCATTTAAATTCCTAATTGGATGAATTTGAGCCTTTAATCCCCCCTTTTTTTTTTGACAAGGTTGGCCAAGGATTTATGTATTTTACTTATCCTTTCAAAAAAACCAACTCTTTGCTTCATTGTTTTATTTTTTGTATCTTTCTCTTAGTCCCTATTAAATTGATTTCTGCTCGAATCTTTATAATTTATTCCCTTATATGAGCTTTGGGTTTCTCTTGCTATTCTTTTTCTAGGAGTTGAAGATTCTCCATTAAGTTGTTTGTCTGAGCTCACTCTGTTTACCTAGAATGTGCATTCACTTCTACGAGTTTCCCATGAACAACTGTTTTCACTGTATCCCATAGATTCTCATATATTTTACTGGCATTGTGATTAGATTGTAAAATCTATCTCAATTCTTCTTTAATTTCCTCTGTTACTCATTGGTTGCTCAGGAGAGTGATATTCAATTTCCATGTATTTTTGAAATTCTTATGTTTTTTGATGCTACTGCTCTCCAGCTTATTTGCACTATGATCTGATAATATAGAGGGGATAAATTCACTTCCTTTGCGTTTACTTAAACAAGTTCTATGAGCTAGCATGTGTTCTATTTTGGAAAATGATCCATGAGCAGCCAAAAAGAATGTATATTCTGATTTTGTTGGGTGGAACACTCTGCAAATAATGAAAGGTAATGTTGACTTATTAGCAGAATAATTGTCATTCTTTAGTTTTATAAAACATGTCATCACAGTCATAAATAATCACATTTTAGGAAGATAAATTTCTTTCTTCCTTTCAGATCGAACATGAACATTCTAAGACTAAAATAAAACACATAAGTTGGCCAAAAGCATACTATAAAAATTCTGTTGTAGTAAAATATTTCTCATACTGTACTTTATTACCTGTTTTATTTTTTTCTGGAGAAATAAAAGTGTTCACTACATATGAGGTGCGATCTAAATACGTGGTGAATCTTTAAATTAAAATTTTATTATAGTAAAAGATAAACTGCCACTAATTCCCTCAGATACTTCCTCTCACTTCAAATATATTTATCCCATCATCTTGTCACTTTCAGAAGCAGTTGTGGGAGTCTTGTTTTGAGCATCTTTGTAAGGTGAGCTAAAACATAGAATGAATGTGCTGCCAAGTACCATCCAGTGGCAAAGCAGTCTCAAAAATATCAAGGTGTGTCCTCCTTGAACTTACTTACTGGATCTCTCTAGAAATTTTCAAGTGTGACTTTTTGCTCTTTCTCAAACTCAAAATGACCACGACAAGTAAATCTTTTGAATCACTTCAAGGAATGGATAATCAGCCAGAATTTAGCAACTAAAGTCACTCACAAGAGAGACTTACCGAATTGCATTTGAAAGAGGAAAGATTGATAGGATAAGTGTGTTCCAAGCAAAGTAAAATGATCTGAGAGGGATTGATAGCAATGTGTCTTTTTACTATTTTATGTTTTTTTAAAAAATTAAAACATTCACAATATTTTTCTATCATGTCTCATATATTCTTGTATTTTCACCATTTGCTTGGAAAAATAAGAAATCGGGTAGTAACTTCTTTTTACTCTTCTATGTATGAAGGGGAGTAGTCATTCAGTAAAGTTGCCCTGCAGAACTAACAGAATCTGCCTTTTGTGTCTCTTCTGATGTATGTCTGTTCAGAATTACGCTTTAAGGAGGACAACAATCAGCAACAGGCTCCCAGTAAAAATCAAGCTACCAACAATTTTGTTGAAAGGAAGTTAATCTTCTTTTCTCCCTTGTATATAATAAATATGTTTCATATATTGAGTCTATTATATGTTGAACATTTTGTATAGAGAATCTCTCCCACTTCCTAAGAAACTGCTGATTCCCTCACCCTCCTCATCTGATATTAATGACAACAATTCTGAAACTGTTTTATTTATTGAGAAACTACCAGAATGTTAATTCAAATTTTGCAGCCAGAATTTTGAGTTTCAGTTATTTTCTGTATTGCTAACATATTCCAATTAAGAGAATTTGTTTATAATTTATTATTTGATGAAATCTGTAAAAAGCACTCTTTAGGTTTCTTAAAAAATAAACACAGGGATAAAAATGATAGTCTGTTTTGTTTCTGTGAATTCCAAATTTTTATGTTATTACTATTCCTAATTAATCATTGCATAGAAAGTGGTTAGTTTTACAAAGCAATGTAATAGCAAAGAATCAAATTGAACACAAATCATTCTGTCATTAGTTTGTAGAAAGATTTGCATAAAATGACCTAATCAGAGAGTCACCAAGAAAGAACTGCTTATCTCAAGGTGACCTCATGGGACCCACTTGCCCATTCAGAACTTATGGCTTTAAGAAAATAATCACAAAATCATACTGTCATTAATATTCTTGTTAATAGTCCATGTATATGTTGCCATATACTGAATCTGTATCTTTATATTTATATCACCATTAAGGCACTTCTTTAATATCACCATGGAGGGATACAAATTTTACAGAACAAAGTGAAGTTAAATTATCAAATAGAAATGGATGCTTTAATAACTAAAGATATTTCTAACATTTAAGATTCCTTTTACACTTACTGAACTTAAACTTGTAGAGATGTTATGGTACAAAGTTCTGACCTTGTATTTTGCCATTAATTGAAAGAAAAAGTTAGATAATGATACACTATATAAAGAAAATATTACAATTCAAAGATTATATGCTCTGCCTCCTGCTAAGCTGACTTTATGTTGTATATTATGCTATGTTATGAATATAAATATAGTTTACTGAATTTATTTTATGAAATTATCTACAATTATGGCTGCTTTTATTATCCCTTTGCAGTTTAATCTGTAAGTTGCTTTGTCCTTCTTCTTATATAATTTTATCACATAAATTTGAGATAGCTAATCCAGCTTTTTGATCATATAGATAATAATTTTTTGCTTTTCACTTAATATACATGCAAATTATAATTTTAATAGTAATGTATCCACCTGTGTTATGACTTTTTTCATTTATAATCTCTGAAATTTCATGGAAATATAATCTTTGTGACACATTGATCATGAATAAATACTACTAAAACTATATTATGATTTCAGATTTAATATTTGATCCAGCATATAAAATATTTTATTATATAAAGCAATTAATATATCTTCACAGATATTTATGTGTGAAATTAAACATTTCATATATTCATTAATTTTATAATTTTAGTACCCTCTCTGAGGTGTGCTAATCAACTTTTCCATCTGTATGAAAGCTAATTCTTTAATGGACAGTAATAATTTTTTCTGCCTAATGAGTCATCATGCATGCCATGCATATTGAACACCAAAAGCAGTCTTTTTATTTTATTTTTTTTACATCAACAGTATTGGACTGTGTCTTTTAGCATAAAAATATTGATCCTTTGGGTTCTATGCATAAGTCTTCATCATCCTTGTAAACCAAGATAGTAAATGTTATCATAATTTTGCCATTTGAAACACCAGTCATCTCCTCTTTGATTCATGTTATTCTGAAAGTGTCCTTCTTGTTATTTATTAAGTCTCATTAAATGCTTGCCAAAGTGATAGAAATGGAGATGTAGGATGACAATTATACTTAGTGACATTTGTATATGGATGCAATAAAGCAAAATTAATTCACTGCAAATACAAGCATACTACATATACTTGTTTGCATAATTGTAAATCTAGTATTTTTGTAAGTTAGAAATGAGCCACTGTAGTTTTGCAATGGAAAACTGTGAGACCACAAACTGAGAAACTAACTGGTCTCTTAAAATTAGAAGATCCCTTCATATTCTATTATCTAATGGGAGATATTAAAAAAGTGTATTCTCAATAATATATTCTCAACAATAAAATGTACTTTGAAATTCAATAAACATGTGAATATTGCATAAAAACATATTCCTTTCTGTATCACTTTATTTATTTTTCTGAATACATATATTTCTTGCACTGGATCAATCATTACAACCTTTATTGATAAAGTTATATCTTTAACATACACCTTACAAATAAGCTAAAATTGAAACAAATGCACACCTCTCCACTTGGAAAACTTAATTTATTGGAGCTCCTGTGTTAAAGATTTATCACATGAAATAGTCCTTTACTGATAAATAATATTTATTTCTTACAATTTTGAGGTCTTAAGTCTAATCTAACACAACTTGTTGATATTAGTTTATTCCTCACAGGAAAATGAATAAGTTGAGGCTATATTTAAAAAATTTTTATTTTAATTAATTAGCACATGTGGGTTCTCCATATTGCAGAAAGTTGGAACATATTCAGAGCACATCTTAATTTCTTTTTAGAAAAAAAGCATAAGAAAAGCCACTGTGATAAAAACAGCATGGTACTGGCAAAGAAACAGACCTGAGGATCAATGGAACAGATTGGAAGACACAGAAATAATTCCAGATGTACTCAGCTACCTCATCTTTGACAAAGGAGCTGAGTATCCTTAGTGGAGGAAAGATAGCCTCTTCAATAAATGGTGTTGGAAAAACTGGATGTCAACCTGCCACAGATTAAAACTGGACCCTTATCTTTCACCATGCACTAAATTAAAATACAAGTGGATTAAAGATCTAAATATTAAAACAGAAACACTAAACTTTCTGGAAGTTAAGTTAGGCAGAACTCTGGAAGATATTGGCATAGGAAAGGACTTTATGAACAAATCCTCATGAGCACAGGAACTAGCAGAAAGAATCAACTGGGATCTCATCTTATTAAAAAGCTTCTGCACCTTTGAAAGAAACCATCAACAGAACTAAGAGACAACGCACAATGTGGCAAAAAAAATTTTACCAGCTGCTCCTCAGACAAAGGACTATTATCTAGAATATATAAAGAACTCAAAACAATCAGCACCCTAAAAGTAAAAACCCAATTCAAAATGACATCTGAAATGAACAGACATTTCTCAGACAAAGAAGTAAAAGCAGCAAGTAAATATATGAAAAAATGTTCCGCATCACTGATCATTTGAGAGATGCAGATGAAAACAACACTGAGATTCCACCTCACCCCACAAAGCATGGTTGCTATCAAGAAATCAATCAATAACAAATGCTGGTGGGAGTGCATACTGGTGCACTATGGAAATAAATATGGAGATACCTCTAGGATTAAAGGTTCCATTTGATCAAGCCATCCCCCTGCTGGATATCTTTCCAAAAGAATTAAAAGAATCATACACAGTGATATATGCACACCCATGTTTATAGCGGCACAGTTTGTAATAGCTACAACTTGGAAACAGCCCATTTGCCCATCAGTTAGAGACTGGATAAAGATGTGCTTTTTCTATAAAAATGAGAAATTAGAGTCATTCATAGGAAAATGGATACATATTGAGGATATACTCCTAAGTAAAAAAATAAGTCACACATGTGTAAATACCGAATAGTTTCTCTGGTGTGAAAAACTGTAATATTACATAAGATCCTAATGGTATAATTGACAATGTGAAATAGGAAGAAAGGGGCTAAAGGTGTAGGGAAAATGGAAAGAGTAGGGAAAAATGAAATAAGGCAAAAGAAAAAAATATGAGAAAATGAAAAAATGGAAATAGTTTTTGTAAATAGGGAAGGGAGGAGCAGGTGAAGGGAGGGCAGGGGTATGGGGAAAAAGTGAGAACCAAGGCCTGTCATGTAAAGGTACAAGATCCCAATGATGAATGTAATAGTACTATATACCTAAATGTACCAATAAACTCAATGAGGAAAATAAAAAGAATAAGAACTTTGTTCAATATTTGTAAAAGAGTAACTTCCACTTTCCATATTTAAATAAGTACTGGGTCCAGGAAATATTGAATTTACTATCAATTATCCTGATCCTATATTTCTACATCATTCTATAAAATCTTCATGTTTAGGAAAAGAGATTGCAATTTTGAATATCCATCAAGAAATATTTTCCTTATTTTGTTTAATTCCACTATTAACTGCTTATTACACTCTTTCTCAGTATAAGAATTCCCACTTAATACAAGTATTAATAGATTTTGTTGACTGAGAATTCTTCCAGAAGGATATCATGATTCCTAACTCTGAACTCTGTGCTTTCTATTAAGCATTTTACTGTGTAGGAGATGAAGGAAGTGAGGTAGAAATAAACAGCTTTTACATATTCAAGCTAATGGTTTAATTTCTACATTTCTTGACATATCTTAGTTACTTGAAAAAGAGATTTCCTCCAGCATGGCTCTGTCTTTCCTATACCAGGATGCAAAAACTTAGCTCCATTAGCTTTTCTCGTCTATCCCCACAGGTATACCTCCCACCTAATCACTTATCATTATTTTAGATATGCTTCAAAACACAGATTATTTGAAACACCTATGAAAGATGGCTTTTGAAAAGTAAGAATATATTTGTCACTGTATAATGAACAAGCAGGAGGTTATATCTGTTACCATTTGAAATACTCTAAATGGGAAATTATCTTCATGATTTTTCAAAGAAAATTAATTTGTAAATTGTAATACTGCTAATAAATAGGAACAATTTCCAAAAAAGAAAATTAATTTGTAAGCATATACATTGATTTAAAGTTTAATAATATCCAAATGAGTTTGCTTAGACATTTTTCTCTAATCAATGCACAAAGATCAGCACAATTGTGGCCCAAATTGTTTATTCTAATTTTCAACTTCTTCAATAAACTAAGGCCAGCAAGCTGACTACTTGTTTGAACAAATAAAGTTTTATTAAAATAAGGTAATGCCTATTCCCCTACCTATTATTACTGGCTTTTTTATGCCGTAACAATAATATAGTTGCAACAGACATTGTATGGTATGCAAAATCTGAAATATTTACTATTTGTCCTTTTCAAAAAAACATTTCCAGGGATAATTACAAAAAGCTGTTTGCTGAGAGTTTATAAATTAATTTATGTTACAATGTTCATTTTTCACCTTGCAAACTGTGTTTGAAGTAACTTCTCTCCGAAGAGATGCAGCCAAACTCTTGTGCTTTCTATTTAAGCAGTGCTACTTTTGAAATTCTCCGTTATGAAGCCATTGACAATCCATGACAAAATCCAGAGGACCTCGGAAGATGCTGAAGGGAAGACTTTCCCTTTTATTCCATCCAGACAACAGTCTTGTTATTTGATGCCATTCACATCTGTCTATCCATTTGCACCTGTATGGGAGTCATCCACAGACACGTCCAGAAGAGTGTTCAGCTAATCTGGTAACAGTCTCTAAATCCATTCAGGAGGACACATTGCAATAATTATCAGTATATTTTAACAAACATCTGAAAAATCCTAACATCTGCATGATGGGATTTTTTTCTCTTCTGTCTTTTGTCATTTTACACTAGGTATAGTAGGCAGACAACCCGGCTTATGAATTTGCAATAATGTGTTCTGCAGTTAGCCTTAGGAAGTAGATAAAAAATTGGAATATTCCTTTTGCCTGTGCTATTTCAAAGCATTGTTTACAAAAAATGATCTCATATATTATTCTTGTAATATTCTAATTTCCTTTACTCTGTGTTATGTTTCCTTACATATTAGAGGAGACAATCAGCATATATTAAAATTGTTACAACCTTACAGGCAAAAAAGGAGAGTCAATTAGTAACAGACACCTGTTCTAAATAAATTATGTATTTGAAAAATCAATGCTGTCTTAAATCAGATGTGTGTGTTTATATACATTTGAATTATTATTGCAAAACAGAATATGAACTGAAAGGTACATGCAATAATATGAAGTTATTAATGAAGCAGTTTTGGTAATAAAATACAGTAAGAAAAATGAAACATGGGATTTTTGAATAGTTATTTTAATGTAAAAAGTCATTTGGTGAGGTAGAGGAGACTTTTGCTTCTTGTGTTTCTATCTTACTTGCTGTATGTAGATACAAATTATATTAAAACTATATAAGGAATAGAGGCCGGGGATTTAGCTCAGTGATTTGGTGGCCTGCCTTGCAAGCGCAAAGACTCAAGTTCAATCCCTGGTACCAAAAAAAAAAAACAAAAAAAAAAAA
>NW_022900947.1:45443704-45508722 GCF_012274545.1 Fukomys damarensis | reverse complement strand
AAACAAAACAAAAACAAAAACAAAAACAAAAACAAAACGAAACAAAAACAAAAACAAAAACTATGTAAGGAATAGAAAGGGGAAACTACATAAAGTAAAACTTAATGTGGTATTATCTGTAATAATTTACAAGTAGATGCAAAATTTTATCAGGAAACACAAAGAAGAGAGTCTGTCAGGAAACTCAAGAACATTTCAGAAAGGACCCTGTATTCAAACTAGGAGTTAAAATAATGAAAGGGAACTTGGCAGAGGGAAAGAAGGTAGCAAAACTTTATGAAAAGGAGAGAAAGTTTTGTATAAAGATGGAGCAAAGAAATCGTCCTTTGAAGACTTTTAGAAATATGTTTGGAGAACCTGAATGCATATGGAAAGAGGGACACAGTTGTTGAAACTGAACAACTTGTCTATGAAAAAGTAGAGGAAGAAATGTTCATTCTATAAGGGAACATAGTGGGGATTGAATTCCTGAGGTAGGAAGGAATACGCACAAACATACCCAATGTGTATATAGGTACATATAATGTATATAAAACACATGTATGCATACATGTTCATAATATATAATGTATATAATATATATAAATTTAAAGAAATAATGCACATTAAAAACATGAAGATGAAAGAAAGTGAAGAAAAAATAGGTAAACAGAATCAAGGTTATCAAACGCAGGAAGTTCTAGCAAGAGTAATCGAAAGTGACAATCGTGTGACGAAGTGGAGCAACAGTTCATTTTTATAACTGCATGTGGATTTTAGTATCAAATTTGGTTAGCATAGCAGACCCATTTTCTCACCTCAAAATATATTTAATCTTCTAATTAACAGAAATAGCAGCAAAAAGTTTTCTTCTGTGAGATATAGAAATCATCTCTGGGGAAATTACCTCCTATACAAAGTAATGTCATAAAATACAGCTTTATTTGCATTTTTGTTGTTTAAATAATTTCAATTACTGAAACAAATTATTAATAAATCTCTTTTGTTCTTGTTTTTACCATTCCCCTTCCCTCCTTTGGACCCCTCCACCTCTCCCTATTCACAAAAGCTTTGTTTCCATCTTTTCCTTCTTTTCTCATATTTTTTCTTTCCCCTTCCCTCTGAACCTTTGCTCCCTGTGTCATGCACAGGTACAAATTCTCAATGATAGATGTGATCATAATGCGTACCTAAAGCGTACCTCATAATTTAATTTAAAAGTAAATATTTTAAGGATAAGTCAGTAAATAAGCTTGACATCAAATTTCATGTATTTAATGGAAAATAATAAATTATCAGTATATTAACTGATTATCAATCGTCTACAGTGGTGCCTCCCAGATAAACGATGGGGCTACAGCCTGATAAAGCGATCTTAAATTGTAGGTAGATATTTAATCTACTGGTAATTCTAGTTAGCAACGCAATCAGCACTATTATGGGTCGCTGTCATGATCACACTGGCAACAGGAGCTGGGACTTGAGTCCCCTCCCCAATCTCATCCCTGGCAGTATTAAAGAAATTACTGTCTGCCCAGTATTTCACTAGCCTGGAAAAAGATCAAATGTCAACATTCTTTAGACTGTTTCCATTGCCTATGTATCACTTTTCACCTTATGAAGTAAGAATTAAAATGTTAGTCAAACAATGGCAAGTCAGAGATTATCTGTGAAATATTCCGTACTTATAAGCAGTACTTATGTTATTACATATTATCTGTATTTTATATACTTCCTACTTTTATTTTTAATGCGAGTTTCATAGAATTTGTATTGTGGTACTATTTTTGTGGTACTGTGAAGCTTTTTAATATAGCACAAATATTTAAAGGCTCTTTTGAATGAAATGATTTTGCATTTCCCCACGACTAACCAACCTGCATAGTTTCTAGTTTTAAACAGACAAGTCCTTTCTCAGAGTAACAAAAACAAAGCTTTGCTTTGTCATTAACTTTTCATAGCCTACTGACTTTTGTGAAATCACGGTAGCCAGGCTCAAATGGGGTATGAAATGAAAATTTCTTGTCTAACCTCTGTTCATAGGAAACATCAAGGCAATGCCTTGCAATAAATGTCCTGCTCAGTTATTATGTGCAGAGTGGGGGTCATCCAATAAAACAAACTTATGGTGTAAGAAAAAAAGAGCAATGTCAAGTTTTTTCTTCAATTGCTGTTTTTCTTTGCTCCCTTTTCTGTACATGCTTAGTTGGACATATTAAATCACCTTGAAATAAAATCCTGCTTTCAGGAGAACAGTGGAAGAGGTTCCAATCTCAAGTATTGAATATGAAAAAATATATATATCTATAGTAACATGTAATACGTATGATGTTTTTGGATGGTGAGTAACAGTTGTTACTCTACATTTAGAACATGAGAGAAGATTCTTGCCCTTATGTCCCTTCATGTGTTTGCCATGGCAGGTTCAGGAAGCAGGAAGCCTTCAAACACATTTTGATTGCTATTTATGATAAATGACATGATAGTGAAATGTGCATACAAATTAACTTAGTTTCTAAGAAACATGTAGCAATTATAGACAGAAAACACAGGACACTCTCACATAAAATTGTTTCTATTTCTAGTTGTAGTACTTATTTCATTTTTTCCTTTCATCCATATAACTACAACCCATTGATATAACATAGTAGAGATATACTCCATGTTTTAAATGTGTCGTCCAAAACAAAACATAGAAATGCCGTATATTTAGTCTCATGTTTGCATTGTTTCTTTTGAGCAGGATCTGATCTGTTTCAAAAGCATTTAGAGACAGTTCATTTGGCCACTCCAAACCAAAATAAATATAATTGCCAGGACGGCAGCACACACATTCAACAAAAATTCACTGAAAACTATATTTAGGTTTATCATTATTTTATGCACTACTTTAATATTTTAAATTTTCTCCCTTTGAATTTAAAAGTTAACAGGAAGGAGAGAAGAACATTATTTTTTAGTCACAAATTATTTTCATGTTTTTTTATTTAGTTTTGCTCTATATGCCTAAAGTTACTGTATAACTGACAATGTGAAATAGGAAGAAAAGGGCTAAAGGTGTAGGGGAAGTGGGAAGGGTAGGGGAAAGGGAATAAGGGAAAAGAAAAAAAAATAACAAAAGCAAAGAATGGAAGCAAAGACTTTGTGAATAAGGGAGGAGGAGAGGGTGAAGGGAGGGCAGGGGTATGGGGAAAAATGAGAACCAGGATCTGTCACGTAAAGGTACAGGATCCCAATAATGAATGTAACTGTACTGTATACCTAAAATGTACCAAAAAACTCAATGAGAAAAAAGGAATGTATTGAAGATATAGTTTGAAATTCAAAAGACACTATGTAAATTTTGCCTAAGTCTCAAACTTATTTCATGATTAATCTCATTAGTTCACAGAGCAATGAGATAGGAAGAAAAAATTGCAATACACATAAATTTCTAGTTTTCCACTTACTTTTATTGTTTTTGAAGATGTACTATTTTCATGACTGTAATGAATAAGTAGCAGCATATTTTCTATAAGGTACAGGGGAGGACTTTGTAAATCATCATTAGTTTCATGTGGTTCCCATAAAAACATGTCAAAACCTGAGTGGATTAAATCAATAGAAATTCTTTATCTTACAAATTTGGAAGCAAGCATCCAAAGTCAAGGTAGAGCCACAGACTTCTGAAATGATAGGAGAATCACTCCATGCTCTTCATATCTTGCAGTAATTTGTTTTCCATCAGCTGCCTTCTTTGGCTTGTGGATACATCATTCCAATCTGTCACCATCATGTGGAATTCTTGTTATATCTCTGTATTCACAAGACCATCTACTAAAACATGAATCCTTTTGGATTACAGGCTCATTGTAGTTCAGTCTGACCTTAATTTATCTTGTTACAATATTTATTTATTTATTTATTTATTTATTTATTTATTTATTTATTTATTTATTTATTTATTGAGACTGGGTCTCACTCTGTAGTTGAGGCTGACCTGGAACTCACTATGTAGCCCAGGCTGGTCTCAAACTTGCAGCGATCCTCCTGCCTCAGCCTCCTGAGTGCTGGGATTACAGGAGTGAGCCACCACACCCAGCTCATCTTGTTACAATTAAATGACCCTGTTTGCAAGTAAAGTCACATTTTATGTGTAAGAACTTCAACATAAAATTTTTGGGACACAATTTGACCCCTAATGTAAATATTCCAATACTATATTGATTGATAATGTGTGAATTTTTAAACATTTGCATTTAAAATATATTTTTGCTGCTTTTAGGGAAAGAAACACACAGCTATAAGGGGTAGAGACATAGAAAAGTAAGAATATTTTATGGTACATTAAGCAACTTTTCCTTGTTCACGCTTTCCATCAACATTGGCTATGTAATGACTCTGTACTCATCACACCTTACCTTTAGAAACAAGTTTCTTAGGAACTTTATGATTTGCAATGTATTTTATACTTCCTTTTTCATAACCTTGTGAATCATTCTCAAATGAGGATATGTACCGAGCTCAGAAGGATACCAAGTAATGTGCTCAGCAGTATAGAACACAAAAGGTAGCACGATGACATGAATTCCTTCAACTCCAAATAATTCATTCTTTTCTTTTTTCTTTTTTTTTTTTTTTGCTTCAAACACTGCCTTCTTTCATCATGTCTTTCTTTTTATTCCAAACGCGTTGTCTGCTTGCCATCTTTCATGCCCATCGATTTTATTACCACTGTCACACTATTGGTGACTTTAAAAATCTTACTGGACTTCACATTTGTGTCGAAAGCCACACGGGGATTCATCGTAAAGGTCCTTCAGCCACTAAAATGAAACATGAAATGCAGGGATTTAGTAATCTCTCTTCCTGCTTCAATCTTGGTTCTTGCTAACAGCATCACTAAGCACCTGCTTATTCAGAACGGATGCTTTAGCATCACTCCAAATCCTCAGCCCCTTCTATTTGTTCCATATTGAAACGATGATCATACTTTGAAACATTTCTTCATGGCTTCTCCCTTTTGGCTCTTCAGATTTTCTATACTTGTCAAGTTCCTTGAGAACAGTTAATCAAAAATATTCAAACAATTAACTGATTTCACTGTTAGTAATATTTTTCTCTCAAATATGTGCTACAATTTGGTGCTACCTGAGCAACTTTACATTTCAAAAAGAAATACATAAATCTTACTTTATTCAATACATTGTCTGAGTTACCCTAGTAAAGAATAAATTATTCTTTATAATCCAGCTTATATTCTACATTTTGTGTACTTTTGCAGCTTCTTTACTCTTTTGTTTCTTTCTGTACCTACCTAAATATAGATTAGGGCTGGTACAAATGTTTACTATTTCCAAAACTTAAAAGTCATGATATTGTGTATGTGATATTTTGCTTGAATATTCTTTTTTACCTCCCCCATCCTCCTCCATTCCCACAAAATGGCTTTGAATCACTGCACAACTCTTGGATTCCTCAGGAGCTGTATGCATCACTTTCCCTTTTCTAGCTCCACTTCTTCAGGCAGCAAGAATATATAATTTCTGTTTTATGACTAAGCATATAAAAAGCTCTAATAGTGTATACAATTGTATTGCTTGGATTTTGCAAGATAGCAATATTGCAAATATTCTATTCTGTTGTCTGTTCATTGTTTCAAAGTTTTGTTTGAGATCAAACTGACCTGGACATTACAAATATAGAATGATGCCAGAGGCTACAAAATAGTGTTCATGTTTCTCTTCTGATGATGAGACTCTTCAGAATGCACATTGTATTTTACTCGTCATACAGTTCTTAGAGCATAACACCTGGTAAAATCTCTACATTCAGTAGCTGGTTTCAGTTGCATTAAGAACACTCTACTTGTTTTTCTGGGTACATGAGGAATAATTTACTCCTTATAATTCCAGTGTGAAAGTTCTACTTTTTATTGGTACATTTTAGATATGCAATACAGTTACATTCATCATTAGGATCTTGTACCTTTACATGATGTATCTTGGTTCTTATTTTTCCCCCATTCCCCTGCCCTCCCTTCACCCCCTCCACCCTTCCCTATTTACAAAAACTTTGTTTCCATTTTTTTTCTCTTTTCTCTTATTTTTCCTTTTCCCTTTTTCCCTTTCCCCTATCCCTTCCACTTCCCCTACACCTATAGACCTTTTCTTCCTATTACACAATATCAATTACACATTTTGATCCTTACTTACACTTTTAGTTTATTACTCATGAAATGGCTTGATAGAAAGATTTTAAGACTAAGTATGTTGTGGGTAAACATGTTGATAAAGCATATTTATAAATATTTGATAATAAAGGTCTTTTAAAACTCAGCATTGAATCTAACCTAGTCATTGAAAAGTAGTATATTAATTTAATATTTTAATTAATGAATATTTCTTTGATAATAAACAAGTGAAGTGCCTGGATTTGCCTACTTTAGTACATGACAGGAGTATGTCTGTGCTTATAATGAAAGTACAGCATGACTTTCAGTACACTGCAGCCCAGCCTAAAGTAAAATCTTTTCAGTTATTCTAGGATTTGGAGATTTTCTACTGATGACCTTTGAGTTGAAAAAATAATAATCTTTTTTTTCTTTATTGCAACAAAATCAGTTTTCAACATCAGATAATGATGCAAAATATTAATTATTTGAACTAAAGGTCAGGATAGATTTTAGAATATTAAGCCATTTGAAAAACGTGGTATTGCTTTTTTCACACAGTTATATGATTTCTCAAACAAGAGTGTTAAATCTTGGTGAACACAGTTTCTTGAAAATTCTCTTAAATAAATGAGTTTATAGTTATTATATTAGTTTATCATTAAGTTCCTTACAGAAGATTTGAAAAAGAGAATGTTCTATTGGCTATCACTTCTTTTTTTTTTTTCTTACTGAGTTTATTGGCACATTTTAGGTCTACAGTACAGTTACATTCATGTTTGGGATCTTGTATCCTTACATGACAGGTCTTGGTTCTCATTTTTTCCCCTCGTCCCTGTCCTTCCTCCTCCCCTCACCCCCTCTAACCTTCCCTATTTATAAAAACTTTTCTCCATTTTCTCATATATTTTCTTTTCCCTTACTTCCTTTCCCCTACCCTTCCCACTTCCCCTACACCTGTAGCCCTTTTCTTCCTATTACACCTTGTCAGCTATACAAATTGGATCTTATTTACACTTTTAGTTTTTCACACCAGAGAAACTATTTGGTATTTACACATGGGTGTCTTATTTATTTCACTTAACAGTTTGGCCATCACTTCTTCAATCTGTTTATAAGACTAAATGGTAAAAATAATATGTGTGTGGTATACCCACTCCCTAAATTTTAATAAGACACTCTATGGTTTCCTCAAACTTAAATAAGTAAAAGAATAGATAACAGGAAAGAATATATTGGAAAGAAGTCAAAGGTGATATTTTTCACCAGTTAAGTGTATAATCATCAGCTGCTCACCAATATTCATTCTCTTTTTTTTCTACATGCTTTTAGGTCTTTACCTAGAGATGTTTGTGGCCACATGACAAACATAATAAGAAGGGATATAATGTGAACCACTTGTAGATTTGACCCATAAACAGCTCTTCTGTGTTTTTTTCATGTTCTTTTGCACTTCTCGTTGAAATGGCAGCCTGGAAAACTATGTGGTTATGAAGTTAACTCCTCTATCAGCCTAGATGTTCATGACAGCCCAGATGTCTTAAATGCATTATTGTATATTTCTCCTCTATATGTTCAGAATTTTGTATGATATGGGAAATAGACAAGCACTAAGAAATTCATTTAAAATCTGCAAAGTCTTCACTTTGATGGCTTTTATATCTCAGATTCACTAAACTTAGAGTCACATAAACCAGTTGGGCACTTACTTTACGTGTTTGTTTTATTGTTCATTCAATATGCACACCTGCATCAGGTATTGGGCTTGATTTTTAGCTTAATAGGATTTTGTACTGCATTTCACATATTTTCTTTCTCTATTAAATTCTCTTTACACTGATTCCTAAGATTGTGGAATAGAGGCTTTCATAGAGTAAATATACATCCACTATCTGAAATGAAAGACCTTCATGAAATTCAAACCAGTTCTGCTGAAATAGATCACATTTAAGGAGAAAGGGTTATCCTGGGAGTAAACATTCTTCTAATCTTAGTGCCTGGCTTTTATAAGAATAATAACTCCTAAACTTTGAATTCTAGTTTTTGTGGTTGTGATACTGAGTTTTCTATAATTAAAAGTTGGCATTTGAGCCAAACCACTTTCTCTGACAAATTTTGTCACTGTAGGAATAATATCTTATCTGATACTGGTCCAACATGAAGTATTGAGATATCTCTCAGTATTAGCAAAATATAGTAACTTGTTCTGCTAGTAAGAAAGAAGAAAACAATAAACTAAATGACAAATTTGCATACCCCTAGATTCATGTGACCATATTTAACTTCCTTGTAAATTCCTTCACAATAACAATATAATCCCATCTATTTTACATGCTAAAAGCAATCATAACTAACATATATTCATTGAAAGTGCCATTTCATCACAAACTTGGGTTTTATTTCGTGAATAGTTCAGCAAGATTTGTTCAATTATGATGCATAAAAAAAAGCTCAAAACTTTGTGATAACATTTCTAACTTAGAAAACAACACTTTTGCTATTTAGACACATGGTACTTTATTCATTAGGGTCGGTTAAAGATTTTCTTAATTTAAATTATGGGAGTAGTAAACTTTTTCCAACTTATATAAAAATCCATATACTGTGGTAGAAACAATATAAAATCAATAGTGCTAGCATTTTGTTTTGTTTTTTTCTTTTTTTGCTTTGGTACTGGGGATCAAACTCAGGTCCTTGTGCTTGTGAGGCAGGCAGCGGAACCACTGAGCTAAATCCCCAGCAGGTAATGCTAGTCTTGATAATGTAACATTTTTTTAAAATTTTATAACTAGAAACTCAGAGATCATAATGTTATTTTTAAAAATGTTTAAAAGATACTCAAGTTTGGAAGAATGTAAACATGAGATTCATGATAAAATGTAAATTCAAAAGGATGTATAAGGTGATATTGTCAGTTCTTTAGTTTATGCCTTAAAAATTCAGATATACTAAGTGACTCTAGACAGATGATTTTTGAGTTTGCTTTATATATTCTCTAGGCCCAATGGTTCTGCCTATCAAGGAAAAAAGGATATCAATCTATTTTCTGATGTCCTCCTTGATTTTCTTTTGCAGAGTGACGTAATTTTCATTGTAGAGGTCTTTTACTTCCGTGTTGAGGTTAATTTCTGAATATTTAAATTTTCTTATCATTTATAATATTGTTTATTATATTTTACTGCATTGATTTTATATCGTATAACTTGCTTAATTTTTTAAATTAATTCTAGGAATCTTTTGTGAAATCATTTGTGTCTTCTACATAAAAGTTCATATCATCAACAAATAAAGGTAGCGTGACATCTTCTTTTCCTATACACACATCCCTTTTCTTTCTTTCACTTGCCTGCTTGTTCTGGCTAATATCTCAAATCTGTATGGAATGTCAGTGGTGATATTGATAATCTTTATCTTTTTTCCTGATTTTACAGGGAAGACTATAGCTTTTTGCCATTTAACACCATGTTAGCAAGTAGGTTTGTAGTTAACGACATTTATCAGATTGGCATAAGGTCCTCCTATATCTATTTTCTTCAGAATTTTTTTTCATGAATGGATGTTGGATTTTGTCAAAGACTTTCTGTATTTGTTGATATGACCACGTGATTTTTGTCATTGCTTCTTTTTATGTGATATGTTACATTTATTGATTTACATGTGTTGAATCATGACTCAATGTGTGGAATCAAACTGGTGATGATGTATGATTTTTTTAATGATTTGTCGCATTTCTTTGATGGTGTCTTGTTGAGGATTTTTGCATCTATGTTCATTACAGAGATTGGCTTACAAAGAAGTTTGCCTTTGCAGTTGGATCCTTTGCAAATTTTGAAATCAAATTAATGATAGCTTCCAGGAATGCATTTCAGTTTTATAAAGAGTCTGAGGAACACTGATGTTAGATCATTCCCAAAGGCCTTGCAGTTTTCGGTGGTGAATTCAATAGGTCCTTGGGGTTTTCTCATTTGGTATGATTTTATTACTGCCTCAATTTCATTACCTATTATTGGACTATTAAAAATTTTTATATTTTGGTTCAGTACAGTAATTTAAATGCATTTATATATCTATCCATTATTATAGATTCTTCAATTTATTAGAGTATGTCTTCTCAAAGTAGTTACATCTGATCTTAGAAAAAGTGGCAAAAAAATTATATTTATGCAATTGACTAATCAGCAAAAACATTTAATACTAACAAATACTGATACAAACAATACTGATGTAAACAATATTATGGATGTATCTCAGAATTATTTTTATGAACAACCTACATATAATTACTGTGCACCACAATATTCCATTTATATAAAGGTCTAATATTGGTTTACAAAATAATAATTGACAGTCACAGGGAAGAGATTGGAGTCTTATCAGTAATGGATGTTAATGAGATGTTAACTACAATGTGGTTTAATAAAAATTTAGAAATGATAGAATTTTCCTGACTCTTATATGAGTTGTAATAATAACTGTCATCAAATGTCAGCATGTTGTGCATATTTAAAATTTCTATATTCATATTATAAATAAATTAAAATTCAATAGTTATTTTTGAATAAGTACTTAATACTCCACTTCTAAGAATTTAAGGAAAAATATCAGATATCAAGTTATTTTTAAAAAAGAATTATTTATGTGTTACCAGTTGTACTTTTAAAATTCCATATGAAAATTTTCTGTAATAGCAGATTGGCTGAAGACATTAGATGATTGGCATTGATTGAGAAATATAAGATAATTTCAACAATAAGATAATATGCATAAAACAGTGCAAAAAATCAAAATTTCTGATTCTCAAAATTGTTCCTTTATTCTGGATTTGGTATAGTTCACCAAAGTTTTGTTCTAAAAATATGTACCTTATTTAATCAGGTAAAAATGAACTAATTGCTTGCTTCATTGCTAAGAAAATTAACAATAGCATTATTTTCTCTTTTTTTTGGTACCAGGGATTGAACTCAAGCCCTGGTGCTTACAAGGCAAGCCACCAAACCACTGAGCTAAATCCCCAGCCCAACAATAGCATTATTTTCTAAGCAACTTCAGTTTATCATTATTTATGAATTAAACTATTTTTAACTTTAAAATATTTTTCAGGCAGATATGGCCACCTCTGATAGGACAGTATATCTGGGATGACTAAATTTGTTAAATCATGGTAAGTGTTTTGATCATCTTGTGTGTTTCTGAATAAACCTTTGCATCATTGAACATATGCGCTGCAATGTGTCATAATAAATGTTAAATGTATTTGCTCAATACCAAGCTTATAAACATGAGTTCTCATTAGATTTGTAACTCTAGATGAGTTATCAAAACTTTCTATCCTTTGTAAAATAATAAGTAATATGATTTATGAAATTACTTAATGGACTTGAAACATTTGGACACCACCTGACAGAAAATATGCCAAATATATATTTATTAGTTTTCTAATATATATGAGCTATATATATGTTAATACTTCAAAATGGTTATGATGCCTAAGTCTTTTTCAAGCATTTTTTGCATATAGAAAAATAACACATAGAAAAATATTATTCTGGTACTACTCCTATTATAACTATCATTATCATTGCTAATAATTAGTTTCACTTCTATAATCAAAGTCACTGATGGTCACAACATAATGTCATAGTGTTAAAAAGAATAACTGTGAAACAAGCCTGTATCTTTGGACTACAAATTACATATTCTGTCTGCAATATTGTATTTATTGATCTATGAAATTAATTGGCTCAAAAAAGAAGTGAAAATAAATAATTAAATAAAAAGAAATGGAACTTTTATGGATATTATAAATCTCATTTGAAGCTGTAAAATATTTATGATACACTAACCCCCACATGATTATCTATAAATAATTGAGTAATATACATTTCTTCACTCACAATACTTTGATTCAAATATTTTTACGTTCCCCATCCTATGTAGAGTTTGGAGGGCAAAGTCTTATCTGAATTAATTACAAACCCGGTTATGGTGTATTAAAACTTTTCCTTTTTTGCTGGTACTGGTACTTGAAACTGAGACCTTCACACTGAGCTACCTACCTGAGTTTTTATTCTCTTATTTTGAGACAGTGTTTGGATAAACCATTAACTTTTTCCAAGGCTAGGCTTGAACTGATGATCCACCTATGTCAGCCTCCACATCCTGATAAAAACATTTTTTTATAACCTGCAAAATCTTGAAAGTAACTGCGTCTATTAAAATTAATATAATGAAAGTGGTTCTAAGCTAAGAAGTTGCAATTACCAAGAAATAAGACCCAACCATCACTTTAGTACTTTATAGGGCATGAATGCACTACTTTTCTTAAGAATATTATGTTGATATTTTCAAAATTCTGTCAGGATGAAGAATTTTCATACAACACCCCAAAAGTAACCATTCTTCTAAGGTCAGCAGAATATGACTTTCAAGAGTAAATTCAAAGTTAAAGAATTCAAAAACATGTCAGATTCTGTCACAAACTATGCATAGTTAGCTCACTATGCACAAAATTTTAAAGCCCCAAAGGTGACTAAAATTTATTTTGTGGGTTGTCATTCATTCAATACTGCCTGTCTTTACAATACTGCGTACAGAGATGAGGAGATAGGATGAAGACAGAAACGTTAAGCAGCTTCATTCTTCAAGGATGATATCACCTTATCATCAAAGATTTGTTCTCTTTCATGTACAAAAGTTAATGGCACAATCCATACGTGTGGAAATCCACTGTTCAACTTGGATACTCTCTATGTACAAACTTATGATGAATGTCAATTCTTAATTATAGCAGTATAAGACATTTGGTTATGTACACCATTTAAGTGGAAAATAATGTGAATTTGCAAAGGTTTAGAGAAGAAAAATGAAAAAGCAGTAGTTTAAGGTAGCATCATTTATAGTTACATGTCTATATATGTTAGCTATAATGTAAGCAATATGTGTCTCTAGATTTATGTACAAATATATACTTGTTTTCATGTGTATATGTACATCTACATTTATATCTCTATATAATATTATATATATATAAAGTTGATTCTCCATATCAATCAATTCTACATTCATAGATTAAACTTTTTAAAATCCTATGTGTATTTAAAAAAGATATTTTGGTGCTATTTTTCTTAGGCAATACAGTGTAGTAATGACTAACAAAACATTTACTTGTACTTTCTACCAGATACTATGAGTAGAGTAGAGTTTATTTAAAGTACACCGAAAGCAGTGAATATTTCATATGTAATACATACTTTGCAACTTCATATAAGCACATCTGTGGATTATATTTTTTTCTGAAAATCTCAAGGAATGACTGCTCAAGTGGGAGGGAGGGGAAAGGGAGTTGGAAGTCATTTTTCTACTGCTTCTTCTACCACTAGTATTTGTGAAAGTCGTATCTACCGTAGTCCAGTTTATTTTGAGTTAGCACTGGATTTTCTGGTCACAAACATAAATTAGATACCTGTTAAATGCAGATATGCAGTAAAGTGAGGAGGAAAAATTTGAATACAATTTTGCTCACTGAACTATTAGGTAAATGGATTAACAGACTGAGGAAAGGAGGAAAGGAATAAAAAATGGAAGGAAAGAAGAAAGGTGGGAGAGAATGGGAAGAAGAAATACATTCTCTTCAGTGTTTCTCTAATTTTTCAAAGTACAATTTGTTTTAATTCTTGAGCTCTATCTGCTTTCCCACATTCCCATCTAATTAATATGTTGTATTTTTCATTGAGAGCAAAATTTTCAATTTTTTTAAAAAATTCTGTAGGTGAGGAAAACATGAAGTACTGTGGAACTCTACCCTGTTGATGCACTTCCTTTTATCTTTTAGGTTTTGCTATATTTTAGCAAAACGCCTGAGTTGGAATTAGTCCTTGGTATGGTGATTTAAGATCTGTTCTAACATGCACTTTTCCATAATGAATGTATTTAGCTTTGCCATAAAGAAGTTATTCAAATGAGATGACTCCTCCGTTCTGTGGATGTCACAGAAGAGGTATTACAGTATATTTTGGCTATTATTTACTTTATATTTTGAGTGATTTTTCTTTGATCCAAACAGAAGTAATCAAAACTACTCTGATTTTATTGAAAGCAGGTATAGCTTTGGACAGCTAAATTGTCCTTATTTTCTGTCTCCTTATTTATAAAATATAGAAAGTAATTCTGATTCACTGCATTCAGAAATTCGTTGAACTCATGTCTATAAGTAAATGTTAAGTAGCGCAAATATTTTATTCAGACTTCTCAAGTTCCCGTCAACACTATATGTATGCAATATGCCAACTGTGAGCCATACTATCTCTCATTCTCTTTTTGTGCTCAGCAATGAGTGGGATATTTCTTCAGGGTGTTGCATGAAAAGATGAGGACAGATCACTAGAGTATTTCAGCCAAATACTAGTAAATAAGATAATCATGTTTTGTGGCTTCAGGTTGATGCCAACAAGTTCATTATCTATTATAATTCCTCATGACAGGTCCAACTATTTAATTCACTGGTGCATGAAGGACAGATGAAGAATATATATTTTAGCTGTGCTACACAGTATGCTGCACTATACCTATACATTAAAATGGGGGATAGTAGAAAACAAAGGGAGAAAAAAGCATTTTCATTAAATAGCCATTTGAGAATTAAAATTTTCTTTTCAAATTAAGGAAACTATAATTTCAAAAGAAGCTTAAGCACCAAAAATCATAAGTGAGAAACCACCTGTCACATGAATATTCACTTGCCCTTTTAAAAGAAAAGTTTACATAACTTTGATAATATTGTAACAGCAATTCAATGCTAAACTCAACCTTTGTATAGAATTGGAGCAAGACAGCTGTGAAAATACAAAGGAGGAATAGAATTAGAATTTTTGAAGTTGTACTATCACCTTAAATTGGAGAAAATATTTATGCTTCACTTAGAGAAAAGAATATGTACCACGTTAGCTATCACACCTGAAAACAACCAGAATTATCTTAGGAGTTCATTAATTAGTCTCAAGAACCATGAAAGCACTTATAGCAAGCAAACTATATTAGAAAATCTATAAATGTCTATAAATTGAAAATTCATGGGCATTTTCACTGAAATAAACTTCATAGTATTTTTATTTCATAATATTGAGTTATTTTAGTGCAATACAATATTTAAAAAATGCGTTGCCTGTTCAGTTGTTCACATCATTTTACTGTCGCAGTTTACACCCAGCAGGCTCCTGCATGCCCTTCTTCTGCCCATTGTTAAGGTCCCTCCCTCTGCAAGAGTGCTCCTGACGGCAGCAAGGCCTCTAGAGTTAGACTCTCTGCTCCCAAAAGGGAGAAAGGACCCCTTCTCCGTTGTTGGTGGGAGTGCAGACTGGTGCAACTACTGTGGAAATCAGTATGGACAGACCTCAAACAGCTGGGATTAGAGGTTCCATTTGATCCAGCTATCCCTATTCTGGGTATCTTTCCAAAAGTACTAAAAGAATCATATCACAGTGATATATGCACACCCATGTTTATAGCGGCACAGTTTGTAATAACTACAACTTGGAAACAGCCCATTTGCCCATCCATTGAAAACTGGATAAAGAAGATGTGGTTTTTCTATAAAATGGAGTACTACTCGCCATGAAGAATGAGAAATTAGATTCATTCATAGGAAAATGGATACATATTGAGGATATACTCCTAAGTGAAATAAATCACACATGTGTAAATACTGAATAGTTTCTCTGGTGTGAAAAATTATAATAGTACACAAGAACCTAATGGGATCATTAATACTGTGAAATAGTAAGAAAAGTGCTAAAGGTGTTGGGAAAGTGAGAAGTGTAGGGGAAAGGGAATAAGGGAAAAGAAAAAAATATGAGAAAATGAAAAAATGGAAAAAAAGTGTTTGTAAATGGGGAGGGGAGGAGGGGAAGAAGGGAGGGCAGGGACAAGGGAAAGAAATGAGAACCAATACCTGCCATGTAAAGATACAAGATCCCAGTAATGAATGTAACTGTACTGTATACCTATTTACCAATAAATTCAATAAAAAGGAAAAAAAAACACCCCCCCCAAAAGAAAGGGTTCTATGGTCCGAGGTTATTTTGATGCATACAGGAAATAGGATCTTCAGGGTAGCTTAATATTGAGTGATGCTAACTCAACAAAACAAAGTTTTAAAACTTCCCTTAGGCTTCCCATCACTGCTTTACTGTGTGAATTTATTTTGTATATATTTAAAATTTATATCTAGAATAATTGATTTCATTTACAATACATTGAAAAATTTACAAAGTGGAGAACTTGAGCAGACTGGAGGAGCTGGTTAGAATGCCTCCCCTATTCAACCTGTTTAAGAGACCTGGCACTGACATCAGACAGACAAGAAATATTATTCCACTTCCACTCTTTTCTAGGTCTGTAACCCTGCAGAAATGGTATCATTTCACTGATACTCAACTTTGTGAATGGCATAAATTACACATGCCAAGTTCTTTATCTTTACAGTTTGAAACAATATCTTCATGTAGGAGAAATATTTCTAAGATTAAATCTTAATAACAAATGAAGTGTATTTATTTTATGAGAAAATACATTGTCTTAGTTTGTTTAATAGAATATTATACGTGTGTTACATGTTCGGATAATGACGTTGGGCTCCTGAAAACCTTGTCAATAAATTCTTCATGTCACATTTGTCTTCTCTTCCACAACACACTGCAGTTGTGCTTAACAATGTGTTTTTCATGTCAGCCCACATTTGAACGAGTGGAATAAGACACTAGAACATCTTTTGAATTATAGTGTAATTGCCACATGTTATGAACTGAATTATATTCCCCAAGATTTATATTTTGAAGCTCTAACACCCAATACTTCAGTGTAGGGATGATATAACAACGTGCTTGACACTGGGTGGCTCAAGCAATAGACTTCACACAGTGCTGGAGTTAGAAGTGTAAGCATGAGGTGTTGATGTGTTGTCTCTGAAGACCATTTGATTTGTAGGCGGCTAACTTATCTCTTCTCCTTACATGACCCTTCCTCTATCCTTGCCTGGTGTCTCTTTGTGAATTTATATTTTTCTTCCTATAAGAACTACAATCTGATTAGATTCAGATCAATTTTAAAGCTATTATTTTAATGTAATGATCTCTTAAGATCCCTATCTCCAAATTTTTTGTGCTGGTAAAACAAAATTTCTGAGGTTCAGCAATTTACAAATCCCTGAAATTTATTTCCTCACATTTCTGGAGGCTGTGAAGTTGAAGATCAAGGCACCAGTGAGCTTTGTCCACTGAAGAGGGCTGCTGTCTGCTTCCAAGACGGCACCTGAATGTGGTATCTGTCAGATGGGAGGAATTAAGTGTCCTAAACACATTCATTCCATCAATACCTTTTATAAGAGCTCTTAATCCCACTCACGAAGGAGAAATCATCATTCCTGAATCACACCTCAAAGAACCCATCTAGCAATGTTTACATTGCAATATCTAAATTTGAGAAGAGACACATTCAAAACAGAGCACAGTCTCTAAAGTACTGGGAGTTAGAGCTGGGGATCATAATTCAGTCTACAACTTGTACTAATTAAAATGTAATTCCAAAGATCTTCTAGGGTCCTATTCCACCTTGTTGAATGTGAATAGACATGGTAAATACATTGTTAAAGACAACTGCAGAGTGGGTTGTGGAAAAGGAGACAAATTTCATGCGAAGGACTGATTGACATTGTTTTCAGGAGCCCAATGTCATCACTCTGAACATGCAATGCATTTATAATATTCTATTAAACAATTTAATTAGTGCTACTTTCTTTGTCTCATTGCATGTAAATGTGACTGTCAATGGCTTCAAAAATTCTGAGGGTTGTATTTATAAGACACTATCTTCAGGAGGAATGATTCACTCATTATATTGGAAATGTTATGTTATACACCCCATTGTTAATATCAAAATAATTTATCATGACAAATTTTAGTATAATGAAAGAATGAAAACATTAGTGATATGTCATTTATTTTAAAATGTTGCTATTATCATTTAGAAATGTTATTATAATCTAATACAATTACTTTCCTCACAACTTGAATATATTGCTATATAATTTTGAAAGAATACATATAAACCAGGTGGTTTGCATTTACTTATGATCAGCATATGTAATTGTTCTACTTATAGTAAATTTGATATAATTGTAACTCTCAGTGAAATAGCTAGATCAAATGATAATCCATATATATGCTTTAAAAGTCAATGAATAAGTACTATTCATCATTTAAAAAGATACTATAGAGGTATATATGTGTTAATAAATTCATCAGGTTGTATATATTTTATATCATCATATAAATTGCTTTTTCTTTCCAAGTTCTGATTTATAAGTTAGAAAGTCTTGGTGGTAGACATATTTGATGATTCATAGTCTCCTCAAATTTGCACACATAATGTATTTTGGAAAGTATATTATATACTCTAGTTAGTAAATTTGTTTCCTGTAGCATATGCAGTAGGAAACTTGATACTATTTTATGTGCATATTAGCATAAACAAATATGTAAATGTTTTATAGGTAATGAAAAATGTTTGTCACTGTTGGAGAAAGAAGTTACAAGTAGTGAAAGAGGGACCAGACCACTGAATTACAGTCTGAAGTATCAATAAGAAATAAGCAAATAATTATTAACAGATCTATATATTTATATTTAATGTATATTCTGAAAAATATCATTATTATTAAAAATGTGATTGTATCCACAGTGTAATATACATACATTAGCCTTATATATATAATATATTAAACCACAGAAAGGACATAGGACAAACGATAACTAGCAGTGAGCAATAATACCCAAATCCAAAGAAAAATGCCTTCTTTCTGAAGAGAATTATCAATCTTCAAAATGAAAAATGTCAAAGAAAGGAATCTTTGGAAAGAAATAGATTAGAAAATGCGTGACTAAATGATTGACCAAATGACATACTGATGTCAGGAAAAACATAATTTTATAAAATTATGAATGAAATATTTTCTTGGCTTTTAGGTTCATTGTCCCTAGAAATGATCTATTATTCTCCAATTTTAAAGCCTTGTATTCACTCATGGAACTACTTATATAAAATATTTAAAGACTGTGTGGATAGTACTAGTGATAGTTCATCATACATCATACAACCCATCTAGTAATGTTCACAATGTAACAGCTAAATTTGAGAAGAGACACATTCAAAACAGAGCACAGTGTCTGAAGTACTGGGAGTTAGAGCTTCAAAATACATCGCAGCTCACATTTATCTCATATAAGAAATGCTTGCATCATCCGGGGAAAGGAGGGGTACAGTATTGTTCACCGGCCTTAGAAATATTGACTGGAAGACAAAGAAGTCACTTCTGCACTCTCTTCACTGCTCAAGGTAGTACACAGTACTACTCAATTGCGTGGTACCTAGTAAGCACGTAGGACCAGGTGGAATGTTCGATACCGTTATTCTCTGTGTTACTGGAGATTTAAAAAAGCGCACATAGTCAGTCTCTATTTGTATCACTTGTCTAATCAGATGTCCATAATATTTTTATATGTTACCACAGATGAGATTATATTTAAACCATCACTCAAATACCTAAGTAGAGGCTTCAAGATATTTGTTAAACTGAATAAATTGTACTTAAATTTTTATGTATTTATTGACTTTGTGTCAATTTTTGCCGTTTATATATGTATTCATTTATACAAGCACATTTCTATACATAATCAATGAATTCAACTTGGGAAACCTTTCTTCTCCTCTTCCTTTTCTCCTGACTTACCTATCCCAAAGTCTCTTCCCATTACCAAAGTGTATGTCCAATTGATTTTTGGATATTGTCTAAACAATATACTCAAATTTCCCTTAGACAGCTTTGACTTACAAAAACATTTTTCCCCCTCAAATCTTGAATTAATTGAAAGGTAAGTTCAAACCTTTCAGCATCAAGAGTTATTTAATAAGAATCTGAAAAACTTGCTGGAAGAAAGTGAACAGATATTTATTGTATCTGTGTGAGAGGAATGTCCTCTTCTGGAAATATAGTACTACTTACAGTATGAAATGTAGAGCTAGTCTTCTCTCATTGTACTTAGTTCAAGCGAACTGCCAGCCATGTCTATTTCAAGTAGTATATCCAGAAAAAGAAAATGTGCCATCAACCTTTTTTATGATTCTTTTGACCTTACCTTGATGTAAGCCAGGGTCAAGTTTCATTTATCACCTGACTTATTCATGGTTTGCAAAGGCTTTTTGACATCCAGAGATACTGGATTGCCTATCTATATAGTCACAATTTCTCAGAAAAAAGGGGGAACTGAAAACTTTTCCTGTGAAATAGATGTTACCTGAGGTCTATATATGTGCATTATTTACCTTTTAAAGTACAATTTAAATTTAGAGTGATAATCAAAATAGCAATTTCCTAAGAGCAGGAAAAGGAATTGCATGAGTGAGAACATGAGAGTCTTGGGAACTGGGCTGGGAGTTACAATATTTTGGACTAAGAAACTTTAGTTTTCCAGTTCAAAACATTTTGTTGTGATACGAAATAAGATGCTAGGAGTTTAGAAAAATACAATTGGAAGAAAATATGAAGGAAATTTCTTGATGATAGAAAGTGTTATGTTTTATTTGAATTGATGATTGCTTGATTATGCATTTCAAAATCTCATCAGATGTATACATAAAACTTACTACATCTCACCTTGTATATTTTTTCAATAAAGAATTCATTATAGCTTCTTTGGAAACTTCAGAAATTGGACTGACCATCAAAAGTTTGAACGACAGAGTAATAATATTTGCTTGGATATTTCTATTGAATTCTCCAGGACAATTAAGTACAGAAACTGAAGATTATGGAGAATAATAGTCAGTAGCAATAGTATCAGAATTGTATTTTCCTAAACCCGTTATTATGATCTCTTACACTTAATATTGGTTTACACTGCAACAAAATTGTTTTAATTGCTAATGTAATAATTTCATACATAATCTTTGGAAACATGTTTCTTCCTGTTTTCTCCCAGGTAACTGTCAACTTCAGAAAGAAATTGCTTTCCATGAAACACATCATTTGTCTTTCAGTGCACAAAATGTACTCACATATACTTGATCATGTAGCTGTTTCAGGGAGCATCGCACATTGTGTTGTTTGTGCGGCATTACACTAATGTGATATAGTGTGCAGAACCAGGCAGGTACCTCAAATGTGTGTACCACCACAACTGTACAAAGAGGACTAAGATTAAATTTCTCAGAATTAGCAAGGATTGCAAGTCACTAAATCCCTGTGTATCCAGTATTCAAGGAAATATAGTTTCTCAAAAGGGAAAGATTATTCATAATACTTCTACATTTACCTGAAATCAAATTTCTCTGCTTGGTGAGATCCAAAATTTTATCTGGGGATTCACAATTGAGTATAAAGCAAGAGTTTACTTTTTTATAGTGAATGTGAGTCCATAATTTCCCAAGTATTCACTATACCCTAAAGACAAACTGAACTCACTTTTCATATGTTTCATGCTCTAAGCTTTTCCCTTATTTTCCATTAAATGAAGAACACTTAACATGTCTATTTTTTTAACCTCTTGTGCCTCATCTCTCTCTCCTGTAATGACTGGTTTGAAAGAAGAGAACTGAAAATATTTTGGGACAATTTGACTGGCAAGGGAAGAGGTCTCTGATTCCAAGAATATGATATCAGCTCTTTATGTTTTACTCATAATAAGTTATGGACTAAATATCTTCATGTTTTCTTTTTCATATTTATTCCTGTACATTTTTAGCACAAGTAACTCTAACCTGTGGATTACTTTGAGATGTTTTCATAATATGGATGAATGGCAAATAAAATATGCCAAATGTACTTATTTAAAGTAAAAAGGTTATAAAATTCCATCACTTCATTTAAATTTACAGACTGTTGCAATTATTTTGATTATAATTAATATTCTGTCAATTATAATAACCTATACAAGTTTTTTCTAAATCCCTAAATAAAACTAAAAAATATCTTGTTCTTGATAAAACAGCTTCATTTTAACATTTAGTGTCTCAAATACATTTTCTTAGACTTTTAAAATACAACTTTTGTTGGTGAGCAAAAGAATCCCATGATATTCACATGCACAACAGTACAATTGTTGTACTTGGTCAACTGCACAAAGTTTCTTAGACTGCATCTCTGAGGGCATTATTATCTTTACAAAGATTTGCAAGTACTATATAAGATATGAATAAAATGAATTCTTTTCCCTATTTTCATGTATCTTCACCAAGAAAATAGTTTACTTTATGAAATTAGGAAATTCTACAGCCTAGGGTAAAAGCTAATAGGCAATAAGAGGTTAATAACAACTTATATTAAAAATCATAAATCTTTGGTGGCATTGTGTAATACTTATCTTAAGGATGAGAAAAATTCTAGATTGACTTCAGTAGTTTGAGAGGAATGAAATTGATTGATTAGCTGGAAGGAAATGGCTGTTTATGAAATTCTAGGATTGAATTAGAATTAATATTCATTATTTCACTAAATTTTCACAGTAACATCTTAAGGTTGATGTTATTCAATATTTATTTTATTTCATGAAAACTAAGGCTGTATTAAAAAATAACTTGTTCCTTTTAAAGAACTGTTTTGTTAATAAAATATTTTTATAGCCCGAGTGAAGTAGAAAGCATGACTTTTGGAATAAATGGAGACAAGAACTAAAGCCAAACACACACTCACATATACACACACAGAGGAAAAATGTGCTTCATTAGGGAAAAACGGAAGGTTGAAGTACCATTCTTTGTGTTCAAGAAAAGGAAATTGAAGGAGGAGGAGGAAGAGGAGCAGGAGGAAAGGAGGGTGAAGTATAAGAGGAGGAGGAAGAGAGGGGGGACAAGGAAGGCAACAGAGATTAAAATAGAACTGCGGTAAAACTGGCTAAGGAGCTGTCTATGAACCAAAAATCCAGAGAGGTTCCTCAAAAGATGTAGAAACTTTATTTTATTTATTTATTATTTATTTATTTTTTGGTTTTTTTGAGACAGGGTCTCACTATGTATTTGAGACTGACCTGGAACTCACGATGTAGCCCAGGCTGGTCCGGAACTCACGGCGATCCTCCTGCCTCAGACTCCCGAGTGCTACCATGACAAGTGTGCGCCACCACGCCTGGCTCATAAGCTGTAGAAACTTTAAAAGACAAGAATTTCTTGACGTAAAGTAATCCAGCATTGTGTTCCTCAAATCTTCAATGAAAATTTGGTCAAGAAGATTTTGCTTTTTTTTTGTTCTTGCATTTTTGTGAAGTTTTAACACAGCTCTGGATTTTACCTTGGAAATTGCAGAATGGGGTACATAAGTTTAAAAAAAAAAAAAAAAGCTTTGGGTCCAAAGTCTCTCAGTTGTTTACAAAATTTTATTTTCTCTTCCCTTTGTCAAAGTCTTAACAGAGAATTTCCTCTACACAATCTCTTCTATTTGACTTGTTTTCATTTTTGAGGACTTAGGAAATAATACTTAATAGAAAAGTGTGGTTTGGGTAAATTTTCTCTGAAAGAAAGTGAATTTACTCTAAAAGAGTAAATTGTGAAAATCTAAATTTATTTTTAAAAGAAAGAGATGTAGGCAATCCCATTTGTTTAAAATACATACTTTAAAGTTTCTGAACACAAGCTTTGTCACTTAATTTCATAAATAGATAAAATAAATTTTTATCTGGAGAATCTGTTTGGCTATAAACACACATATTTTATAGCCCATAAACAAATTATTCTTTTAAATAATTCAAACATATTTCCCATAGAATTCTTTATAATTTGAATCCTCTTTAAAAATTCCTTCTAGATATCTATTGATGGTTAACATATGACAGTATCTAAGACCGCTGGACATAAATCTGGGATTATATGGTTTGATTTCTGACTTGGCCACTATGCATCTCAGTAAACATTGGGAAATTTCTTAAATATCCTTTTTGTTTTCTTCATGCTAAAGCAATGACATTATTTTTTTCCTATTGATCTGGACCAATCCAGAGCCAAGGGATGGAAAGAACTACCATTTTAACACGCTCCTATCTCTGTGGGAGGGGAATTTCCACCTGGCAGAAGGGGCCTGTGATCTGTGATACAATATTTGTAACCCATAATCTGATTTTACTCTGCATTGTAATGGCTTCTTTATGACTATGCCTACAAAATTAGTTTCTCTGTGGCTCCCCTTTTCCCTGCAAAAATTCATTCTTCAAAGTTATCTGGCCTCTTCGTTGCTTGGTAACCCCTGAAAGTCAGATATTTTATGTGGTGACTGATTTAGAAAGACACAGAAAGTAAAACCTGTTGGGTTTATTAAGAGCTATAGCAAGAAATAAGTACTCTGCAACTTCCACTAAATTTGTTGATTAAAAATATTATTGGGCCTGGCTAGATTAAGATAGTGGAGAATAGACTGGACAATTTGATGACAAGGGACAAGGTTAGATTACATAAGAGCATTACTGATAAAATGTATGGCTTTGTCTACTTTAAAGAAATACAAGATACTGCACAGAATAATGATCTTTCTTTTTCTTTCATTTTTTTTTTTTTAATTTTTGAGACAGGGTTTCTCTGTATAATTCAGCCTGACCTTGAACTCACTATGTAGCCCAGGCCTGCCATTAACTCATAGGAATCCTCCTGGCTCAGCCTCCTGATTTCTAGGCTTGTAGGTATGTGCCACCATGCCCTGCTATTAATGCATACATTATACAAATATAATTATTTGTGATGTTTAGAAAAAGAATCATTATCCTGTACATGCTCAATAAAAGTCAGCTTTATTAGGAAAATTTTACAAATGTAAAATTTTTTCTAGCTCAGTTAAAATTATTATGAATTTTTAAATATCTGCCTCTCTCTCTCTCTCTCTCTCCCTTTTATCTTCTGAAAACAATTATAAATGAGAATAGCAGATGACATAAACTGAAATAAGTATTTGTCCAAATTCTATTCCCATTTCTTAGACTCTCATATTTATTGACATCAGACAAACTTTCTGTCTTCATTTTTTGTGGACTCTTATTGACATTTGTCTAAATGCCATTAAGCTGACACAAAAATATCCTGCAAATGATGTAATCTCTTCTCATTCATCGAAGATTAAAATGTATGGAATTTGTTTTTCTTTGTTTTTCTAGTAAGTCTGAATAAAGGAAGGATATATCAGGTGTATGAGTCATACTTGTATTTATATTGGCACTTACATTTTTACTTATGTTGTCTTGCCACACACTTGGGGAAGTAAAGCATTATTTCTTTCCAGTTTGGTGCTAATGTACATGACTAATGCACTAATAAATATTGCAAGCAAATCAATTGTGCTTCCTATTAGTAAGGTGAACAGCAATAGCATTTTATGCAAGATCATAGAGACAGAGCACTAAACCTGAAAAAGGATGATTCTAACCCTGACATTTCATTATTTGGGGCCATTTGTGCATCTCCTTTAATGTACAGTTAATGTAATTTGAGGCTATGAATCTTTTTTATAGTGTTACTCTATATTCTTAAAGTAACAGATTTCAGGTTGTGAATATAGCAAAAAACATTCACAGAATTCTGACCAGAAACTAAACACTCAGAAAATTTCATTCTTTGTGGGGAAAATATATGAATCCTATTTATTTTTCACTAGAATATACACTTTACATGAGTAATGTTTGACATATATTTGTTGCTAGTAAAATTTTAAAAATCTGTCTTATTCAGTTCATTGTTTCTGCAAGAGAAGCCTGGAGTTGCAGCAGCAAGAAATGATAAACTGTAGAAATATTGGTTTTAGCTGTAGATAGACTATGATTGATCAGATCAGTCCTCTCTGCCCAGTGGCTTCTATATTTACCATTATTTTTTAAGTGGCTCAGCACCCTACAGAGCCGATCTTACAAAGCAGCCAAAAAAGAATGGGTTCTGTTCAGATGTGTAAAGCAGAGAACATACAAGTGTGGAAAATGTGGGCCACCTCCAATAAAGTCAGCTAGGCTTGGAGTAGTATCCCATAAGTTTTGGAGTCATTGGAGTAGCAAAATCAAGTTGCTGATATGACACTCTAAAATGTGGAGATGACCATTAATCAGATGTCCATAGCTGTTGCCTAGTAAAAAGGAGAATTGCAGAACCAGAGGTGACAGTGGCATTGGTGAAAATGATTGTTGCCCAAAAGGGGATTAGTGGTGATTGCAGCCACATTATAGACCTGACTGTGTGCTGACCAAAGTATTGTATTCTAATGGTCTACTCATACAGGCTGTGTTTTACTTTGTCAGTATTACAAGATTCGATATTTTCTCATTAAGACTATACCCCTTCTACATGCAAAACAATTCACTATAAAACAGAATGCTGTGTTACACTGCCAGAAGCCTTATTTTTATCTCATGTTTTCAGCTTTTTAAAAAACTGTATGAAAAAGCCACAATAAGTGATTTATCTCTATCATCTCAGCTTGAATAACTGGCATCTAGAATGTTTATACAGTGATGGGATTACTTAACAGTGTATTTCTCAGAACATAAAAACATTGGTAAGCAACAGGTAATTAATTATGTGTGTACATGCATACATAAATGAAAGGAGAGGTACAACCACATACTGTATCTAATTGTCTAGTATGAAATTATATATGTTTTATTACATATATTACATTGACTAGATAACAAACATTTATATGTCTGACTTTTCTAGTAAATTGTATATCATAAATATAAAATTATATACAAATATATATATTTATAAATGCTTATATACATATACACATTGAAGTCAAACATGGTCTTTAGAATAATAATGAGATTTATCACTAATTCTGCAGAAATTCCCTGACATATTAAGTTATCACATAATACACAGGAATTTATTCTAGAGCTATTGATATTTATAAAAGAAGGATAATCCTAAAACCAAGGAAGAAGAAGCAAGTATCAAGCCCCAGGTGTAATCCAAAGGGCAATTCTGAAACATAGTGTAAAACAGACAACAGAAAGAATGTAAGCAAAGCTCTTGTACCATCTGTTTTTATCAATCTTCACAGAGACAAGGATATGCAACATAATATTCAAGGCCTTTCTTATGGACTTAAATACTACCTTTGCCTTCATGTTTTGTGCTTTTTCTTTACTACAATATTCCAAATTTCTTCTATTGAAAAATGTTCAGATAACAAAATTTTTATAATTTAACCAAAAGAGCTACATTTGAGGTTATGATAATCAGCATATTAGAGACGGGGGTGCAAAGAGAGAGAGAGTGTCTTCATAATGTATAGCTTTTTATAGTGTTTCATTATTGCTGGAAAATGTCTCCTTTCACCATTAGAAAATCAGTGTCTACCACGATGGGTGATACCATGTGATGTTTAAAGTATTTATGATATGAATGAATAAATTCTTAAATAAACCATCTACATGTGTCATAATAGCCCTCTGTACAGTATAGTAATAACTAACCCTCAAATCTCAATGACTTATGACAAAAGTTCATTTTTTGCATATCCCATGTAACTATCATGGGTTGGCTATGAATCAGTTTTTTCCTTGACAGGATTTTAAAATTAAATTAATAGAAGAACTAGTCAAACTTGTCTTGTAAAATTGTTAACTAGTAAGAGGAAAAGATAACTGGTGTTAGCAATCTTCTACCAATGTTCTTCCTTAGTCAAATCAAATCACATGACCAATTCTGACAATCTGGTGAGGGAGAATAATACCTTTAAAATGTGACTATACAGTGTTCCATATTTGAGCTAGTGAAACTGAAAGGATTTGAAAAAACAAATCAAATCCATGCTGATAACATCTTGATCCTGAAAATATTAAGATTAGAAAGAACTTTTAGGATTCATGTCAATGTTTTAAACCTTTCAGTTGGAGTAGCTAAAGAAACACGAACAGACACTGCAATCAGAAAACAGGATTCTCACTGTAACCACTTTTGTGCTAAGTAAATTTGAGTACTACACTTTTCTTTAAAGATCATGGAAATAAATTATATGCTCACTTTTCACATTATTCTGAAAAGATATATTAGTGGGAATGACAGAGCCTCTACATTTCAAAGTTTGAAAGAATTTGAGGAAAAGAAAACCCACCAAATTAGAAGAATTGAACACACAGATATCGTGCAGATAACTTATTCTTTGTGCACCTATTTCAAAAGAGCTGCATTTTAATCCTAAATACTTGCCAGTCACTAAAGTACAACAGCTAGTCCATGCAGCTACACAACGACCGTGACTATGACTTATCTGATATGACTTTTTTAGTCTCTTCATAACTACAAGTGGTAGGACACAAAACTTTAAACCTGAATTCTTCAACTTTGCTGCTGTTCGTAGTCATTTTGCTATAAATTAGTGTCATTGGTAACAATGATTTTAAAAGATAATGTGAATAAAAGTTTTAGGAGAACTTAGTTTATAAGATTTTAACAAGTTTTTATGCTTTGTCAATTGGAGCAGAATTCATTTATGGTGATTCTTTTATTGGTAACAAAAATGCTGGGTTAAATAGCTACTATTCTGCAAAATGATATTCATGCTTTCAGGTCTTAACAAGCCTCACCTTTTGCATAATACCTTTTCCTACCACTCCAGCCCCCACTAAGATCTCTTTCCACGCAGCATTTAACTGTGTGAACTGCTGGTTTGGTTATTTAATAATGTGTACTATCTAGAATTGTTCCCAGGGTAACTTACCATCCACAACAATTGTGTTTACTCTGCCCAACTTTAATCACACTAAGTGATGATTAAAATTAGCAATTCTACAAAGAGCTGCCACCACCACCTTACTGCCTACTATGAAAAACTTACTGTTGATATTCATTAATTAGTAATAAATCCTGTTGAGACTTGTGTGAATTATTCTACTGTAAGAGAACAGAATTGTATCCCAAGAGTAGTTCTATTGTCTTGGGAGGTAGTGGTATATAACATAAGCAGGGTCTTTACATTTACATTTGATATTAAAATTTTATGTGTATAAGGCTTTGATAGATTGGTATTCTTTTTCTTTTGCAGATGAGAAATATATGTAAGTAAGCAGGACAGGATAACTGTTTTTGTCCGTTCAAGTCACTAGCTGGTTTCAGAATACATTACCTTGTTAGGGCTGCCATAATATTTTCTTTCTTGCTATAGTCATATCTGGTGATGGAAGTCTCACTATTTCACTTTTCTATTCCATCACGATTATGTGCATGTTCATCTTTGAGTCTCTTTGGCTCTTGCTCATAGGACTATTTACTCCTCCACTTCGGGCAGGATGGCTGTCCTAACATCATTTTTTCATTTTCAGCCTGCATTCTGCAGCAGCCTTTAGACCGAACAATCTTTTCATCACTGAGGTTGGGTCACTTTTAAATATCTCCCTCATGGCATCATGGAAGCCAACTCAAAGATATCTATAAGAGATGCAGCCTTACTGCTTTTCAAAATAAAGCATATCAAAATTTTAATCTTTGACCGATTGCTTTTAAATAACACAAGCATTCTTGTTGAAACCTGTATATTGACTGAATTACACCAACAACAGGATTTTCAAAGACAGTTGTAGTTATTTATAATTGACAATGTTACTTTATACTAGCTGTATTTCATTTAATCCTTTCTGTCATTATCATCATCTGAATACACTGTTGAATACCCACTGTGGCCCACATGGCAGAAAGATTGTTTCAGATTATGGTAGTCAGGATTCTTCAGAAAAATAGAACCAATGGGAAACATATCAGACTAAGAAAGAGCGAGAGAATTTTGTGTTAAGAAATTGGTGCATGCATTCATTAGGCCAGCAAGTGCAACATATGCAGCTGATCTTGGCAGGCTGGAGACCCAGAGCAAGGTGGATGTTACAGTACAAATTTGGAGGTAGTCTAGAGATCAAATTCTCTTTTCCTGAGAGGACTTGAGTTTCTTTTCTCTCCATACATTCAGTTTATTTGATGACCCACAATACAGAGTTAACCCAGGTACTCAGTGTACTAATGTAACTATTACTGTCATCTAAAAAAAGACCTTCACAGCGGTATTCAGATTGGTGTTCAAGCAAATATCTAGGTGTCATAGCCTAACCGAGTTGACATATAAAATTAACAGTTGTGATGTTTGATTGATTATGTCAACTTGAGAAGGAAAAGATTAGCCAAATCAGCTAAGGATGTGGTGGACCCACCTAGGGCAGCTCCATGGATGGTATAAAGGACAAATGAGGAAAGATGCTGCTGCTTCTGTTCTTCTAAGGAGCTCCAAACTTTGCCTTCACCTTCGACACCTTCTCTTTGCTTCCAGCACAGACTCTTCAGCTTCTGGGGTGGACCCTTCAGTCTTCCAGGGAAGACCCATTGGCCTCCTGATACAAACTCACATGGGACACTGCATTGAGCTCCAGGCCTTCGACTCCTTCAGTCTCCAGTGTGCAGACAGAGCTTTTGCCCTCTTTTACATTGAATTCTGTGGGAGGCCATTGTAAGGCAATCTTGCAAACTCATAAATATTGTATATCTTGTGTTATATCTGTTTCTATAGTAAGTACTGGCTGATAGAACAATCATGCAATGAATGCTTTCATATCCTAGTCTGTCGTTTAGTCTTAATCTTTTCCATTTCCACTCCCTTAAACTAGCAAGCACAATGCTCTTCATATCAGAGAAGACTTTATGGGAATATTACTGATTGACTGCATAAAGAAATGTTATTTTTCTTCTCATTTCACAGTGTTCTCTATTATTCTAAGATAAATTCAATAGATATTTTATATTCATTATTGCTTGCCTCTTGAACTTAATGAGAATTATTTGCTACCAAGACTACCCATGTCAAACTGATTATAATCAGTTCCAAAGATATATTTTGATTGCAATAAATAGATCAAATGTTCATTAATATTGAAGTCAGATTATCACAGGAAATCTACTATTCTTTGTTCATTTACTTTTATTAGCATTTGAAATTTTTCAGGTAGGACCTAATTAAACTACATTCAGAAATACTAATTTTTTTGAGAATAAAAGGTTATAAATCATAAAATTCTTGTGTTTAACAGAAAAGCAGTGTCATGAGAGAAGAAGACTATGGCTATCTAGAAAAATAACTCCCTGACTTACTGTTAAACCATCTAACTTAAATTGTCAAATCATTAATCTATATTTATTGTCATATCTGTGATTTTTTATTGGAATAACATTTAAATGTTTAATAGCTAATTTAAATTTAGCCTTGATGCTGGAGATGTAGCTCACTGATAAAGCACTGTCCTAGCACATATGAGGCCTCTGATTCAATCCCCTGTTCTGCAAATAAGGAAATAAATAAAATTTAAATACAGCTACATAAAATCTGTCTCTTTAATCTACTTTGTAATAATCAATTTGGAAATCAACAGTAAATGTTCTTAAAGAATTATGATCAAATAAGTCAAAATCATGATCCAGTCACTCCCACCTATGAGCACATGAAGCTTTGGGGAGACATCTATATATAAGACTAATGGATCATTTCTCAGCCTTTTGGCTAAGATCAAGTGTAGATACAAGACTAATGCACATCCCATTTATCCAATATGCATACAGTTCATCTGTAAGAGTTGTAAAAGTGGTAACGATTTTAGCATTGCTGAAAAATACAAGCCCAATTTCTCGGAGATTTAAGACAACTCTTGCCTTTCGCAAGCTCCTCTAGAAATGAAAAGAAAGTTAAATACTTCCAACATATAATGACACAAGATAAACACTGCCATACTAAAAGGCACAAATAGTAGGATAGAATTGTATTGTATCAGAAGGAGAATTACACAATTTGGGGGGGGATCATTTCACATTTCAATTATGATTAGGCCTACTTTTTCTTCCAACAGACTGGTTATGGCATATTGAGATGCAACTCTATTTTTGCTTGTGGTCACAACTAAGACCTCAGTGGTCCCATGATGCTGTGACTCTCTAGGTCAGGATTGCATGAGTTGAAAACATCCTGGTTCCTTAAGAACCCAGTAGTAAGAGAAGAGTTTCACCTGGGGAGGAGCAAATTCCTTTGATTTGTGTGACAAATTCACATTAATTCCTCCCACTTACTATTGTAAGAAAACTCTCCTCACAGACCTCCTCAATTCTGTGACCTAAACTCTTCATCAGCATAATGTCTGCATAGATGTAGAATTATTACTGCCCTAAGTCACCTGATGTTTCCTATAATGTGTGCACTGAATAAATAGCGGCTAGCTCAGAGAGTCTTTGTCTTTGCCCACTCTGAGACCCTGACCCCCTGGCCCCTCAGGTACTTTGAAATTACACAAGTCTTTATTTCTTTTTTTGTTTTTTTTATCCCTTGTCATTCCCCTTTCTAGGCATTTGGAGCATTCACCACCGTCCCATAGAAAAGAACAGGAAAAAAGCAAGACCGAAATCCCATGGTTCTGTGTACCATATCTGGGGTAATCTGTAGCAAGAGGTGAACTCCAATGAGCTTTGTGGGCTCCACTCCTTTGGCACTGCATTGTAGCCCTGATAGCTTTTCTCTGGGGGTAGCTTTGTTCACTTTCTGCAGCTTTCCTAAGATAATCCATGTCCCTTCCTTCTCCAAACTTTGGTTGTCCATTGCATTTTTGGTCACACACAATCTCACACACTGACCTCCCAGAGCCACACTGTCTGGCCTCCCAGGCCTTCTTCTGAAATCTGGATGGAAGCCTCCCTGACTCCACAATTCTTGTATTCTGCATTGGCTTAAAACCAGCACTACATGGATGATGTTAAGATCTGTTGCCAGCTGGAGCAGTAGCCATGCTTCCTTCCCTATGGGCTGTAGGGGTGGAATGCTTGGATTGCTGAGCACTATGAACCCAATCCTGAGGAACAAATTTCCTAGTCAACCACCATTCAGAAACACTGTATCCTGGGCTGTTTTCTGAAATCAAAGACTTTCATCTGTGCAATGTTGAGGTTACATAAGGTGGAGTCAAGCTTACGATACCCTCAGCCCATCTTTTCTATTATCCTGTTCAAAACTACTTGGCTTTTTAATACTAATTTTTCAGCAACCAGTTCTTTCCTGCTTCCATTTTGCAGGTTATAACTTTACTAGCACTTCCTTTCTGGCCAGACTCAAAACTTTTTAAATCCTTTATTCTTCTGGGCCTTTTGCTCTTGATTCTCCAAGTAGAACTTGCAATCACCCCCAACAGTAGCCATACCACAACCTCAACATCAGGCCGCTTTAAATTTTCTTACTTTATATTAATTAGTCCATTGCCTTTAATTTCAATCTCCACAACGTATGTGGACATAGGCAAAATGCAAATTTTCTGCCAAAACAAAACAAACATGGTCTAGTGTCCAACTACCAATGTACTCCTTGTTCTCAACTGAAACCTGAGCCTGGTCTTTACTGGCTGCATTTCTATCAGCATTTTGGTCTTATGAGCTCTAATGAGAATCTCCCATAAAGATTTTTAAAATTTACTCATTAAGTTTATCCAAACATGATGACATTCATAATTGGGAATTTGTACCTTTATGTGATATATCTTGGCTCTTACTTTTTTCCCCATTTCCCTGCCCTCCCTTAAACCCCTCCAACCCTCCCTATTTACAAAAACTTTATTTCCATTTTTCTGGGGCTGTTTTTCCAGCCATTTTCTTCAAACCTTTGCAAACTCTTCCCACAAGATAGTTCCAAAGATTTCCAAACCATATTGTCAGGTAATCACAGCAATGACACCATTTCTCTTGTAACAACAACAACAACAACAACAAAATGACTTAGTTACTTTTCTTGTTGCTGGGGAAAAAATATCTTACAGGAGGAAGTACCTCTAATGCCTTAGAGGAGGAAAGGTTTATCTTATCTCACAGTGTGTAGAGGTTTCCATCCATAGTAGGCTGGCTCCATGGCAGGGAAGCATGGCAGAGGGTAATGGCAGAGGAAAAACAGTCTATGCCATGACAAAGAAAGCAGCATGGGACTTCCCTCTTCTTTCCCTTTCTGTTCCATCACATCCCTTCCAGGCTATAAGTGTATTGATTGGTTCCCCCCACACCCAGGGTGGGTTTTCCCTCTTCAGTGAGTCCATCATACACACCCAAAGCTATGTTAATCTAATGAGTAAACTAATCCTATATCATATACTCATGATCAAATATCCCACACCCATGCATGATCCTGTTACTCCCAAGAGCCACACCTGAGTATATGAGGTTTTGGGGGGACATCTAGATATAAGCTGTAACAATGAATAAAGAAATTACTACTTTTGAACTGTTTTGTAAGTATAACATCTATAATTTTATTTAAATCTTAACTATATTTTTAATCTTAACTATATGCATTTTATTTTGGGATGAAACAGATTTAAACTAACTTTTCCTTCTATTTTATTTTATCTTTATCTAAAAATATACTTTAGTCCTAGCAGGCACCTCTAACATAAAGTCAAACTAGAGCATTCAAATTTATTTTAATTATCAGATTTGTATATAAATGCAAATATTCATATGCATTTTTCATTTGAATATTCCTTTGTTTCCAGTTTACATAGTATCATTAGAGAAAGACATCATTTTAAATGAATAACTTACAATAAATTTTTGATAAACTAGGAATAGATACAACTTTTAATCTTGCTAGATATCTAAAACATGAGTTCATATTATCTAAAATTGAAGATTGAGTTATAGGAACAAAGTAGGTTAGGAGTAGGAAAAATTATTACAAGGAAGACAGCTTCTATCTAAAAGAGGCAGTAGGTTGCCCACCCACTCTGCTTCTCAAAGCCACTTGACAAGGTGGGTTCAAGTCAGAACAAAACTATAGTGAACTATTAAGATTACAAGTACACTCTTTAGTTAAGATTGATCCAATAGGAAATAACAACAACAACAACAAAAAACTATGATCAACCAATAAGACTAAGACAAGCATAGTCACTTAGGTAATAATGATTAAATGGGGATCCAAAGGGGAAGCAAGTCGTTCAGAAAGTCTACAAGGAAGGAATAAGGACTTTAGGTAAGGGAAGAGTCAGGGATCTTTCCTATAAGAGAGTAAGGGCATGGTCCCCTACCCAGGAGATTGATACCTATTTAGCATATCAATCACTGCGATTCATCCCTAAGGAAAGCACGCAGGTATAGTAGTTTCTCTTCTTTTATAATGCTGGCCATCAAAGAATGTGTCTTGATTGTCTTCCATGTTGGCTCCTCATTGTTCTCCATGTTTGCTCTTCTAGGGCCAGCCCTGTCCAACAGCTTACAAGATATGTACTTAACTTATCTGTCTACAATATTTTCATCTTGCATTACTTCATAAATATAGAAAATAATTTTAGATATCGAATATCAGTCTGTAAATTTTTTGAATGTATAAAATATAAGAAATAATATATAATGTGCCATATTGGTTTGGGTTGTTTTTAGAAGAAGTTCTTTATATTTTTTATTTTTTAAGATTTCTGTTAAATGTTCAGTGATATAAAAATACTACCTGAATTTCTTGAGTTACTCTATAAAATTTTGCTTCCTTTTTCTCTTACCCCCATGTAATAATTAGTAGTTTCTACATGTTCATCTTAAAAAATGATTTTTAGGTGGGTACCAGGGATAAAACTCATGAACTTTGGCTTATGAGGCAGGAGTGATGCCACTGAGCTAAATCCCAAGCCCTTATCTTAAGTGACCCTTTAAAAATAAGATATATTTATCCAGATTTCACCGTACACTTAAAAGACGGTGGCTCTGTCTACTCTTTAAAAATTATAGACTCAAAGAGCTTGGACTGGAGGCTCCATTTGACCCAGCCATCCCTCTGCTGGGCATCTTTCCAAAAGAACTAAAAGAATCATATCACAGAGAAGTATGCACACCCATGTTTATAGCGGCACAGTTTGTAATAGCTAAATCTTGGAAACAGCCCATTTTCCCATCCATTGGAAACTGGATAAAGAAGATGTGGTTTTTCTATAAAATGGAATATTACTCAAGCATAAAGAATGAGAAAATAGATTTATTCATAGGAAAATGGATACATATTGAAGATATACTCCTAAGTGAAATAAATAAGTCACACATGTGTAAATATTGAGAGTTTTCTCTGGTGTGAATAAACTGTAATAGTACATAAGATACTAATGAGATAACTGACATTGTGAAATGGGAAGAAAAGGGCTAAAGGTGTAGGGAAGGTGGAATGGGTAAGGGAAGGGTAATAAAGGAAAAGGAAAAAAAGTGAGAAAATGAAAAGCTGGAAATAAAGTGTTTGTAAATGGGGAGGGGAGGAGGTGGTGAAGGGAGGGCAGGGACAAGGGGGAAAAATAATGAAAAGATGAAAATAAAGTGTTTGTAGATGGGGAGGGGAGGAGGGGGTGAAGGGAGGGCAGAGGTAAGGGGAAAAAATGAGAATCAAGACTTGTCGTGCAGAGGTACAGGATCCCAACAATTAATGTAACTGTGATGTATCCCTAAAATGTACCAATAAACTGAATTAAAGCTGAAAAAAAATTATAGACTTCCCACTTGTTTCTAATTTTATTTAAATAAGAGGTATCTGGGTTCATACAAAAGGGTCTCCTTACTCTGCTAAAATATTTTGCTCCTAGATCACAGAAAGAAAAGATATAAAAATAATGTATCTTACTAATTTTAATGCCATTTTAATCAAAACAAATACATTTTTATAAATACTCTGGTAGTAAATGATTAACATAGATTCTTAGGCCCTTACCTAACTAAACTAGAGCAGAGTGTGAGTTATTTGAATTGTTGTGGCTGTCTAAATCTTCTTCAGTTTTAATGTGCCTGATAAAGCCAGATTTTGCCAGTATATTTTGTTAATAATTAGTATTGATTGATGAAATGCTTAAAGGTGTCCCATCCTAATTTTCTTTTTTGCAATTATGTTCTGGTTGTCATATTTCATGTCTATCATGTATATATTTAGAAGATTTATCAGTATTGAACATAGAAATCTTGTATTATGGGCTACTTTTTCAAACTACCACATACTTTTAGATTTTGGATGGAACATAATCTGATTTAGCTACTTTTTTCTTCTTCTTTTTTTTTTTGGTACTGGGGATTGAACTTGGGACCTTGCCCTTGCAAAGGCAGGCTGTGGAACTACTGAGCTCAATCCCTAGCCTTGACTTGGATATTTTTAACAGACTGTTTTGTATTATGTTTTGCAGTTCTTTGAGAATGTGGTGGTAGATATCCATGCAAAATAGTGTGGGGAAATATTTCTTAATTACATCCAAAGAAATCATCTCCAGTCTTTCTTTTAGTTTTGTTTCCTTTGTGGCAGTTGATCAGTCATATTCCTTCCTCAGGTATATGATAACTTGACAGTTACATGTAAAATAAGAACTATTATCATGGAAGGTTTTAGAATTTATCGCAGGAATCCCGGTATGTCTGTTTTGATACAAATTTAGAGGTAGGAGATATGTATAAGTAAACTGATTGACTATAAAACAATATGAAAACACATGTGATGCTATAGTTGTAATTCTTAAGATGAAATATCAAAATATCTTGGACCAATAGGTAAATCCAGATACTCTGCTATTGTATTCAAAATTAGAATAAGATTAAAAAATTAGGCTGCTCATTTTTTTTCTTCTCCCCTCATCTCTATGCAAAAAAATCCTTCTTTCTTTAGCCTCATTTATATTTTTTTCTTGTTGGAGATAATTATAAAAACAGGATTCTCAGTAACTCATTTTCCCAATATCTTCAAGGAATATGGTTTGTCATTCAAGAAATTTTTCACTGGATTTAAACAAGAAAATAAGACTTTTGAAGGTGATATATATTTTTAGGTAAAGCAGAAAATCTAGTCTGTTCAAAATCACTAGTCTACTTCTGCAATTTGTATTCACTGAGAGGTGTTCAGTCTTTTCTCCCCTATGACATGCACTTCTAGTGAGGGTGAAATCGCTAAATGGGCAAAAATTGGTTTATGGGGGGGCACAGAACCTTAGAAAATGGTATCTGGCCCTTCATAGTTTAATCTGTTGAATAACAATCTTCATTTCTTAGTATTTAATTACTCTCATATTTTCTTAGATAGTGTGTGACCAGTACTGACATTGAGTACATGGATCAGTCACCAAATTGGGTATATCTTGTACATATAAATCATTTGTATATGTGTACCATGAAACTATAGCAAATGGGCACATTTTGATGGAGCAATTGTTTTATCTTGAAAACAGTTTGAGAGTCTGCACATGCCAGTTGCCATTTCTTAGAGATGTTTGATCTTTATCCTGGTCTTGTGTATGACATTGACTTGGGGAATTAAATAAATCTATTTTATATGTTGTTGTTTTATTCTAAAAAAAAAACAAAAAACAATACTACCTGAAGAATGAAACCTCCATTAATAGTTAACTCTTACCTGGTCTACTAGAAAAGAACAAATCTCCATGCTCTGTATGACTCATGATTTCACAGAAAAGGCGATGTGAATGCATCTTCCTTTTAGCTCATTGTGTGTTTTTGCCATCAGTAGGCAGACAGGTGTATAGTGTGAAACTTCTACTTCGTGTTTGTACATTGGCTGGGTATTATCCCCCTTCCTTCTAAGTCATTGTACATACAGAAGGCTCTAAGCCAATTTGATTCTGTGGATGAGGGAGACACCCTATGATGGTGAAGCAAAAAAAAAAAAAAAAAAAACCATGTGTTATGTCCAAATTACCTCAAAGAAAACACCTGACTTTTGGCCTTAACTAGTTCCTCTGAGTTTTCATTTTAGACAGGAAAAAAAGGGTGGGAGGAAAACTAGAAGCAAACACTTCTATCTTTTTAGTCACTCTATTTTAGCACTGTTTTATTATAAAAATTAAGCTTATTTCCTAACTATTAAACATCCACACAATTCTATGCATGTGAATTTGTGTAACCTTTAAATTGTGCAGAAATCAAACACAGAGCTTATAAATTCAATATTTGAAAAAATGGACTTAAAAACTTGCACAATGTTTGGGTTATCACTTCTTTGGAATTATGTGTTATAATCACTGCTGTTCATTTGTTAGTTTTACAGCCAGAATGCAGGCAAGGTTTATCAGAAGATTACATTATGACAGCTTATACATTTAAAATATATTGTCTAAATGTAAATCATCTATGCAGATGACATTTTTCCTGAAAGGTGAGAAGATCTGATGGTCATGGATGTTGACCACATGAATATTTGTGCCTGTTTCTTATTTTCAAAGCAGTGCTGGAAGAGCAATCACTTTTTTAATATTATGGATTTCAGTTTTTAGCGAAGCTTTATATTCCTAGCCAAACTGAGTGGAAGGTAACTATAGTGATTATTTTGTGAGTCACCATATTTATTTCTTCAAGATATGCAGTGACATCAAGGTACTGGAAGTGATAAAGCAAAACTGAATATACATAAGACAACGAGATTTCATAAAAAAAGGACTGGTTAACATCTAGTTGTCCCACAGATAACCCCTCTTTCAAAACTACGTGCTCCTTACTCCTTGCCTTTGATTAAGACTAGCTAACTCAGACTTCATTCTTCTCTTAACCCACTTACGTGATGTTCCCCCTTTGAACACAGATCACAAAGTTTGATATTAAGTAGATCCTGCATACCTTTCTAAGCTTAATTTTTTAAATTCCCCTTAACAATTATTGTCTGTAAATATTGACTCTATTTTATGAATTTAAAAAAGGGGGTGAGCAGACCGGTGAAGCTCTTCTGGATCTGTGAGGCTGGTTGTCGTCTGCCTCTTGTTCAAGCACCACCATTCCTGTGTGCATCTTCACATCCCACTTCGCCATCTGACACCTTCATATATCTGTAAAAATAATCCCATTTCCTGAAGCATTTCCATTCATTCAAATACATCTAATTATCTTTTCTCATTATCTGCTCTATGGCTCCTTTTTCCTTAATCACGCTTAACAAATTTTATCATTATAATTTCATGCATGTTTAAGGTGTTTTATTTTTATTTACTCGATAACCTGTAAGAATTGAGAAGGAAGGGAACATAACTCTGCTGTTCACCATTGAATATATCAAGCCCGATCCAGTGTCTTACCAATGGTAGGTACTCAATAATTTTCCAATAGCACCTTGAGAATGTGAAAATACTTTCCAATAAATAGGAAATAAGTCAGAAATATTAAAGATAATATCTGGCTAAGATAAAAATATGTGTCAAATAAAAGGTTTTATGTATAAAAAGTGAAGAAGAAGGAAAGGGAGAGGGAGAGGCAGAGGGAGAGAGAGCGAGAGAGAGAGAGAGAGAGAGACAGACAGACAGACATGAGAGAGGCATGAGAGTAACAGAAATAGTTTCCTCATTTTCTGTTTCATGCCACTGGCTGGGCATGTATTCCATACTCAGTGGTTGGCAATAAAATTTTCTTTATCCAATTTATATACACATATGAAATTAAAGTTTTGAAATGTGCTTGTGTGGTGTAATTTTCCATCTTTGTCTTCCATTGTTGCTACAAGAATCACACACTCTGTGATAAAAACAGCATTATACTGACAAAGAAACAGACCTGAGGATCAGTGGAATAGATTGAAAAATACAGAAACAACTCCAGATGTACTCAGCTACCTCATCTTTGACAAAGGAGCCAACCATCCTAACTGGAGGAAAGATGCCTCTTTAATAAATGGTGTTGGACAAACTGGATTTAAACCTGCCAAAGATTAATAATTAGACCCTTATCTTTCACCATGCACTAAACTAAAACCCAAGTGGATTATAGTTCTAAGTAGTAAAACAGAAACACTAAACTTTCTGGAAGATAAATTAGGCAGAACTCTCTGAGATATTAGCATAGGAAAAGACTTTATGAACAAATCCTCAGTAGCACAGGACCTAGCACAAAGAATCAACAAGTGGGATGTCATCATATTAACAAGCTTCTTCACTGCAAAGGAAACCACCAATAGAGATAAAAGGCAACCTACAATGTGGGAAAAATTCTTACCAGCTGCTCCTCAGACAAAGGACTATTATCTAGAATATATAAAGAACTCAAAACAATCACACACACCCCCCAAAAATAAAGACCTGATTCAAAAATGGGCCTGTGAAATGAACAGACATTTCTTAGAAAAAGAAGTAAAAGCAGCAAATAAAAATATGAAAAAAATGCTTCACATCACTATTCATTAGAGAGATGCAGATGAAAACAACACTGAGATTTCACCTCACCCCAGAAACAATGACCGTCATCAAGAAATCAACCAATAACAAATGCTGGTGGGATTGTGCAGAGAAAGGAACTCTTCATTGTTGGTGGGAGTGCAGACTGGTGCAACCACTGTGGAAATCACTATGGAGATACCTTAAAGAACTAGGACTAGAGGTTCCATTTGACCCAGCTGTCTCTCTTCTGGGTATCTTTCCAAAAAAGAGAGAATTAAAAGAATCATACCAAAGTGGTATATGAGCAACCATGATTATTAGCGGCACAGTTTGTAATAGCTAAAACTTTGAAACAGCCCAATTGCCCATCAGTTAGAGACTGGATAAAGATGTGTTTTTTCTATAAAATGGAATACTACTCAGCCATAAAGAATGAGAAACTAGAGTCATTCATAGGAAAATGGATGCATATTGAGGCCATACTCTCAAGTGAAATAAATAAGACACAAATGTGTAAATACCAAATAGTTTCTCTGGTGTGAAAAACTAAAAGTGTAAATAAGATCCCAATTGTATAACTGATAATGTGAAATAGGAAGAAAGGGGCTAACGGTGTAGAGGAAGTGGGAGGGGTAATAAAAGGTTAGAAGGGACAAGAAAAAGTATGAGAAAAGGAAAAAATGGAAACAAAGTCTTTGTAAATAGGGGAGGGTGGGGGTGAAGTGAGGGCAGGGGTATGGGGCAAAAATGAGAACCAACATATGTCATGTAAAGGTGCAAGATCCCAATGATTAATATAACTGTACTGCATACCGAAAAAGTACCAATAAACTCAATAAGATAAAAAAGAATCACATACTAAAGTTTGCCAACTCTTTCTGAAGATATTTCCTTTATTCCTTCTGTCTAGTTCTAGTTAAATATTTACCATATAGTAAAGCATAGTGACCTACAAAGTCCTTCCTTGTGAAATATGATTCTAAAACATATTCTAATCAGTTTCATTCTGGTTTCTCAAATAGTTATATATTAAATTGATCTGTTTCTTTATTTCCGCCACTGTAGCACTCATATGCAATACCTAAAATATATGCCAGAAGCTTAAAGTTCATATTTCTTTTTATCTTTTAGCTGAACCCTATTATCTTTTAATAGGTCATCTTTGCTGATAAAGATGAAATACACCCCTATTTTTACAAGATAGGTTGGTAGAAGATAGTTAAAAATGGAACTCTCTGTCTCTCTCTCCCTCTCTCTCTGTCTGTCACACACACACACACACACACACACACACACACACACACACTTTCTCTGGGTATATTTTTTGCAATACATATTTCCTATAATTTGTATGACATTTAAGAGATGATATTATTTCACTTACTTGACAGAGAAATCCTCTGATAGGCATTGTTTTTTTTTTTGTTTTGTTTTGTTTTGGTTTTTTTTTTGGTTAAGACAATGGATGAATGGGAAGCTTTGGCATTCTATTCCAAATAAATGCTCGGTAATTGGCACAAAACAGATTTATTTTAAGTCATTTTCCCTCTAGATTATATTTTTAATTTTTTCTCTTTTCTTTATTGGTATGTTTTAGGTATACAATACAGTTATACTCATCATTGGGATCTTGTAACTTTACATGATATATCATGTAAAGGATCTATTTTTTCAGTTCTGGATTTGTGAGACAAAATCTTACTATGTATTTCAGGCTGGCTTTGGTCTCACCAGATAGATGCAGACTGGCCTCAAACTCACAGCTATCCTGCTTCAGCCTTCTGAGTGCTGAGACTACAGGTATGTACCATACCCAGCAACCATTATTAAAAAACAAAACAAAACAAAACAAAAAAAAAACAACTATGATCCAGAATTATGCCTACTGATTGATGAACAACCACATCTCACTTTTGTGTTCAATAAAAAAGAAGGTGATATTCCACTTATGATGATAAAATTGAAGCTCCTACTTCTTATATACATCTATGGCATGTAATTTTGCAAATCAGTTTACAAAACTAGATATGGCTCGATCAAAGCTAGTAAAGTTTCATATATTTTTTTCTGCACAACATAATCTCATGGTTTTTTGTTACTTATTCAAGAAGCATGCATAATAACATATGGCAGATATTATTACAGACTGACTTCCACATTATACTACTCTGCCTTCCTATGAACTACAAATGCATGGGTTAAAGTAGACTGTAGGCATTGCTACTTTTTAGTCTGCATAGACCATTTATTACTTTAATTTGACCAGTTGTACATCTAGATAGCTAAGCCTTCCCATTTTTTTCTTTTCTAGAAAGAAACAAATTACTACACAAAAAAAGCTGAACACAAATGTATTTCATCAACCCATACATCAAGTTCTCATTTTCCTGAATATATTTGTTTCTTGCATTCTAAATGCTTAAACCATAGAACGACTTTTAGTTCTGATTTTCAAAAACTATCTGAACAAGCATGCCTACTGATAGTATATTTGATTTAGTAATAGAAAGAAGTGAGGGTAATTTCTGTTGGAGAGCTCATTTAGTCGTATTTACAGAAAGACATTGGAATATATTTCTAAAATCCTCTGATTCTTCTACATAAGAAAATGTAAAAATCATTCAATATTATGAAATAATACTTTTGTAAGCCCTCTGTGTCCTGTAATTCTCTTCTCTCATCTTTCTGTCACTGTGGGGATATTTACATGAAAATGATTTTCTGTTGCTAAGAGTTCATCTGTTCCTGCTGCTTATTTCTTACCTGAAGTCACAACTCTTTGAATGTATACCATAAGAACCTCTGTACAAGCCAATTTCAGTGACACAAAGGATTCAACTGAGAAATAAACAGTAGGAGCAGATGAAATTTAAAAACGAAATATTATATCTTATGGAAATGTATTATTTAGTAAAAATCCAATTGAGGAGAACTATTTTATGTATTTCTTGAATTATTTCTCAACAGAAGCTTCTGTTTTCATGATGTTTCCATGTGCTTTGTACTCAGGGCAGTTTATTCACTGTTCATTATGCTAAATTTCTTTTTATACTTTGTTTTATATTTAGCAATCTATCCTAATTCAATAATTTTTAATTATGAAAACCTTGTGTTAAGATTTATACAGAGCAGTAACTTCTCCTTGGAATCCACTGAAGTCCACTGAGCAAAGGAAGAAAAGAACAGATGGCCAAGGGCTGTGTGGACTCACATGGAGACTAGCATAGTCCTTAAATATCTTGGGCTATTAAAAACATGTTCCATATTTAATTTTAATTTCACTTCTCTTTTACTGGATTTGTCATGATGCCATAAATTACACTTCAGAGACTGGTTACCAAACTTTATAACCTGGATGATTTTCAGTCCAAGTTTTTGGATGATTTTAATGCTAAGTAGAGAAAAAGCTGGTTTATGCCTTACTTTTTATTATTTTCATTACATTACTTAGAAAAAATATAGTAGTTTCAGAAGTGTTTTCTTTTTAAGTTATTGACGAGTTTAAATAATATTTTTTCACTACTTAACACATGTCCAATACCGTAGCAAGTGAAAGAGACACCATAATGAAGTGATATATTTTTTAATTGGAGACAAGTAAATGGCTCCATAAATTTAGTACTTTTATGAGAAATGTGTGTATTTTTAAGAAAATATGAAAAGAGAAAAGTACACCATTCTGCCTGAGGATAAGTAGGATTTCTTAGTGAAGTACAGCAAATTCTGTTTCTTGAAAGGTATGATTTAGCCAAATGAATTTAGGGAAAAATAAGGGAAAAGATAAGTAGTGCTGTAGTTAAAACAATGGAGCTTCAGAAAGCACTCCCTTCACACGAGGGCCATTCCTTCTTTCATTGTCCTAAGAGAGGTAGAAAATTAAAAATCCAGAAAATTTTGATGTCCTAAGCAAGAACGCATGCCAACTGGAGCTCCTGGCTTGACCTTAAATGACCTTTACTCTACTTGGTTTTTATTAAGTGTTTGTGAATATGTATTACATCTAATAAATAGAATTACAACCAGAGTAAATTCTGGAGCAGGAATAAATGTTAAAAGCCTCTAGGATGACCCAGCATCTTATCAGTCATCCCTGTCAATCAGACATAAAGACTCAGTGGGAGACGCCTGGGGTGAGGTGTATGTTCTTTAAATTAGGAAAAGGTGATTTATCTGTGTGCAGTGATTTTTGCTTTCTTGTCATCCCCATCCCACTTTTTATTTCCTGCCATATTTTTGCCAGCACAGCTTTCCTTAAGCCCATCTTCCTGTGAATTTCATTAAATATAGCTACTTCTCATTTGCCATTGAGTATATGCAATGGTTTCTTTTACAACAAAGCCTGGAATCTTTCTCCCGAATCATCCACACAGTAACATAGGGAAATAAACTGGAGGTAGTGACAGAAAATATAAATTAAACAAGGCACAAAATGAAGCATCATAAATATCTACAGGAAAAAGTAAATTGCTGATAGACTGCTTCTCTAACTGTAGTGTCATAAACATCATCTGAAAGACTTCTTAAAAAATAAATGCCAAGGCCTCAACATTTTTGTTCTGGTACAATGCATCTGGCCTTAGGACTGAAAACTTGTCTTTTTCTCAAGACTTAGGAAATTCTGAGGTTGCCAGTACAACTGTCTATCTTTGAGACACAGGGAAAAATGGTGAGAGCTTAGTACAATAGGTGAGACATCACAAATGGTCATGGAGGAGAGGGCACATGGCCTGGGCCTACTTAATCAACATGGTGTGGTGTGAAGTTTTCAAAAAGCATGTTTAGTAAATAAGGAATGTGATGTTTCCTTACTTTTATTATTTAGCTCTTTATAGATCTGTCAACAACATGTGTAGAAATTTTAGACACAGAAACTGGAGCCCACTGAGAAGACAATTGCAACAGCGCATTCATGAGTCAGAGAGCTAAGAAGGCAAGGGAAAGTTACTAAGGAGATGAGTAAAGGGTCGGGGCAGAAAACATGGCATGGAGATAGAAAGAGAAATAATAAAAAGTAAACAAAATAGAAATTGAGGAAAATGAAGCAATAATCAAGGCGTCTGAGATTTTCTCTTTGGTTCTGAGGAAAAAAAGGCAAAGCAAATTAGCAAATTTATTTTTCTAGAATTTTAAAAGAATTGTTCATATATTTTCAACAAATACTTTCTTCACCTTTCAAATGACTAATATATAACTTCTATTCATAATTAACCCATAACATTTTTCATCATGAAAAAATGACTGAAAGTCTTTAAATTTCTTTTAAAAAAGAATAGCTAAATAGATTACAGCATGTTTTTACTAGGAAATACCACTTAATAATTTTCTCAGTTATTTTTTAAAATGATACACTATTTATATAAAATATGTACATTTAGTGTTATACCTTTTCTTATGTAAAATAAAAATTAATATGCAAAACAAGAGTGAGAAGAACATGTACATTATAGCATAAAATTATATTTGGCTCTGTTACCTGATGGTGGATCAAGGGCAATTTTTTCCAGATTCTTGGTGTCCTTAAAAAAGAATTGGACAAGACATGCAGAAGATCCTAGCATCAATGTCTAGTTATTGAAAGTGGAAAAAAACATGCTATACAGTATGAAAGTGGGTGACAACAGATTCACAGCAGCCAGGAGGGACAAAGAAAAGGGAGTTTTCTGTACCCCAGATTCCTGGAATTATTTCTGCTCATACAAAAAAGGCATTGAGGCAGGGAGCCCTGAGGTGTGGTTACCTAGCAAACAGACTATTCAGCAGTAATAGTTTTGAAGAAGGCCTTTCAGGAGGGAAAACAGAAAAGAGGCCATTATGGCTTGTGTTTAGATGTCCCTCCAAAGCCTCATGCAGATGAGGTGGAGATTTTTTTTCCAGAGGTAGCTGAATCTGGAATGTGTGATGCTGTGATAAAAGGCCTGCAATTACTAAACCACTACAGTTGAATTATTGGTTTGTCATCACCCTAATCATCCTAGTAATCTGGATGTGATAAATGGGACAGAAAAATGCTCTTAAGGTCCCTTGTTGATTTTGCTGCTGTATGGGCACCATGAACTATTTCTCTTCTGGGATGCCCCCCTGCAATGTGCCCCTCTGCCTTGGAGCCACTTGCTTATGGACTCTTACAAACTGCTTATGAACTGTAAGCCAAATAAAACTTTTCTCCTTTGACTTTGGGTGTCAGGCATTTTGTCTCAGCAACAAGAAAAATATAACTAATAGAGGCTGAAGAAACAGGTTAAGGTTTTGTAGCCTGCATGAACATTGCCATAAAGGGATAACAAAATAGCATGGGCCTATGAGACAGGGTGTAGGAATTACCCTGAATTATGAACCACGCATTTTTTGTTTGTAGGGTCTGATATTGATGATACTTAGAAAGGGGCATAGGCTGGAATGCAGCTGGAAAGGGAAAGACATTGACACTTGGGACAAGGAGAGAAAGATTAGCAGCTTCCTTTGCAGGATTATCTCCGAAGACATTTGCACCAGCATTGGGATCTGAAAGTCTCTGGTGTCCCCTGCAGTAAAACACAACTGCCTCTTTTGGTAGGAGAGAAGCTTGAAAAGGGCTTCAGTGAGATAATAAGAGTCCATGTCAGAGTAGGTGAGAGGTGATATGCTGTAAGCCTTGTAAAGGCAGGTCAGGGGTTGGGTACTGTTATTGGACAGTGTAGGGGTGGTAAATCTTGAGAGGAAATGGTGAATGATTGTTTGGATGAAGTGAGGGATGAGGTGGAAGTACCCCAGACCCTGGGAATGAGGTGAAGGGAGATAATGGGAGACTTAGGGGTGGAGAGGAGGAGACAGCTTTAAGTATTGGCTGTGTCCCAGGGATGGTCAGAGTAAAATATCTCACACTAAAAGGGGAATGGGATAAGTGGAATGAGTGACTAGGAATGAGTGTAGGAAAACGTGCTGACCCAATGGACACCAGATTGTGGAATTCTGGAGACTTCCTGTCAATGCCCACAACAGTAGGTAGGGATAGAAAAACTGGCCCTTGAAAAGATGGAAGGGGGGAACGGCTAGCACCTATATAGATCAAGAATAGCATGGACTTATCCTCCTCCATTGTAAGAGTTACCCAGAAGTCGGCATCTGAGATGGTCCAGGTGGTCTCTGAGGCCTCCAGGCTGTGTCAGTCATTGGTGGCTAAGCCAAGAAGTTCTGGGAAAGAAATGGTCAGGGCCATTGAGTCAACTGCCAATGCTGGGCAGTCTGACTTCCAGTGGTGACCTCCACAGGAAGGATACAGCCTTGAAGGAAATCCCAGGCTGCTGGCATTCCTTAGCCAGTGACCATTCTGGTGGCATTTAAAGCATGGTACTAGATAGACTTTGAGTCAGGGGCACCTTCAATCCCTTTGTGGCCAACTCAGTTGTTTACTTTGAGGGGTTTCTTATGGCAAATGCCAGTATCTGCAGCTCAGTAATGCACTGCTTTTGAACACTTTCATCCTTGTTATTAAAATTTTTAAAGGTAAAATCCTTTAGCTTCTGCTGTGTGGTTTGAGGACCAGTCTCCAGTTTCTGTAATATTTTATGAATATTTGGGGCATACTGACATCTTTAAAATAGTTGACCTTCTGAGTGCTCTCAATCTAGGGCCATATATCATCTAAAGGTGGCAGCCAAACAGGCCATGAATTGAGCTGGAGTTTTATCTTTTGTCTACATAATTTCTTTAAGCATATCATAATTAACTACCCTGTATGCTGCCTGGCAGAGTCCCTCAACTAAACAAGTAACCATGTAGTTGCAGATTTTATGAGTGACTAATTGTCCTTCCTCATCTAGCTGAGCCAGTTTGGGTTGTCTCAGGGAATAGTCACAGCTCTCTTTGGAAGGTTAGGTTGAAGTCATTTGCAATAGTCTATAGTGGCTTGGGCCAAGGACCAAATGCATTTTTGTTTCTTGGGTGAGAGAGCGAGGAGGGGATAACATTTAGATCATCCCAGGTAAAGTCATGTAAGTTAGATATTGGAACTCTTGATTATTCCTAGTAAGGTCTAATAAAGGACCCTAAATGATTGATCTGAGAGAGATTGGACAGGGAGAGGGAACACAGAGTTGAATTATCCTTTCTGCTCCTGCCAGTTCTTGAAGTGAGAATTGAAGAGTGAGGGTAGAGAAGAGGCTCTATATATCTGCAGCCCAGACTGGCTATTAGGTCAAGTTGGATTGGCCACAGTCTATGGAAGAAGATTAGGTCCAGAGGGCAGCATCAGATATATGGGAGTTCTGACAGGGAGAGAAGTAACTCAGCAACAAACTGAATAAAAGTGACAGGAGTCTCATAGAGGAAGTGAGAGGTATCTGTGGTGGAAGGCTCTGGGGGAGAGGGACCAGCAGTCCCTGCAGTAGCAGAGGGAGTTTCTGGGGAGGGAGGGGGAACAGTACCTGCAACTGTAGCAGGAGGTGCTGAGAATTGCCAGGGGACAGTAAGGTCAGTTGTTCTACTGCAAGGGAGGAGTCCTTTTCATTTGGAGGGAGTGTAGGTGAAAAGGAAAGAAGAAGGATTTGAGAAGACTCACAAGAAGTACACAAAATGGGAATGTTACAAAGTATGAAGAATCACTGAACATAGGGATCTTCTGACCATTTTCTCTGCCTCTGGCAGTAGTTGTCTCAGTTCCAAGGGATGGAGAAATAACAAGTGCTAGTCTCTGGCCACTTAAAGCCATTTTCTAGTTTATATTGTGTCCATACAGTGTTAGAGAAGAATATCAGACAGATATTCTTCAGATCAGGGTATAGGCAGAGAGATTTTAGATTTTTTAATAGGCAAGCTAGAGGAAAGAAGGGAGGGTTAGAAGTAAGGTCCCTTATTAAGCAAGAGGGAGATGTTTTTTGACACACTCGGTGTAAGAGAACGGCAACAGGATCAACGATGGACATCTCCAACTGTGAATGTGAGTAGGTAGCCAAGATGGTCATCACTATGGTTGGTCCACTACCAAATGGGAGGGACAGTTCTTTCCTGAGTTTTCTGTGAGCAGCATGGGTTTAAAACAGTCGTTTTGTCCTGGTGGGTAAAAGGAGAGAAACAAAAGTTAAGTAGCAGAGATGGTAAAACTATGGAGCAGCTGTAGTGGCAGAAGCACTGGTACTACCATGGCAGACATGGGGGAGGAGGGTCCCTTAAAGATACAGCACAGAGAAAAGACAGATTTTTAAAGCTTCAGAGACTATAAAAATGCATGGGGAGTAGAAAAGCAGGGACAAGGTGGCTAGAAGGAAAAAAAAAAAAAAGCCTTATCCAGTCTAAAGCCTGCTGGAATGGCAAGGGCTGAGGAGCTGCCTGGAGTGCTGTCCAGAGCAGTATTGATCAGGCCCAGAACCCAGATTTTTCTCTAAGTCTCTTTACCTGTCTTTATTCATTAATTTGCCTTGTGCTGTCATGGCTCACAGGAGGCCAGGACCCACTGCAAGCATTCTGGTAATGTTCCCTTTCCCTATTCCCTACACCTATCAATAATTAATAATAACAATAACAACAGCAACAAAAACAATGGAAATCATGAATAGCAATATTGTGCTACAGTGTTATTCTGAAAGTGGTTTCTTGATTCTTTTTGTCCTGAGCAAAGAATTAGTCAAGGTAAGCACAACAGGGGACTGCCAACTTGAGAGATTTGGCAAGGGACTAAAAAAATTTGTAGAATAACAGGGGATTGGGGGTCAGTGCCTTAGTTGGGCAAACACAAAGCCTGTCACTATTTATTGAGCACATACCAGTGGTAACTCAAGGAACAGTGATGGTGGGTACCACAAGATAGTAAAAGAAGAACAAAACAATCTTGTAAAATTGAATATAAGTCAATAGGCAACATAAGTTTTCCCCCAAAGTGGGACTTTAACCTCTACTGCATTGTTCTGAAGAGTCAGGTCTTCAGCAGATGTTATTTACCCTATGAGCGTCACAGTTTCATGGGTCTTCCTGCCATGACCAGGATGAAGTGGAATCCCCACATATTAACTGGCCCACAGGGCCACATGGGCCTCAAACAACCCTAGCAATAATTTACTGATTGTGGGCCCCAGTATGGTTTGAAAAGCTTTGCTAAAGTCAGGAAAACTTTTGTGGTGGTGCATGCCTGTAATTTCAGCACTTAGGAGGCTGCAGCAGGAGAAATGCCATGAGTTCAAGCCCAGCCTGGGCTGCATAATCAGTTCAGGACCCTTCTGAAATAGAAAGTGAGACCTATCTAAAAAAAAAAAAAAAAAAAAAAAAAAGTTAGGAAAAGAAACAAATTCTGCAGAGTGAGTTTGGACCAAATAGAAGTAAGAAAAGAAGTATATCCTACAGCAGGAGTGTTGGCCATCATGAAAGAGAAAACACAGTGGCCAAACACTCAGGATTGACTGTCCTTCTTGTTTCACCTAATCCTAGGGTAAACATTAGGTCTAGGCTATCCAACTGAAAACTTCTCAAATTATCACAAGTACACATGTAAGAGATTGGGAAATGTTCTGCACACATGTCCTGGGATTTTGTGAGGAATGAGTCACAATTGTTTCCCCAGCCAGGTGGGCCATGTCCTGATCTCCTGTCTCACTAGGACAAAATGTTGGAAGACTCAAAAATATATCAGTGATACTTTTGTAAGTACTAACCTACGCACTTGTAGTAATTCTGTTACAGTTGAATAGGCCAAAATTAGTACAGGTTGTGGCAAGTAACCTATGTACAAAAAGGAAAGAATTGCTGAGTGTATAGTTTGTATTAAGTAGTAAGTGTCTATGCATATTGAACATCATTGGGAAAGTAGCAACAGGAACAATCAAAAGGGACAAAAAGAAATAACTCAAGATTTGAGAATTTAAAACCCAGACACCTCTGACTTTAGGTGCTTCTTACTGAATCTCTCGCTGGTGCCAGGGCTCTGCTGCCAAGGTCATGATGATCTCTTCGGCTTTTATTTTTTGTACCTCTTCTAAGACAATGTAAGCATGGGTAAACATTAAAGTGGCATTTACAATTGAATGCAAGGAAGCAAGAGACTCACTCATCTCCTTTGTTTGGAACTGTAGTATTCCCCTGTGAGAGCACTGGTCCCCAAAAATCTTTAAGGGAAGTTGAAGGAAGAGATTCCTTTTTCTACAGATAATTCCAGCTGAACAGAAGCATTGGCCCTACCTATTAAACCAAGGAACTCTCACCCTGATTTATGTGTGAGTTCAAGGGAGCTGAGCTCTTCCTCTGAAGATTTCTGGACAATTCATGAATGTTGAAATAGATTTTAGTCTTGAATTATGGTTATCACATGTAGTTTGACAGCTGTCAAACAAGAAATAAATTTGAGTAAGAGATTAATGCATAAGATCTGAATAATTACTATTTTTTGCTATGAGAAGCAATAAGGTCCATGTCCATGAAGGTAACCAAGACCCCCGCCCCCAATTCCAGATATTTGGCCAGGATATCCATGACTCAAATACTTGTATCCCATAGTTTCTGGTATGTTTTATTGGGATTATCATTTAGATGCAGAAACTAATTTCTTCGTTAATTTCATCTGTGACCCACTGATGGTACAGGAGGCTGTTATTTAATTTCCTTGTGTTTATGTGATTTCTTTTTCCATTGATTTCCATTTTCATTGCACTACATTCTGATAATATTAATGAAATAATTTAAATTCCTTTGTTATTTACTTAAGCATGTTCTTTAAGCTAATATGTGGTATATTTTGGAGAGCATCCCATGTGCAGCTGAAAAGAATGTGTATTCTGATGTTGTGGGGTGGAACACTTTGTAGACATGTACTAAATCCATTTTCTCAGAGATTTGGTTCAATTGTGAAATCTTTTACCGATTTTTTTTTTTTTTTTTTGTACTTGGAACTTCTGCTTGCAAGATAGGCCGTGGCACCGCTGAGCTAAATACCCAGACCTACGTTGCATTTTTTTTGTGTAATTAATCTGTCTATTTGTGACAGTTGGGTATTGTGGGCCACCACTAAAACTGTGTTTTTGCTTCTTTGATTTTTTCATGTTCATTAATATTTGGTTGCATCAGTATTCAGTATATTGAAGATTGTTATTTCTACCTCTTGGAGTTTTCCTTTAACAAGTATGTAGTGACCTTCTCTTTCTTGATCAGTCTTGCCTTGAAGTTCACTTTGTCTGCAAATAGAATAACTGCCTCTGCTGTTTTCCAGGTTCTTGTTGCATGAAGTATTATTTTCCATCCTGACTTTTAGTCTGTGAATTTCTTTTTGAGTTAAATGTGTTTCTTGTAAGCAGCATATTGTTGGATCTTGTTTCTTAATCCATTCTGTCTTTCTGTTTCTTTTGATTGCTGAATTGAGAACAGTTACATTGATGGTTATAGCTCAGATGTATTGGCTTATCCTTGTTATAGTATTTTCCTTTTGTTGGTTCTTTGTCTTTCTCCTCTGTATAAGTGATTGCATGTAGTAGATCTTCCTTTTTGTATTCTTGGAATTGTATTTTTCATTATCTCTTTCTAAAATATCCTTCAGAACATTGCGGAGGGCTGGTTTTGTGGTCATGAATTTATTAAGTTGTTCCTTGTCATGGAAGTATCTTACTTCACCATCAAATTTGAAAGATAGTTTTGCAGGGTACATCAATCTGTGTTGGACCTCGGTATATGTCAGGACTTGAAATACTCTGTCCAACCTGTCCATGACTTAAGGGTTTGTGTTGAGAAGTCTACTGTGATTTTAATTGGTTGTCTTTTATAAATTATTAGTTTAATTTCTCTATCAGCTTTTAGTTTTCTGGGCTTGTGCTGAATTTCTGGAATATTGATTATTATGCCTTGGTGTAGATTTATTTTGGCCATGGCTAGTTGGAGTTGCATGTGCATCATTTACCTGTCAGATTCTTTTCCCATGCTTGGGAAGTTTTCTGCAATTATGTCAGTGAACAGTTATTTTATATCATTTGCACTCACTCCTGCTTTTAATTGATTCTTATCAAACTTATGTTGTTTTACTTTGCACCATTTTGCACCTTTTGGACTGATTTTTTTATAATTCCTTATTTTAAAGAAATATCTCTTTTAGTGATCACTAGTCATAATCTTGTTTTCTAGATCTGATATTCCGTCCTTATATTTTTTTGTTCAGGTGCATATACTTTCAGTGGAATTTTTAGTAGCCTAGATATTTGTACGATTCTGTTTCATGGATTCCATTATTCCATTTCTTTCTTATGTTGGACTTTCATGGTTACCAACATTTTCCTAGGCTCCTTTATTTTTAAAATCTGTATATACTCTATTCTTCAATATGATTGTCAGCTCTCTTTTTTTAGCCTGAGAGATTATTTCTGATCTTTTTTAAAAAACATTTTTCCTCATTGAGTTTATTGGTACATTTTAGGTATACAGTAAAGTTACATTCATTATTGGGATCTTGTACCTTTACATGACAGGTCTTGGTTCTCATTTTTTCCCCTTGTCCCTGCCCTCCCTTCACATACTCCTCCCCTCCCCCTTTACAAACACTTCATTTCCATTTTTTTATTTTCTCCTATTTTTTTCTTTTTCCTTATTATTATTTCTGATCTTATTCCTGTATAGCCTCATTCATCTTTTTTTTAAAACTTCTGCTGCTACCATTTCAGAAAATTCAGGTGGATGTCTTTTGATTTCCTCTAATTGTTACCTGTACTTTTACTGGGTGGCTGGAGGTCTGGGGTTGCATTTTGCTTCTAGAGCTCATCATTTTCTACTTTAAAAAATTAGGGTATATTATGTTTTGTGCATTGCTTATGGTAAGTAGCTTTATCACTAGTATTGCAGCTTCCCTAGGAAATGTCTGTTCCTCAGAAATGCCTCCAGATTTAGATGGCTCTTGGCCTTTTTGTCTGTTCCAAAATCCTTTCTTCCAATTTATTCAGGAAGAGAGTTGTTATGAATGTGGCCTAACACCCAGTCTTTGGTAGTAGAAAATTGTGATAATTACAAGCCCAGACAATCACAGTGTTTTCATACAAGACAGCACAACTGATTTCAATAGATATGATACTAAGATAGTATAATTATCTATAACAATCATCAAGCACAGCCTAGAAACTGACAAACTGTGGCAAGTGTTAATCTGGTACCTTTAACCATAGTAGTAGTTCTATAACACAATCTAACATAAACCAGGAACTTGTATACAGTGAGCTTCCCCATATTAGAGGCAATTTACCCCATGGGAGGAGATAATTTAAGAGGGATAGGGAAAATAGAGAGATAAATGAGGAGGAATAAAGTAGAAGCAAGACTGAAGGGCAAAGGATGAGTGCCCAAGCTTCGGGAAATGAGGGAAGAGGTCAGTATAGAATGAAGGAGAATGCAAAAATGATACTGAAGCAAACCAGAAAGACGAGACAAGGTTCATTCACACAAGAATATCAAAAAATGAAGAAAAACAGGGAATGAGAGAAAAAATGACAAGCAAAAGAAGACAGACAATAAAAATAAAAATGAAAAGCAACCATGAGAAAAACCAGACAGGAAAAGGAAAACAAAACAAGCAAACAAACAAACAATTAAAAAAAAAAAACAATAAAATTCCTTGGGTATCTGCAGTTCTGTGGTAGCCTCCAAGTCAGAGCCCAGATCCATGCTGGGTAACTCAGCCAAGTCTGCACTAAGATTCGTGCTCAGTACAGGGCTTATCTTGGCCTCTGGCTATGGAGGCTGGGGACAACCTTCAGTCAGAAGCTTCCTGGATGTCCCTTGGCAGCCCATCCATGTCTCCTTACCCTATGTATTTCTGTGTCACTCCCTCAGTTGCTGTGGCACCCTCACGCAGAGCCAGCCATGGCTGCTCCCAGTTTCACCTATAGTTGACCTCCAGACCTTGCATAGCCTCCTCCATTCCACTCTGCTGTCATGTTTCTTTCCTTCCTCGTGCTACTGGGAGCAGGGCAGGAGTAGTGCCTGTTGTCTGAATTACTGCTCTGCCATCACCATGGAGACTGATACTAGGGTTCCATTTCTTTTTCCTTTCTCAAGCCATTGGGAGCAGGGCAGGGTGAATGCTGACTTCCTACTCATTGTCTGACCACAGCTCAAGGTTTCTTACATCCCATGGTTCCATGCCCTTTTCCTTTCTCATGCAGCTGGAAGTGTGGCAGGAGGAGTGGTACTGTGCAACTCACTACCTTCACCAACCTTACTTCAGTCCTTTGTCGTTGCTAGAGGTTCCAGTTAGCCACTATGGTATACAAGAAAACAAAAACAAAAACAAAAACAAAACAAAACTGGCAGCCCATCAGGAAGTAAGCAGCTTCCTGGTGTCACATGCACCTGTTTGCCAGCAAAATATGCTGCCAGGCTGCAATATCCTCTTTGTGAAGAAAGGCAAAGGAGGCTTTGGGCTTGTTTATACTGTGTGCCTTGAGTTTGCCAGGCTATTGCAGTCCATCAGATTTTTGAGAATTTCACAGAAAGGTCCTTCCTTCTCCCCATGCAGTCAGAGGTCCTGTAGACAGCCCTGTGGGATGCTTTGCAATTTTATAAAGCCCTATGCCTATGTTATGTTTGATATGAAAGTCTCTTATTTCAAATTGATCTTGGCCCCAAGATGTATGTCTCTCCCTTTCTTCCAGTTACCTTTGTTTTTTGTTGGTTTTCTCTGAATAACTGCAATGTGGCTCCTCTTCTGTTCAGGGATATTGAATCCTTATATGCCACACTTTTTAATAACTCAAGACAGAAGTTTCTATACATTCACAAATTCCACAAAATCTATTGCCAAAAGCACATAAAAATTCTCATCTCCAAACTATGGTACACTTCTCTCTCAGGGGCCAACACTCTTTTTGTCTGAGTGCATAATTTTTACATTTTGTTCTCTTTTTTTTCTTTTTTGGTGCCAGGGATCAAACTTGGATCCTTGCACTTGCAAGGCAGGTGGCAGAACCACTGAGCTAAATCTCCAGCCCCTACATTTGTTCTAATAAATCCCTTTATATCTCTTACTAATGCATCCTAAAGATATGTTTTCATAGAGGAGAGTCATTGAACCTGTAAATTAATTATATGAGTAGGATGGGTTTAGGAATCTCCTAGGACCCTGCCCAGAAATAAAATGGATGCTTCAAACTTTAAATAATTGAGAATCATTGCTAAAACCTGTACAAAGTTATATTATCTTTGGAAGTATAAATATATTCAATTTACTCATGTTTCCCCTATTCTAATCAGCAATATTTATCAGAAATATATTCATATGTTGAAAACTATTTTGATGAAAATAATTTCCTATTCTCTATTCATTTGCAATCCTTTAGTTATTTGTTTTTTTGTTTGTTTTTTGTTGTTTGTTTTCTTGAGACAGGGTCTCACTATGTAATCTCAGCACTCGGGAGGCTGAGGCAGGAGGATCACTGTGAGTTCAAAACCAGCCTGGGCTACATAGTGAGTTCCAGGTCAGTCTCAACTACATAGTTGAGAGTACATTTTCTTGTTTATACAATCTAAAATTTTGTACTGACAAACATATTCCAGCTAGTTATTATACCCACCTATTCTTATAACCAGGAGATGTAGACATTGCTAGAGGTCAGCATAAAAATGAATAAAAAATTGATTACTATATTGACATATTTTGGATATTGAGAACTACAGTGATTATCTACTTAAACTACTTTTGGCTTTAGCTATGTTGGGTGAAAAAAATTGTCAACTTATCTGAATTTTTGACTTATCTTTTATTTACAAGTTAACTATAACACTGAAAAATCTGTCTAGAAGCAATATTTTAGTACAATAGAGCATTTGGATTATTTTGTATTATGAACTAGGAAATATAATAATGACCCCCAAGGCATGTATTCATCTTTCTCTAAAACACGTAGTGATCTATAACATCCCTATTTTAAAGCATTTAAATTAAACAATTTAAACATTTAAATACTTGGCCAGGGGTTTAACTCAGTGGTTCGGTGGCTTGCCTTGCAAGAGCAAGGACCCGAGTTCAATCCCTAGTACCAAAACAAAACAAAAACATTTAAGTACTTTAGGTGATCTATAAATGTAATGATATCATAAAATAGGAAATAAAAATAATAAAGGTAGCCAAGTAAATTTCACCACAAAGGCCAAACAATTTTTTTTTTCCTGAATCTGAAACACACAAAACATTGTTACAAATTTCTTTAGGAAGAAATAAGGAAATTTCATAGTTCTTTAGAGTTCAAAAACTCTCATATTATCAGATTTACATTTCATAACTGCAGAGAAACTAATCTCTCAAAGTCATGTGTGTTAATTTTCTTCATTTAACATGTATTTATTCAGCAAATAGTGTAAAATAACATCATAACAAGAACTTACCTTAACTTCCAACATTTCACAAAATTGCAGAAAATAAGGGAGGCTTAATATTAATGAATTAAATAGTTGGTTAGAAAATGAAATCTGCAGAGTAAGCTGAGCAGCTGCTAAGAATAAAAGCTGAAATTTAAATTTAGGTTTCTTCCCACTTCAATGGTCAAGATTATTATATGACTGGGGTGTTAAAGGCAGATTCCCCCACATGAAGAAAGTTTCTAAATCTTGGAGGCTTTTCTTAAATTTCTAGTTGGAGTACCTGTGAGATACCAGCATTGAATACAATCCCTTTGGGTAGGGCAGCAATGGACTTTGGGTAGAGAGATGAGAAATTCAAGATGGTCTTTTCAGTAGACTATATAATTTGTCATCCAATACATATGTGAGAGGGAAAAGGAGCCTACTAAAAATTATGTCCAAACAACGGGACAGACCTGAACTCCTGAGAATGTTGGAGATAAAGTATAACTAATAGTCATTCCATTGACCACGGTAGGCAAGGTTTTGCTGACCTCTCCACAAAACCAGAAAACGGCAGCCTGTAGCAAAGTGCTTTTACTATTGCAACTTTGGGAAATTCATATTTTTGCTCTGTTTTATCATCCAACTGAAAGCCTCAAACTCTTAGAAGAATTGTGATGGAGCAAATGTTAGCAGGATCCACTGTCTTATTCCATCTTATGGGGAAAATTAACAAGTGAACAATCCTAGAAATGCGTACATAACTTTGCAGGCATATCTGGTAGAGGTCACAGTAGTATCAGGTGGACTCCAGTTCACAATGCTTGAGTGGAAAATTCATCCTAAAATGTATAATATTAATAACACCAGGATAGTGTCATTACATGGATGACTTGTTTTAAATTTCATGGAACTTTGCCTGCCATAAGGTCTCAGAGTATCAGTAGTGACATGTAATCTCAAAATCTTGATTTGTGGAGGGTACCACCAGGCATTGCAAGCACGACACCCTGACCAACACCATCCCTTACCATCTGCTGTGTAATGTCATTCCAGGTTTGCTACCTCACATGGACACAAGTGTTACAGAAACTGAGAATATTTGTTTTAGACACAAGAATTTAGTAATCGCCAGTGCAACTCAAGAAATTCTTTCATAAATATAAAATGTTGCCATGTGTAGATTCAAATGCAGATACATAATTGGTGTCCTACATCACAGATGGTCTCTGAATTAGATTGGAAAGTGAGAAATATTATGTGATGGTGTTTTGCTATCAGTTAACATTTTGTGAGTTGTTGTTGATTTTGTTACTTAACCAATGTATGGATTTTTAAATATATATTTTGCTGACACTGTGTTCATCTAGTCCTCACACACAAAGTAGTGAATCAACTTCCCAGTACTTCAGTAACACAACTTGCTTTTGCTTTGCACCTGAAAACAATTATACTTCTACAATTAATTGAATTACTTGCTGCTGCTGTGTTTATTTTTGATTTGTCCTATATGATAATATATAAGAAACATAGACAAATAGCCAAACATTAAAATAACCTTTTAAAGTGAAAATAGTAAATGCTTTTATGCATCTTTTAATATTTAAGTGCACAAAATTACTGTTTCAAAATTATTTTGATTAGGCAATTATAAGTAAAAATATAAGAAATTAGGGAATTATTCTATTTTATATGAATATTGACGCTAAGTATTATATAGACTTACAAAGGACCATTTGAAATACCTCTCAATATGTGAGCAACAGTAAAAGCAAAGCCCAAATAACTTTGGTTATGATGCAAAATCTTATTTGCATAGACAGGGACAAAAATAACTATATAAATATATATCAAAAGTACTTTGGTTAGAAATATTTGATAAAATGGGCCTGGGATTTAGCTCAGCAGTTCGGTGGCCTGCTTTGCAAGTGCAAGGACATGAGTTCAAACCCTGGTACCAAAGAAAAAAGAAATTTTGAGAAAAAGCATGATTTATAGTTTTTTTTTTAAATATGATGACTTGTAAGGTTTCTATCAGTAATTACTGAAGACATGGGCAAAGAAATGAGTTCATAAAGCTAATCAAAATACTTAACACAAAATTTTTTTGTGCTAGCAGTCCTAATGGACTAATATTTTTGTAGTTTGTCAAGACAGTGTATAATTTTGTTTTTAATTATATTTTTTTAACAAACATGTATATCCACAATCAAACTCATGTCAAGCCCGAGGAAAATGTGACAGAAAGGCGTTCATATTTACAGCTATATGTAGAAAATTTGCCACCAAGGACACAAAATATATTTCCTCCTTATTGTACTCTCTTTTGAACACTTTTAAATGGTGTGTACATACATCAGCAATATATCTTCATATCTGACAGTCTCTAAGGATGAATAGTGTCATCAAAAATGCAGTGCATGTTTAAATTTTAAAAATTATTATGTTAAGTGATGCACTGCCATTAATCTCCCTCAGAATAATCTCCATCACTTCAAATCCACTTACCCCATGATCACTGGCACTTTCTGAAGCAGTTCAGGAAGCTGTCTTTCTTGAGTTTTTTTAATTACACTCTTGTGGCTCCTTTGATGTCCTGAATCTGCTCAAAATATTCACTTTTCATGATCCTTTGACTTTGGGAAAGAGACAGAATCACACAGTACCAGATCCAGTGATGAAGGTGGATGAGGAGGCAATGTAGTGTTTTTGCAAGGCTACCTGTCACTGGATGGCACTTGGCAGCAGCATTCTCGATATTTTTGATCATACATAGTACATTCACTTATGAAAGACTTCCAGAGCTGCTGCAGAAAGTGACAAGAATATTGGGATAAGTGTGATTGACACCAGGGCAGTTATTTGGAACAGAATTAATGGCACTATGCCATTTACAGTAATAAAATTTTGTTAAACATTCACCATGTAGTTCCATTATTAGTAAACTAATATTTGGAAGAAGATTAATAACTTATTTAAAGATCTGCATAAAAAGAAACTAATTGTCAATAAAAGTTAAACAACAGAAATTAGATATTTTCATTGAAGCAAATCAATCACTGATCACTTGAAGCCAATTAAATTCCTATTTCGACATTATAACATATATAACGTTATAACATATGTAATATATATATATATATATATATGTGTGTGTGTGTGTATATATATATATATATATATAAAAAAAAACATACATCACATTTCAAAATAGCACTTAATTATTTTAGGTAGCTGGTAGACAGTATTCTGAGTTTATAGCAACATATCTGCAGACTGAGCAACAAAATCAGGCCCTTCCAAAAAGAAAGATTTGATGATTGCATATTGTAGATAAATACAAATGTTTCACAACTACACTTCATTTATATTCCTGGCTACAGTGTAGGATACTCACACAATTCCCGTATACTCTTCGCAGCTGAGGAAGTGGCTATACTATAGTAATAATATCTCATGGGATATAGGAATGTTGGATCACACTCAAATTTCTGTCAAAATATGCAAGAGTTATAAAGCAGAGGGCTGGAGAAAGATGTGCTTAGCTGGACCTCATGCTTTACAGAGTATTTTTTCCTCCACTGCCATCTACAAAGCTAAACAAATGCTGTTTTCACTTCTTTTTGCTCAACATGAATTCAGCAGATATTTTTTCATTGTATTATGGCCACTAATTATCCAGAGAGATTGGTGACTAATTATTATTTTCTCAGCTATTCAGCCTTACTTAGAAAAATAATTTAACAAGTAGTAGAATTCAAAATATGTCTGTAGTACAAATTTGTCATTTCTGATAATTTACTCAAAAGAACATATTCCTAGTCAAAGATGTTTCAGATGAATACTCCTTTCACTTTTTTTTAGCATAAAGAAATCATTTTATAAAAATCTGTACCTGTTTTCCCATATGGAGGCTCTCAACTGCTGCTTTCTTTCCTTCTAAAAGAAAAATTGAAACCAAGTTTAAAAAGGCTTGTGTATATAATGTGAAATATATTTTAATTATTAAATATTATGTAATATATAGAAATATAAAAGTATTATACTGATGTTTAGGTAAGGATGGAGTTGGCGCACACATGAAATTTAGAGTTAGAAACAAGTGGGTTTAGGTCATGACTTTCCCACTTACAAGGTATGAATATATGTAAAGGATTTACATGTTTCCCAGGCTCTATATTGTCTTTCATAAAATTTCACCAGTAATATTTGCTTTGAAAATTTGCCATGAGAATTATAGACAATATGTACAAAACTCACTAGGGCTACATTGTAAATGATCCACAAGTAGTAGCTATTTTATTTTATTATTTTAAAATTTTTCAATCAAGTAAAATAATTTTGTATTAAAAATCAGTCTAAAAAGATGCTAAGTCTTTACCATTATCAACCCAAGGGAATTTTTGCAGGCTATCTGTTTTATTTTATGCCCACTCAATTTAAGAAGCAATCAAAGTATTGTTGCTACAGGTCTGTCCTGTTTCACCAATGCCAAGACTGTGTGGCACTACCACACAGGGAAGGAATAAATCACTGAAGAATCTCTATTTCAAGTACGAACATCTGAGTTAATTGATGTGATTTATGCTGGGTGTCAGAACTATTACTTTTGCATTGAGTCTTGTGGATGTATTTCCTACTTATGAGTTCATTTGAGGAATAAATAAAGGGAAATTCATCCTCATTAATTGAAGTAATAACTAATATGATAAGAATAATATCTGCAAACAACAAAATCCTTGACTGAGTGGAACTTTTAAAATATCAGAGCCTGAATCCAATATCCCATTTCCCCTACCACTTTTCTTCAGTATTGTGACATCAATTAGAGACAAATTGAGTGTTTTGAAACTCATTTATTATGGAATTATTCAGCAAAGTGACTATAAGAGTCTCAAAATTGATACCACACAATCATAGAATATGGGAGAATGTTCATAATTTCATAAACAAGGTGAATTTCTGCCCTGTTGCACCTTTCTTCTGGGTACCTATGTAGGGTATATATTGGTTGGTGAGACTTTTGTTATAACAGATTAGTAGAATATCTGAATCCTCAAGTTATGGAATGATCTTACTAAAGATGAATCAAATCTTGCGGGTAGAAAGCATGGACCCTTAATAATCTGCCATTGTGGATGGCTAGTCTAAAACAGATAATGTTTCAGAAGCTCAGCCTCATGGTTTACCAGCTGACTGACAATGTCACTGTCTAAAATAGAGTTCATGCTGTTGGTGACAGTCATTTTCCCCTGCTACCATTTCTGGATCACTGTACCGGTAAGCTAAAAGCAGAAACTGGCAACACTCACAGGTTGAGTACTCCTGTCCATCTGGTTTTTGAAAGACTTCTTTGTGGTTGTTGATCTCTAACTTGCATTGTATGAGAAGTAAAGATGCGCAAGCCCATTTCCACAGATTCATTCATATAACTCTTGTCCATTTCCAAGCCTCATTCCCACAAGCCATGCCTTTCTCAGTTTCCACAACAGCACATCTGTAGTTTAGCTTTCTGTTCCATTCATGTCATGTGAATAATCAAAGTGTTCTGAGAATGGCATTGTTCTTGGAAGTATTTCCTTTCCCATCTATTCTCACAGACAACTTGTATAGGAACAGTAACATGGTGGGTGTAATTGCCGGGTTATTCTTGCAAATTCTCTGTAACACTCACTTAATTTCCTCTTCTGCAAGCTGATTGTTGAGATCTTGTTATGGAGCTCTCTGCAGGGTGTTCTTGCAGAGTAGGCTGGCTATGACAGTATGGGGAAATTATCTGTGATCTTAGGACAACTGATTATGCTTCCACTTTGTTTCTAATCAGGCCAGTTTCTGACTGGTAATAACCATAGTGCTACTCCTGCCTTGAGGAATAAGAAGGCATACAGATCTTTATGGCTAGATATGATTGCCTAATCAACAAGTGTGTTCTTATGAGGGGATCATTTTTCATGTGGATACCAATAGCTTTCTGAAGAATGATAGATAACCTTGTTTGAGGACCCAAGGGTCTAGGAAGTGGCAAATCTGATCTTCCATGCTGTCATTATTCATTATGGATAATCTGCACAAAACTGAATGTTCTGAAAGTGAAGTGCCATGTGAGGTAACGCCTTTGCCCATATCCTGAGTATTCTTTTCCTTTTTTCATATTATTTTGTTTTTAATTGACATATAGTCATTTATACTAGTAATCACTTGAAACTGACAATCTAGGAAGCTGCCTGATAAATGAGGTTAAAGAGTGTAATAAAATGCCAAGAGTTTTTCCTGTCTTTAGCGTCAAGAGATGCAAGGTGCACCCATTAGTCTCATCATTGAAAAGGGCTAAAAAAATCATATCCTAGTCCATTAGCTTCCTGGAGATTCATAGGCCCTTGATCTCTGGGATGTTTTTTTCTCTTATCTACAATGAGGCTAGTATCTTTCTATGATGTCTATGGAATTTACCACTT
>NW_022900947.1:45441865-45443542 GCF_012274545.1 Fukomys damarensis | reverse complement strand
TCAACTTAGCATTTTCCATAAATAGGCCAGCACTATATACTGGCGAACAACAGAAGTTCAAGACTATAGTCACACACATCAGGAGAATTAGCATAAACTTATGTTATATTGTTTTCTTGCTGTTTGTGCCACGTTTCATCCTCATCAAAATTCATGTTGAAATTGGTTGCTAGTGTACAGGTGCCAGGGGTAGAGTCTTTAAGAAGTAATTAGGCTTTATTTTATTTTTTGGTACTGAGAATCAAACACAGGACCTTGTGCACATGAGGCAGGTGGCAGCACCACTAAGCTAAATCCCCGGCGTAATTAGGCTTTAAGTGGCAATCAGGTCCCACAGAGCAATTAGGTCATTTAAATGTTTTTCATTTGAGACTGGATTTGTTCTCCTGGGACTGGGTTTTGTCTCAAGAAAAGTGATTTCCATCAAGCAAGTCCCTCGCTGTCTACTGCTCACACGCATTTTTCATCTCACTTTTTCCCTCTCCACGTTATGCTGTTTCATGAGGCCCTCTGATGGACTTCCTGGCCACCAGAAGCCAAGCACACACCGGGGCCATTGTCTTGCACTTTCCATCTTTAAAGCCATAATACAAAACGAATCTCCTTTTTTATAAATTACACAATGTCCAGTGTTTGGTTATTGCAACAGCAAAATAATTAGCAATGGGAAATTAGTTTTCATCATTTATAATAAGAAATCTGTGAAAAAATTCTACATATAAATATCTTCAAGCCAAGTGCCACAATTCAAATAGTGCTAATAGCAATGTTTGTTCAGTAAAATTACTATAATTGGGGCTATTACTTGAATAACTTTACACAATATTCTATGCTTTAACTTTTTGAGTTTTTTTCAGTCTTTTTCCTGTTTTTCTCTTTTTTTTTCCCTTGAAAAATACCGATAAGAAAAATTTAACAAAGATACTGAAGTGACTGCCACAATGCATGTCCAAGATTTTGCGAATGTTAATAATATTTGCATCCAGTTATTCCAATTCAGTTTTTCCATGGAGAAGGAAGAAATCATAGACGTTGCTGCTATCGGAGCTGAGCACTGATCTTTCAGTAATTTAACTTCCACTGAATCTTATCACTGATAAATGTTTGTGAAAGCTTCAATCTATTGGACCCCATGCATGTCAGAAATTTCTCCTCCACAATTAACTCAAACTACCCAACAAAATGTAGCAACACAACCCGTAGAAAATATCCATCTCTTCATCACAGAAAAGTGCGTGCTGATTTACTTGGACTTACCAGAGATTTTTGTTTGTTTGTTTGTTTTATTTTAACAAAAGGAAGAGGTAGGCACAGAAAGAGTGGGTATATTTACAAACTTTAATATTTCTACACCTTTAAAACAGATTTGAAACCACAAGTTTTCATACTGTGCTCTACAGGACTGCTAGGAACTGGGCGATGGATGAACAGGGCACCAACATGCCCAAATGTTTTGAAAATGAGCCGCTCAATTTAACTGTTTTATACACCTGATAGTTCTATCATATTTTTATAATTGAAAATTTGATCCACTGCTAAAATTTTTCAGCCAGGTGATGTGATTTAAATTTTCAATGTTTACTTTGGTCAAAAATGATTTTATTCTGATCTAATTAATTATGGAAGATTTTGTACTAATGGGTATTTACACACTATATTTCACATATTAAGTGATTA
>NW_022900947.1:45362086-45441356 GCF_012274545.1 Fukomys damarensis | reverse complement strand
GAACTAGTTAAAATGATAATGAATTTCTGGGATGGTGCTGCCCCTTTTACTACCTCAGGAAGCATCATTTTATGATAAAGTTCTGGCTAGGGAATCTTGGTTTGTGTATACTTATAGCTGTTTTTTCCTCTAATATGAAAATATTTCAAAGTATATAAAATAATTTTTCTAACATAATCATTTAATAATGGTGTTTATTCTTCAAGAGAACATTTCTAAATTAATAAGCCATCCAGTATAAATACTGAATGTGTTTCATTGTAATCTGTCTCAAACTTATAACATGGAAATTTATTTTGGCAAAGCTAGACTTCAATTTAAGGAGGAATCAGCCCACGGAAATAATGATGCTGTTTATAAGCTCTTCCATAGATGGTGTACTTTTCTACAGTTTAGAGAAATAGTTTCCTGTCAAACATGTGTGCCATAGTTTCTGTAAAACTAAGCAAAATGTGAATAATGTTGAATGCAAATCCACAAGACTGACAGATCGACTTAGAATGATATGTCACTGAATTAACAGTGGGATGAGAAAGAAAGTATCTAATTTAGACAGTGAAGCAAATAACCAACTCTAAAGCCAGGCTAAAAATAAGTAGAATTGAAAGCCTTGCAGCAACAAAACTGCGATGGACAGAAGAACAAATGGAATCTGACATCATGACTTTCCTTGGCCTAGATACCCGTGACTGGAGTTATCAAAAGTTATGTACAAAATTGCAGGGGGAAAAAAGAGGTGATTCAACTTGGAATGGCTGAAAAGCAAATAATTTTGAAGCAAAATCTGTTAACATAGCTCAGTGTCCTTATGATTTGCCACTATCTCTCAAAATTTACTCCTTCAGAAATATTGAGAGGAAAAGTAACATGAAATTTAAGTGTCTGTTAAAGCTTAAATTTTAACTTTATGATGAATTGGTTAGCTCCAAGACTGTTGATATCAGTTAAGTTCTTCAATTTTAGAGACCTTTGTATAAAATAAAGGTATTGGGCAAATTGGGGAAGACTTTTTCTGTTTTATGTATCAGTTTTAAAAAATTATTCAATATTTTTAGGAACCCAAGAGTCAGGCTACTCAGTTAGATTCTAGTTCCATCATTTATTAAGATTAATTTTTATTCATTTTTATTTCAGCATACCTATTTACCAAATGGTATTGATATATATGTCTACTTGTCAGGTAATGAGAAAAAATGGAATAATGCATGAAAAGTGTTTACTGTAGTGCCTGTGGAAAAACTTTCAATATATATCCACAAAGGTTGACTTACTTTGGAGGTCCTGTAATTTAAGCTTCTTAGTCTTTATTTGCTGAGCCCCTCCCAGTATCATATAACTGATTTTAAATGAAAACGTTCTATTGCTTAATAGAACACCTCAAACATTACAAAGGGAAAGGGAAAACAGAAATAAAAAATCCCAGATTGCAGTGTGCCTTCATGAAATGTTTCACAAGATCAACTGACCCTATGTCAATGTCTTTAAGAATTCTGCCTAATTTATCTTCCAGCAAGTTTAGTGTTTCTGTTTTAATCCACTTTGATTTTATTTTAGTGCATTGTGAAAGGTAAGGGTCTAGTTTTAATCTGTGGCAGGTTGAGATCCAGTTTTTCCAACACCATTTATTAAAGAGGCTATCTTTCCTCCAGTGAGGATGGTCAGCTCCTTTGTCAAAGATGAGGTAGCTGAGTACATCTGGAGTTGTTTTTGTGTCTTCCAGTCTGTTCCACTGATCCTCAGGTCTGTTTCTTTGACAGTACCATGCTGTTTTTATCACAGTGGCTTTGTAGTATAGTTTCAGCTTGGGAATTGTTACACTTGCTGCCATGTGTCTGTTGCCTAGGATGGCTTTTGCTATTCTAGGTCTCTTATGGTTCCAAATGAATTTATGAAAAAATCCTCAGTAGCACGGGAACTAGCAGAATGAGTCAACAACTGGGATCTCATCTTATTGAAAAGCTTCCGCTCTGCAAAAGAAACCATCAAAAGAACTAAGAGACAACCTACAATGTAAGAAAAAAATTTTACAGGTGCTCCTCAAAGGAATATTATCTAGAATATATAAAGAATTTAAAGCAATCAGCCCCCCAAATTTAAAGACCCAATTCAAAAATGGGCATCTGAAATGAGCAGACATTTCTCAGAAAAAGAAGTAAAAGCAGCAAGTAAATATATGAAAAAATGTTCCACATCACTGGTCATTCGAGAGATGCAGATGAAAACAACACTGAGATTCCACCTCACCCCACAAAGAATGGCTGCTATCAAGAAATCACACAATAACAAATGTTGGTGGGGTTGTGGGGAGAAAGGAACCCTTCTCCACTCTTGGTGGGAGTGCAGACTGGTGCAACCACTATGGAAATCAATATGGAGATACCTCAAAGAGTTAGGTCTAGAGGTTCCATTTAACCAAGCCATCCCTCTGCTGGGTATCTTTCCAACAGAATTGAAAGAATCGTACCACAGAGATATATGCACACCAATGTTTATAGCTGCACAGTTTGTAATAACTAAAACTTGGAAACAGCTCATCTGCCCATCTGTTGGGAACTGGATAAAGAAGATGTGGTTTTTCTCTAAAGTGGAGTACTACTCAGCCATAAAGAAGGAGGAATTAGGGTCATTCACAGGAAAATGGATACATATTGAGGATATACTCAAGTGAAATAAATAAGGCACACGTGTAAATACTGAATATTTTCTCTGGTGTGAAAAACTATAATAGTATGCAAGATCTGAATGGGATAATTAAGAGTGCAAAATAGGAAGGTAAGGGCTAAAGGTGTAGGGAAAGTATTGACACATAAGACCCTTTGGAAGAATGGGTCTTCCTGAGTACCTCTTATGGTCACTCATTGGCTGGAAGCTTGCCACCCAGAGGGAATTGCTTGGAAGTGAATATGATGGGAATCCAGAGTCATCGAGGGCAGATCTATGCCAGTCACTTCCGCAGGGCGGTTGAGTAGAGCATTTCTCAAGTGATCACAGAGGCTATTCGCAGTATCCATTTATTCCTCAAAATTAAGCACACTCAGGTGCTATCATTTACTTAGTTCTCATCAACCCATGTAGAGGTAGTAATTCAAGTAAGTTTTGCCTGAAAAGTGGAATTTGGCTTTTGTTGCCAGTATAATCAGTACAGCAGTTTCATATGTTTTAATCAGAGATCTATTCATGATGTATAAAAATAGCATTTCTTGTAAATAAGTGTTACTGCTGGGTAGAAAATCACATAAATCCTATGGCAAAACAGTTGAATCAGCAACTGTGTGCATACTCCAATAAGTTAAATATCAAACAGTCCTTAGTAGTATTTATCCATATTAGTAAATATTACATAATGACTCAGAAATTAATTTAGTAATACATTATTTTTCCTTATACCCCAGTGTTAAAACAACACACATATGTGTGTGTATGTGTGTGTGTCATATAGCTATTGTTTTATAAACCATAGTGAATTGTAGATAGCCATTAACTACTATGACCCATCTTATTAAATTTTTTTCAGGATAACACAGACATCCAGTAAGAGCATTTTGAAATTATAAAAAGGTATCTTTTCAAGTGAACATATAGTCTATATGATCAAAATACTATTAATATATTTTTAGAATTATTCTGGGTATATTCATCTGTTAAAATTAAAAATGATTCATTCTTCTATAAACTTTATTGTTCCACTGCACTCTGAAGAAACTCAAATGCATTTCCTTTATGTCCTCTGATAGTTTGAAGACAAAATTATGGTATTTCAGATAATATCACCTAAAGATAGGGTGTTTGTCAGAGTACCATCTTCTCCAGCGGAAAATGTTGCCTGAAACTTTTGCTGTTCCTGTTTGGTAAAATGGGTGGTTAAAAAATGATGAAATCATCATGAGCCCAGTATAATGACCTAATGATCTTTCTGCCCCTTAACAATGATGCAGTAAGAGTTACTGGAAATAAATCTATATCTGTACATGACACAGATAGTATGTTTAGCGATTGTCAACTGATTTCTCCTTATGAGTACCTGTTATTCGCAGATCACATTATATTCTTATGAATGGAGTTCAATTTACTCACCCACTTACACAAACCCTGAAGGAAAGCATATCAATAGAAAAAATAAGTTGTCAATGACAGCTGGTAAAAATAGGTCACATGTGTATATGTGACTGTTTATCTCATCATACAGAAAATAAGTACATTTTATAGATATTTAAAAGATGCTAGTGTCCAGAATGAGAATGAGTTATGCATCCTTCTGCTTTTACTCATAAACATCTTGAATGTACCAGGGTAATAGATATATAAATTTTAAGAAGAATCTTCCCAATTGATTTTAAAGCCTCTGTTCTCCCTGGAGCAAACAGAGTTAAATAACTTTTCTTCCTATCAATGCACACAGTCATTGTAAAAGATGTTTGCATTTCTCAATGATGTCCAGTTTATGTACTGCTGCCTCCTGTTAGTCTCTGACAGTCCCTGACCTCATCAAGATTTTAGGTTAAGTGCAGTGGATAGCTTTTTTTTTTTTTTTTTTTTTTTTTTTTTTTTGCTGGTATCATGGATGTTTACTCTAGGAAGAAATAAAACAAGGAAATGCAGCCTCAACTCTGAGTGCTGCTTACAGTTCATAACATGTATTTAACCCACTGATATAAACACCACCTTCTTTCATATTTACCAATATCTTATGGGCCACTAATAGGAAAGTAGAAATTTTTTTCTTTTTTATCTGTATAAAAGACCACTGTTTGTAAACCAATATTTGAGGCAGCCAAAACTAAATACCATAAATATACCATAAATATGATGCCACCAATATAGCAGAAAGATTAAACTTTAGAAAATTATTTGATCCTTTCTTTTTGCTTTAACATTTAACAAACAGAATAGATCATTAAGATTATGCTATTGGTCAGACTAAAGTGATAGCATCTAAAAAATTCTATTTGTAACATAGTATTTACTAGAACTGCTAAAGTACTTGTAAATATTATCTAGCTCTTGAAAAATTTATTATGTTCCAGGTAATAAAGTAGTTCCTGGACCCATAATTACTGTGTAAAAATATCAATTAAAACATGACAGCAAGGAAATAGTTTAGACTTTGATCTTTTGTGGGTTTTCTGTGTAGAAATAGAAAGTCATTATTCAGTTTTGTTCCTTATAACAACATTTAAAGCACAGCTGTGAACTACAAAGTGCTTACCTCAGGAAACTTTTTTTCTTCTTTTCTCTCTCAGTGCATCTGAAATCCAAATTAGATTCACTTCATTGATTAAAAATATTGCTTCTAGCGACTTGCCAAAAAAAGTGTTCAGAAATTTAAATTAGAGTATTTTGTAGCAGACTGCCATAATAATTCTCCAAAGCAATAAAATCAGTTATCAGAATTAATGATACATGAAATCCATTTTATGATTTTCCTTACATTACCTTGCTTCTCTCCTTTATTTCCGAATGAATTCCTGAAACTCTATAACGTGCATTTGCACTATCCAATGACCCTGGTTGGGGCAGAGAGGACAACTAGATCCAACATAATTCTTTTTAAAAAAATCTTCTTGTTTGTGTTCAGAACTTGTGCAGACCATAAATAAGAAATTTGATGGATCCTGTAACCTGCTATTTCTGCAAAAATGAAATCCCCCTAAAGTGGTAGGTTCCTCCTAGGAAGTCCTCCCTAGGGCTACCCATGGTGAAGAGGTGAGCATTACCTGCTGAGTGCACAGAATTGAAGCCACTGAAAATGCTAGGGATGGGCCCCTTGGCTTAATGACCCTCTCCCTCCCACTTCTAAGCCACAGCTCTTGGTTCTGTCCTTGTTGCACTGTGATGACAAAGCAATCTGTCTTGTTTAAACTATTGAATCCACATTCAGTCTGTAATTTAGGCAACGAGTTCTTCCCTAACGAAGCAGGTATAAAGCACCTGTCATTAACAGGTGATACCTTGTGTTACAGTGACTGATACAGCAAGAACTTGCATCTGTTTTTAAAGAGCCTGGCTTTTGAGGCAGCAGACACAGAATCCTGAACATGAAATTAAGTTCTATGATAGAAAAATGGAGGAGGTTAGTGATTACATTAAAATGTTAAGAAAAGTTCTAGTTAGGCTTGGCGGTGAATGCCTGTGATCCTAGCAATTGGGGAGACTGAGGTAGGAGGACTGAAAGTTTATGACCAACCTAGACAAATTAGAAGACCCTTTATCAAAAACTTTTAAAAAGTGTGTTGGAAAGTAGCTTGTTGTGAAGATGTGGGATTCAATTCCAGTACAACAATACAAAACAAAATCTTGCAAGTAAGTACTCTTCAAAGTTTTATTTAAGGATGGGTTTTAGAAGCCTTGTGTTTCATATTTCAATGATTGCTGTGACTGTGTAAATACAAAATTATGATTAATGCTTGTTTAGAAATACATTCCAATATTTGACTTGCTTGGTAGATGCCCTCTGGATCAAATAGCTTGCAGCACTGGCATACACACACACATACATGTTTGAGCTGAGAGTTTAGCTGACCATGACCACTTCAGGAAGCCCCCAGGCTCTGTGGTGTCCTGAAGGAGAACAAGATGAATCATAATCCAAACAGCACATTTGATCTCTACCTCAGGTCCTTCTTTTCCCATCACTGTGTCAACCCTTCAAGTGTGTCTGCCTTTTAACCTGGCATTCCTTTTGGTACCTTACCTCTTTTTTTGACCTTATCTCACTCTGCTTCAAGGTCCACAAAATTCTATTGAGATGGACTTGTGAAAATGTCTTACGCTCTTAGCGCGTGCATCGAGAGATCTCATAAAATGTATATTCTGAATGAGGCTTATGCTCCATTTCACACAAATTCCCAGGCAATGTGTATTCTCATGCTGCCATGGTGGAAATGATAATACATATCATTTAGACTTACCTTCCTCATTATAAAGACATCACTTTCATTGAACTATTTTTACTTTTATTAAAAGTTCATTATGAATATTTTTTGCATACTTTGAAGACGCTTGTAGAGAATGTTTTAAATATATATTGGGCATGATATGAAAATAGTGAATATTCCCTATCTATAAAAATTATAGAGTTGTGGACAAAAACTCACTGATACCTGATGAGCACCATAAAAACAACTGGTTATTTGGAAATTGGGAGATATTGAGCATCTTATTCAATCTGTTTTATTGATAATATGGTCTATACCAAGACAGGAGTATAGCATTAATTTTAATCCTTCTCTAAATACCTTTCTGTGTTTCTTTCCTCTCCAACTAATTTTTAGACTTGGAACAGTGACATACAAAAGATAAGCACAACTTAATTTTCATATCCACTAATAAAAATAAAGTAAATATGAGACTGTCCTGTTACTTTTTTTTCTTTAAGTAAGTCACTGAATCCTTAGCTAATAATCTGATATAACAGATATGTGACAGACAGTGTTTAATAGAAACCTGAATTGGAAAAGATCCAGAATATGATGCAAGATGTAGTAAGTTTCTAAGAAGATGGTGAGACTGACATTTCTATATGTAACTAGATGTCTATTCAATCTTGATTGTTATGGAAATACAATTTTTCTGGGAGTGATAGGTGAGTAGAACATACCCTATAAACACGAATTGTTGAAGCATTAGAGTGGAGGGCTTCTATAGGACAGGTTTGACAATTTTTCATTTTGCCTAGATATATGAATAAGCATGGAGTACTCTTCACATAAGTGATCAGAAAATTAAATGATTCAGTCACTCTAGGAATAATTGTCTGATTCTATAAGAATGAGCTAGATTGATTAGACTTCGCAACAGCTGAGTTTTTGACAAAATAATATCATTTCTGTAAAAGTCTATCACGTCTGTTTAATCTACACATTCTTAGATCTAGGACCATTATTAAATCCTAAGAAGTCATGCTGTATGTTATTTATAAATGAATAAATGAATAAGCTCTATCTATAATTGCTGCAGATTAGAAATTCATGATATAGTGATGTCTGTAAAAATAACTAAAGAATGTGTGCTACCTGTAGTGCAGATATTGGAAAAGGAAAATGTTTTATCCTCTTCAAGTTTGGGCTGATCAAATAAAGATTTTCTAAATTAAACATATTCTTTTACTCATTAAATTCCTTAATTGGAAGCACATTAAAAGTGCACCTGGAAGGAGGACCAATTCACCATGTTTTACTAATTTTCTTCTGAAATATTGTACAATTTAATATTATATTCACATGTTTTTGCTAGACATCAGAAATACAGTTAGGATAACACAATAACTCATCAAATTATTTTCATCATTTTTGCTGTAGTCAAATACTGTGGAAATAAAGTACACAGCCTTTTAATGAATTGGTAGTGCATCTAAACAAATAATTATGTTTTGCAGAAATATTACTCAATTAAGATATTAAAGGCGTCAACTCTGGAGTACATAACGAAAATTAGTTGTACATTTATTTTCTTGTAAAGAAGTTAGCTGAAATCTACATGTTCTCATAGAAGAAGTTTAGTTTTATGGTTAAGCAACATTTCAAACTTTATAGCATCACTGAGTTTCTGTACAAAGTAGCTAATCAATATTCATTTATACATTTCTACCTAAGAAAGGGGATGATAGTTTCACATTTTACTTTATATACAAAAAGGAATGTTTTTTTCCTCTTATGTATTCTTTGTATTCTTAAGTACACCTGAATTTAAGAATGTGTTTATATATGTTGTTATATCAACTATGTTAAGGGACTTTTGATAAATGCTTATTATTTTTCTAAATTTTACTGTTAACGAAACATTAATAACTATGAAGTATAACTTCACAACCTGAAGAACACAGATCATTTCTCCTAGGTATCATAGACTGAATTGCAAATTTATTTTAATCCATAAAAACGAATCTGTCCCTACGCACAATGTGATTCATGTGCCAAACTTTGCTGTTTTCCTTCATGTAGTAAATTCCAAAAACATAACATTACTAACATCCTATCAGGGCTTACTCCAACTCCATCCTACTCACTCATTTTCAAAAGATAAATAACTTATCTGACTACAAAATTTAAGAGCAGAACCTGGCATGCATGAATACTTTGCTACTTCTTCTTGTTCTCATATAAAAATTTACTCTTTCTACTTCTGCGTGTAATAAGTTTTGCAAGAACAGTTATTTATAAATAATCAAATATTACCTATGACAGGAAAGGGATATATCAAGTTTGAGTGGTGGCTATTAGCATTAAGAAATCACCTTTCAAGTTGATAGAATTCTTTCCCTAATTGGAAAATAACATAACATATACATAGATTGCAGTATCACATGGTACCTCATAAATTTGAACCATTTTTATATGGCAATTGAAAAAAAATAAGTATGCATAAAAGAGAAAGAAAAAGTCTGCAGATATCAGATATTGGCTTTATTAGCAACAAAGTCATTGTGATATCACATATTCTATACTCTCTTTTATTTTTTTAGTGCTAGGAATCAGACTCAGGACCTTGCACTTGTGAGGCAGGTGTCATACCACTGAGCTAAATCCCCAGCCCTCTACACTCTTTTTGTCATGTTTCTCACAGTTCAAATATTAAGTGAGATGTTGTTAACTGCTTTCCTAAGTTCCCAACAATTTCTCATGGGATGCTGTGTATTGAAACTATTAATTCAAGCTTTCACCAAACACTTCATTTTTTTTCTAATAGTTTTTTATTTTGCTTGATTATGAAATTCAAATACATTACTCAAAATTGTATACCAAAAATGAAATATAATGAAAATAAATAGTATTTTAAAAGGTCAAACTAGAAGACACATAATAAATTGTTAATTTTAAGATTTAGGGACAAATGTATCTAGCACGTGGTCACATTAGGTCTTAATGATTGCTTTAAACATGTTTTATTTTACTGAATATAATTTATGCATATTTCAAAATTATATAATAAACATTGGCCATAAAACTTCAATCTTTACCTTATTGTCTATTAAGCTGTATTTTTTCATTTATCTTTCCTTTCTTTTAAAATTTGAGTTTTAAAAATTCTAACCATTGTACACCATGTGATAATGAGTACCCTTGAGTCTAAGACACTGATTACATTTCACTCAATTTGACCTCAGGGAAGAAAATTCTGGCCTGCAGAATTAGTCAGCAAGTTCAAATTCCTAAATTGTTATAGGAATTTAGATTTCAGGGTGAAAAATATAAAATATTTGTATGAAAGTTTTTATATAAAATAAAAGGTACTAAAGGTTCCATATAGAAAAATAGAAAATAAAATAATTTGGATTTTCAGAAAATGGTTATTAAATTATAAAAGCTTTGTGTTCTTTTTAGTTTTATTATAAGTCCAGGATTCCTGGCATTTTGCTAGGCATAATATAATGATATTTGAGAAATGGTTAATGGCAGTTTGCTAACTGATATATGTTCAAGGTTCATTCCTAGATATTCATACATATTTCACATTGAAACTCATGGGGTATTTATGTCTCCTAATAAATATGACTTTCTGACTATGCACTAGCTACAAAACAATGTAAAATAAATACAAAACAAAATTTATGTGCCTTTATCACTTCTGTTCTTTTCCCACTCACTAACACAGAGTATTGCACATAATTCAGAGGGTCTCCAAGACATTGTCTGGAGTCCTCCCCTTGAGCGAGACCCCCAAGCTACCTCAGGGAACTTGACATTGCTTTACTTTGATCTTACCCATTGCGCGACATCCCAGAGCTTTGCACTGGCAGGAAGCATTGGCTCTTTCCCCAGTGTCTAACAGATACTCATCACTGTGGCTTCCATCTCACAAGTCTTTACAGCTTGCACATTTCCAAAACCAATCTCTCTTTTCTTTCTCACGCTATGAAACCATTTCTCACAAACTACTCTCCTTTCCTGACCCCATTCAAGCCAGATCTGCAGAGGTCATACCTATTTTCTCTAATTTTGTTTTACTTTTGACACGGCATCTTTCATCAACTTTTCTCTAACATCTATTCCACATCCTTCTAGTGCTCTCCAGCTTTACTACTGTTCCCCTGGCCCAATCCACAATTATATCCCACTCAGATCCTTAGAATAGGTCCTATCTGACCTTCTGAATTGTAGTTCTATTCCAGAAATTTTTCATTCTAAGTGTAGTCCCGGGGATACTGACAAAGTATAAATTACATGAAGTTGCAGTATTCTCAAAAACCTTTAGTGGTTTTCCATTGAAAAGAGGTTAACATTTCTGCATCTCACAGGCAAGCAATGCCAAAATCTGTAATCTCATTTCAAACGCTCCTCCTACTCCACTTTCTCTGATATTTGAGTGGCTGGATCCTTCTCATTTAGATCTCATCTCAAATGTCAATGTAAATAAAAGAAAAATATATCCCGTTAGTACACATGTACAATGGTTCTCTTCCTTCTATATGATGCTTAATTTCATAGTTGAGTATAACAGATATTTTTCAAAGTTGTATGGATGATAAATTTACTATTTACTTCACCACAAATAACTTCTAGTTTAAGAAAAGGAAATTGTTCATATTAAAAAAACTCCTGAGTACATAGGGGAAGAACAAAAAGGGAAAAGAAAAAAATGTGAGAGAATGAAAAGATGAAAATAAAGTGTTTGTAGATGGGGAGGGGAGGAGGGGGTGAAGGGAGGGCAGAGGTAAGGGGAAAAAAATGAGAATCAAGACTTGCCATGTAAAGGTACATGATCCCAACAATGAATGTAACTGTACTGTATCCCTAAATGTACCAATAAACTCAATTAAAAAAAAAAAAACTCCTGAAGAATTGCTGAAAACTATTTAAAAATTCTTGAACATTTTTTTTCTGAAAACTACAGACATAAATTTTGTGAGTGAATCCAAGCAGTTAAGTCTTTCACAGAAGTATCATGCAGATACATTTCTTAATTTGTAAAAACTATTTATTTTTTTTACCATGAAGGCTTAAAAGAAATTTTATATTATAATTTTTATTTAAAAAAAGAAAAAAATATGAGAAAATGAAAAAATGGAAATAAAGTGTTTGTAAATACGGAGGGGAGGAGGGGGTGAAGGGAGGGCAGGGACAAGGGGAAAAAATGAGAACCAAGGCCTGTCATGTAGAGGTACAAGACCCCAACAATGAATGTAATTGTACTGTATCCCTAAAATGTACCAATAAACTCAATTAAAAAAAAAGAAAAAAAGACATTTTTACAGCTATTAGGTTCTAAACTTTATAGCAGTGCATAGGTCTGTGTGTACTTTTTGTAATTTTTGCCACTTCCAAATAGCAAGTACTCAAGATTCAAAGCACCGAAAATTATTAATAATATAAATATGCATTTGGTTTTGTTTTTATCCCATCCTAAGAAAGGGTAAAGGGATCATCATGTTGAGTTTCTCCTAGTCCTGTTTCTTCCTGTCTGTCAACTCCTTCCTCATCAGTTTACTCTTTCTATCAGTGCTTTTCTTTATGTTCCAGTGGGTAAAGATTTATATACCATGAGCTCTACTATATTTTTACTTTGTTTATTAATGCTTATGACTCATTTTACTCAATTTCCTATACAGGTGTTTTCACACACAGCTGTCCACACATCCACTGGGTTAGTGTACACAAATGTATTAGTATATACACCTATGTATTTTTTATTGGGTTCCATCACTAATGACAGGCACTTTTTTGAGTGTAAGTGTAAGCAACTGCACTCATGTAAATATCAGAAAAGCACCAACTAATTTGTATCATATTGTTTCCCAAACTCATTTGCATTGAATACCCAAAACCCATTAGTTTCTAATAAAAGTTTTTGAAAAATGTTATGAATGAATATTGCTCAAACAGCGTTCAACGTATGGTATGACATTATACTTCCTTGAAAGCTACTTCATATACACCTTCTTTTAAAAGCACCAAAGTAAAGAAATAACTTTGATCTATCATTGCTCATTTTATTTTGATTGATGTCTTAAAAATAGAAAGTCAACCATAGACAATCACATATAATATCTTGGGGCTTTCTCCAGACATTCTCCAACTTACTTCCACTGCAAAGAGTAAATTTATCACCCATACACCTTTCCATAGAGAAAATAGCATCTTCTTTAAAACACTCCATTAACACACAAATCCTGAAAATTTAGATTTCATAAAGCATAAATATTTAGGAACATGATGTAAGAAAGGAGTACAACAGAGAACCTTGCTTTTAAATGGAGTTACTTGTATTTACTCCACATATTGGGAATAGGCGTATTTACTGGTGAAAATGCTTGCAGAAGTACCATGCTTCTTTGAATGACAGCTTTGGTAACAACTTCCAGTATGTCTCAATCTAGTGAAGGGGTCACAGGCAACCTATATCTTACTCATCAGGTCCGTGTTTTAGTTTTGGGAATAATTCCTTAAGTTTTAGCTTTGAGTGTGTCACTTTACTACTGTAAAAGCTACTTTGAGCTCTATATAAATCCAATTATACTAAGAAGACAGAAATACTTTTGATCTTTATAGTGTTACTTTTTTTACATGCATTTTTTACCAAACAAGGATGCAAGTCACCAACAAACTCAAGGGAATAGACATAAAGGATGGTTATCTAACATGGCTGAGGCAGCAAAAATAAAATGCTATTATAATCACAGAATGGACAATTGGTAGAGTAAGTGTAGACACACAACATATCCCTATTTCATGAAGCATGCTATTATTAGGTACCATTCCACTGCTATAAAACACTGGTTTAGAAATGGTTGACATAAACAACCCTATCAGAACTGTTTTATAAAAGTTAATAGATTAATTGGTAAAGCAACAGATTTCAATAGGGCAGTTGCGATATTTTGATTGATTAAATTAACCTTGATGTGTCAAACTCCAAAACTCTGTGAGCTTTACCTGTCAGGAGAGGCTGTGTGCTCTGAGAAGCTTCTGATGACTTCATTTTCATCATTTACATTGCTATTCACTTCACTGCCCCAATTCGCTCATAAGTCAGTTAATTATCTCTAGATTTATAATTACATCATATTCTATTTTTCATGGGAGATTATATACAATTTTCAACTGAAAAGAAAAAAATATTTATAGATTAAAATAATTTCAGGATTTTTGTAATTAATATCAGTGTAAATGCGAGACTGAAAATAGATTCAGAAACTGTTATGTTAGAGAGAAAAGATCACACATCAAGTCCAGCAAGCTTTTTGATATGGGTGTGTGGACAATTCCATATGAAAGATGCCGACTATTGACTTTTTGACCAATACCTGGGTTCCATTTTGGCCAATGCTAAATGTAATTGAATTACTAGAAATTACTTGACATATCATAATGGGAAAGAACCCTGGAAGTCACAGATGAATTTTTCAATTATATATTGTAGAGAGTAGAATGCACTACATTAAAAACTGCATAACACCATTCCCCACACAAAACAGAGCAGACCAGGATGATGTAATGCAACAAAATATTGCAACCCAAATAATGGAGTGAAAAAACATGTTTTTTTACCCAAAAGAGTGTGGATGTTTGCAGTGATAAGCTTGTAATAGTAAACATGTTATTGAACCTCTGTAATGTAAAGATGTTATTGAACAACCTGTACCCCATATGTGTGATAAGACCCAAACCAGTGCCACAAATCATATACAAGTAGAGAGCTCAGAAGGCAGCTCGTCCCACTTGGTGACCGATACTACTCCATGGCAACCTGCCAGATGAGATTTTGGAAGGGACCTCGGTGGAGACATCGGACGCCTGCCCGGTGTAGACCCCCGGATCTAGGAGGAGGAAACCGGATCGAACACTGCAATCATCAGGAAAGAAGAAACAAAGTAGCGCTCCTCAGACTTGTGCAGGTACAGGGAGTGTCAACTGGCGGGTATGAATTAATATGTTTGATTTGTGACATATATAATATATATAAAAAGCTAGTTGGCAACTAGTACTGTCTCGACCTCCAGTTAGTGCACACTCCTGCTCATGACAGCTATATTCAATATAGAAGTAAGTAGGAGTAAATGTGTTAAATATGTAACATTGTTAATTTAGCTATCTCTGAAATTATGTATTAGGTGATCTTACAATATTTTCTCTTTGTAAACATGCTAATACCTTGGCAATTCACTAATGATATTATTAACAAGAAACTCCTTATCTTTGTAGTAGTTTTAACAGGATATATCTGATATAAATGACTGTTTATAAAAAATATACCTGGAGTCTATGAATTTAGGAATTCTTTGAGCATGACTCCTTGACAAAGAAACTTAAACCATGTAACTATTGAGAATCAAACAAGGGTATCTCATGACTACATAGAGTCCTTTTGAGAAACACTACAATATTCATGGACTTCCTATTTTAAGATATCAAGTCTTCACCCAGTTCCATCCTGATATGAAAACCCAGAGATCGTAGGGTGGCTTTGCCAATTCTCAAAGTTTCCAGACTTCAACCATTTTTTTTTCATTATTAGCATCCTTGAAAATATTAGCAAAATCTCACCACTACATAAGTTCACCTATTCTGATTTGGCAACCCAACATTTCATCTTATTTCAATACTATGGGAGAGAATTTGTATTTATGTGTCAGAACTCTCTGAAAGTGAGGTTGGATAAAACAGACTGAATTATTGAAAGTCAGCCAATGTATTAAAAAGATAATTTTCTTAAGGAGGAAGAAAATAAGCCGGGGACTGGGACAATCAGCAATCTCTAACACAAAATTATATCAAAATTTATCCATTTTATTCTCCAGACAGGATATCTTTTATTGCACATTAACTTAGCAAAATGTTAGACTCAATTTATAATTATAATGGAGAAAATATATGAAGAACCTAAACTGTTAATGCAAACGTCCAATAAAATATGTTAAATGTGTAATATTATTAAATTTAGCTAGCTCTGAAATTATGTAATAGGTGATTTTACTGTATTTTCTCTCAATTTAAGGAGACAACACTTTATAATATTGCCAGGATTTGTGTTATCATATTGTATATCAAACTCAAACCACAGGAATTATTGTTATTAAAAACAAAACCCTTATTAGCTGTCTGGCTCAGAGGAGTTTGCTCACTCCAAGTCCTGAGCACCTAGATGCAGGGAGTGTCCCTTTCTATACAGTCAGGAAAAGAAAGTTCATATATGAATAGAAGGGCTTTTATTGCTGTGTGTTCTACCTCATGTCTGCAGTTTTCTTGCTGATTGTGTTTGAATTACTCATAGTATTTTTGACCATTAAATTTATTGGTATATTTTATGTATACAATACAGTTGCATTCATCATTAAGATCTTGTACCTTTACGTCATGTATCTTGGTTCTTATTTTTTCCCCATTTCCCTGCCCTCTCTTCACCCCTCCTCCATTCCATGTTTACAAAGACTTTGTTTCCATGGTTTTCCATTTCTCATATTTTTTTCTTTTCCCTTCTTTCCTTTTCCCTAGTCCATGCACTTTCCCTTCTCCTTTAGACATTTTCTTCCTATTTTAGCTCAGTGGTTCAGCCACCTGCCTCACAAGTTCAAGGTCCAGAGTTCATTCCCCACTACCCATATGGAAACAATGAAAAAAGAGAGAGAGAAAGAGAGAGAGAGAGAGAGAGAGAGAAGATAGATAGATAGATAGATAGATAGATAGATAGATAGATAGATGGATGATAGATAGACAGATAGACCCTCCTGCCTATGGCCTGGATTAGGGTAAAGGTAGCCCCCCTGGGTCCCTTTAAAAGAAAATCTCACTCATAGTTGTGGTTTTTTTTTTTGGTACAAGGGATTGAACTCAGGACCATAACCACTGAGTTAAATCTCCAGCTCACGCATAGTATTTTTAATAAGCTGTTTCCTTATAGACATTTAAAGTGATTATCCACTATTTGTGATTTATGTAATTTAATCTAACTAATATCACCTATAAATCACATCTACTCCGTACTTTGCAAAATCCACTGAAAGGAAAGAAATTTTTCAATCACACCTACTTGTGCCTTCATGGTGGCTCACTCTTCCCTGTGGGACACACAGCTCAGCCCATTGTCCCCGACCTTCGGAGACACAGAGGCAGGTGCTAGGGCTAGGGCAAGTATTACACAGTAGTATAGCATAATAAATAATTTTGTGTTTTGAAATTTAACATTTGTTTAAATGCAAATTTCTTTGACATTTGACTTTGACAATTACTTTGATAGTAATGATACTATCATTAGAACGCTGATATAAAATGATTTTAATTTTTTCACTGTAGAGGCAATACAACAAAATAAACATACATCCACATGTTTTAAATAACTGTTTAAAAGGTTTTTGAAGCAAATGTTCTTTAAGCTGTGTGATTTAATATCCAATTTCAGCTCTACTGAATTTCAGTTCTACTGTCTGAATAAAAACAAATCATTGTTGACATTGATTCTGCTTTGAAAATTCACTGAAGTTAAATGTTAAGCATCAAGAGGACATATAAGGAGTTATGCAAGCAATTTTATATTATAGCTGTGTTTTGATATTGTACTGAAACAATACCTAAAACATATAAAAACAGTTCTCTAAAGTAGTACTCGAGTCTTCTATTTTTTAATTAACTTTATTGCTACATTTGAGGCATACGTAATGATCACATTCATCTTTGGAATTTTGTGCCTGTGTATGATGTATCTTCGTTTTGTTTTTTCCCCATTCCTCTTTCTTCCCTTCTAATCCTCCACCTCACTATTTACAAAAACATTTCCATTTTTCATTTTTTCTCATTTTTTCCTTCTCTTGTTTACTCTCCCCTACTCCCTGCCTACTTCCCCTTCTTTTTTGAACCTTTTCTTCATATTTTACATTATCTATCATACATTTTGGTCCTCATTTGCTCTTGCAATTTTTCATACCAGAGAAACTATTCAGTATTTACACTTCTGTCCTATTTATTTCAATTAAGAGTATCACATCCCATAGCATCCATTTAGCTATAAATGTCTGTAGTTTCTCATTCTTTATGGCTGAGGAGTATATTCTCCCCATTGGGTTGATTTCTGTGATTGCAGTGCATTTCATGCTAAATACATTTTGTATTTTCACCATGCCACCATACCTACTATTCCCATTTATAACTATAAGTCTTTTAACCACTCACCCTTTAGGTGTGTATTGTGCACAATCCCTAGTTAATGATTGCTTCTAGCTCTCAAATAAGGAAAAATCAGATTCAGAAAAAAAAGATTTTCAATATTTACCACCAAAATTAATGTTTTATGTGAATGAATATATCAGCTATTCATGTATATGTAACTAATATAGGAGAATGATATAAATACTTTTTAAAAAATTGTAATAAAATTTGATTTAGGATATAGAATGTTTAATAATTTCAAAAATCATACATCCTTTCTTCCCATTGTCCATGATGTCTATGTAATAGGCAGTCTAGAGAGGATTCAATCCTAGCTATTTGTGATGACGGTTATCTGCAAATCTAAACTCATCTGAAAACAATGTAGGATTTCTGAAATGGCATACACAAAATCTCTACTTTTCTGCTTTCTCTGATGGTAAAAGCTGGAAATGACGGATATCATTCTGTAACATTTTATAATTTAACTGTGATAGTGCAACTTTGCAAATATGATTGCTTGTGAAAATTTCAGCCTATGTCTTTTGAGAAAAACATAAGCTACAAATTTATCACTAAACTTGAATTTAAATAAAACATTTTTATGGAGGAAGGAAGCATTGTGGTTACTTAGCCATTTTTTAAAATGATGGCTATTCTCTAGGATGTGGAAAGGAGTTTGGCTTGGTAATAAGCAGCCACATTTGGAACTCACAAGGACACAGAGTAAAATTCAATCTATTGAATTATCTCAGATATAAAGTATTTAGTAATTTAGAAATTTGATTTCTTTGTATTGACTTGATTTAGTGAGAATGTATAGTTGATTTTTTCCCCTGAGTGTAAGGTTTTTCAGTAACTTTCATTGAATATTCCTTCTACTCCATTACCCACATCTCAGCTATGTACCCCGATCTATCCATAGCTGCATAGGTTGTATATTCTATACAATGTAATAAGTGTTTCTGTTTCTCTAAAGATATTGAACTTCCAAATTTTGATAGTGTCGTCATAAAGAGTTGACTTTATTTCAGTTTGATGAATGGAGTCATTAAGGCACAGACATTGTAATGACTCCCTGATAAACTCCTGAAATTACCAAAATGGCCACATTTCCAAACAGAACGTAAATGCAGATTCATGTAACATTTGGTGCATATATTTCCCCAGATCTAATAGTTCACACACAAAAAAATTATATGGCAACAAACGATATTACCTTTATAATATACTGAACAATTTCATCTGCCAATATGTTCATTTTCAAAGACTCTACACAGTAATGGAAATTTTGTCAGTGCTTTATGTTGACCGATCTACCCTTTAGGGACAAATTCTTTAGAAAGAAAATTTTCAGTGGAGGGTTGGAATATCACAAAGTGACAGGAATAAGGGTAAAGCACTTTATGACAATGTCTAATGTTCAATGAAAATCGAATTCTTCTATACTGGGGAGCTGTCCTTCCCCAAGATATTAGACCATAGACACAGACCTTTTCTGTAGAGAAATAACACTTTTAGAAAGCTATAGTTCTAAAGCCAGGATTCAGTTGCTATCCACTGGGCTGCTGATCAAGCCAGCCCTATACTTTATCATTGTGGGCAGAGGTGCTCTTTGTATTACTTCAAAACATTGTGATGTCTTCTCTCTGAAAATTAAGCTGTTACTAAAGGTAAGGAGAGACAGAAATTAATCAGTGATTAATAAAAGATAACCACAATATATACTGTTAGCTGGGTAAATAACCGGGTCCTTTATGCAGCCAAAATGAAATGATTATACTGTAAAATCTATTCCAAATATGTACCCAAGATATTGCCACTGAAAGCAGATAGAAAACAACCCAATATGGACTATTTGGACTATTTGTGCTTCTCCTTAAAATTATTATTTTAATTTTGTAACTATTAAAACAAAAATTAACACATTTAGGGAGTACAATTTTTTAAAATTGTTTTTTAAATTTTTAAATTTATTTGTTTGTTTGTTTGTTTGTTTGTTTTAGTTCCAAGGATCAGACTCAGAACTTTGTGCTTGTTAGTCAGGCAGCAGCACCACTGAGCTGATGTGTGATTTTGATTTTTGCATATGTTGTGTGATAATCAAATTAGCATATTATGTCCATAAATTTTTACAATTACTTTACTGAGAATACAGTCAAAATCCTCAGTTCTAGTTTTACAATGCATTATTGTTAATTATATTCATTCAGTCTGCAGTAGAACACCAGAATTTATTCCTCCTATCATTTTGACTATTAAACAATGTCTTCCCCTCCTGAACTCCCAGTACTCTCCCCATACCATGGTAACCACTATTCTATCCTCAACTTCCAAGAAATCATCTTTTTTAAATTCCACAAATAACTGATATTATGTGGTACATTGTCTTTGTAGAACTGGTTTATTTTACTTGACAGCAAAAATGTCACAAGAGAAGTCACAGCTTGTGAGAGAAAATTTGTAAACCACATATCTGACAAGATGTTAATACCCAGAATACATGAAGGCTACTAGCAACACAATAGCAAAGAAAGAAAGAAAGAAATGAAGGAAGGAAGAAAGAAAGAAAGAAAGGAAGAGAGAGATCAAAGAACCTAAACCAAACAATCTAATTAAAATTAGTCAAACATTTCTTACAAGAAGAAATAAAAATGGCAAACAAGTATTTGAAAAACACATTTAACATCATCAGGAAACCACTAAGGAAATGCAAATCAAGACTACAATGAAATTCCACCTTATCCTTGAAGAACATCTTTTATTCAAAGCTAACAAATGGGGAGGGGTGGAGGGGAGGAGGGGTGAAGGGAGGGCAGGGACAAGGGTAAAAAAATGAGAACCACGACCTGTCGTGTAAAGGTACAAGATCCCGATGATGAATGTAATTGTACTGTATACCTAAAATGTATCAATAAACTCAATGAGAAAGAAAAAACTAACAAATGATAAAAATTATATAGGATGAATAAAAGGGGAATTCTTATGCATCTTTGGTGGGAATTTAAATTAGTGGAGCCTCCATAGACAACAGTATGGATGGTACACAAAAATCTAAAATCAGAACCATTGTATAATCCAGCAACTTCACCACTGGGGAATACATTCAAAGGAGATAAACTCAGTATGTTGAAGACACATTTGCATTCCCATATTTATTGCAGCATTACTTACAATAGCAAAGATGCTGAATAAACCTGTCCATCAATGGATAAGTAACTAAAGAAAATGTGGTATGAATATTGCTCAGTTATAAAAATGAAATTTTATCACTGACTGCAACATGGATGGAAGGACATTATTTAAATGCATTTATCTATTAATAATGAAGATTCATTACTCATGATCTTAAGATTCCTGAGTTGATTAGGATCTATTGGAACCTGAAGCCCTATAACTCCCCTTAACCCCCTCTCCCGCGCTCACTCTCAGACCTCCTGATTGTGCCAGTCTTTGGACCCACTCTGCAGAGGCACTCTCACCAGCAATGGAGAAGGGTCCCTTTCTCCCCACAACCCCGCCAACATTTGTTATTGTGTGATTTCTTGATAGCAGCCATTCTTTGTGCCGTGAGGTAGAATCTCAGTGTTGTTTTCATCTGCATCCCTCGAATGACCAGTCATGTGGAACACTTTTTTATATATTTACTTGCTGCTTTTACTTCTTGGTCTGTGAAATGTCTGTTCATTTCAGATGCCCATTTTTGAATTGGGTCTTTATATTGGGGGGGCTGATTGTTTTGAATATATAAAATTCTAGATAATAGTTCTTTGTCTGAGGAGCAGCTGGTAAAATTTTTTTGCCACACTGTACGTTGTTTCTTAGCTCTGTTGATGGTTTCTTTTGCAGTGCAGAAGCTTTTTAATAAGATGAGATCCCAGCTGTTGATTCTTTCAGCTAGTGTCTGTGCTACTGAGGATTTGTTTATAAAGACTTTTCCTATGCCAATGTCTTCCAGAGTTCTGCCTAACTTATCTTCCAGCAAGTTCAGTGTTTCTGTTTTAATGTTTAGATCTTTGATCCACTTGTATTATAATTTAGTGCATGGTGAAAGATAAGGGTCCAGTTTTAATCTGTGGTAGCTTGAAATCCAGTTTTTCCAACACCATTTATTAAAGAGGCTATCTTTCCTCCACTAAGGATGGTCAGCTCCTTTGTCAAAGATGAGGTAGCTGAGTACATCTGGATTTGTTTTTGTGTCTTCCAATCCGTTCCACTGATCCTCAGATCTGTTTCTTTGCCAATACCATGAATCAACATAGTGAAAATGGCCATACTACCAAAGCTGCTATACAGATTCAATGCAATGCCAGTTGAAATTCCAACACTATATTTCACAGAATTAGAAAAAAGAATCAAAAAATTCATTTGGAACCAGAAGAGACCTAGAATAGCAACCCATCCTAGGCAACAGAGACATGGCAGCAGGTATAACAATTCCCAATTTGAAACTATACTACAAAGCCTCTGTGATGAAAACAGCTTGTTTTCTTTCTTAATCTTTTCCTTTCTTTCTCTTTTGCATCCTTCTTCTATCTTTCCCCCTCTCTCTCTCTGTGTCTTAGTTACATTTCTCAATGTAGAGAAAATATCCAACAACCAAAGTTAAGGGAGGAAAAGTTTATTTGGCTCACAGTTTGCAGAGGTTTCAGGCTACATTCAGCTTGTTCCAAGGCAGAATGACATGGTAGAGGGGTATTGCAGATGAGAGATAGTTCATGGCAGGCCGCAAACAGTAAACTAGGAAGCAGCAAGCCATGACAGGCGCCCTCTTCTGTCCCTCATATTAGGGCTGCATGCCCTAAGACTTGATCGTACTAACACTCAGGTGGACCTTTCCATAATCCACACCTAGAACTATGTCAAACCAATCAGTTTACTAAACATATCTCCTTGAATCCCAGCATCAGACACTTAATGCAGCATCACAAGTCTAGATCCAGCTACCTCCGAAACACCTCACTTATGACTACATGAAGCTTCAGGGGACATTAGACATGAGCCATGACACTATCTTCTGCTACATGAGGCATGTAGCAGGAAGACGGCAATCTAAAATCCAGGGACTGAAACAGGCAGCACTGGAATCTTGACTGTAGCTGTGCAGAAATATATTTCTGTTGGTTATGCCATCTAGTCTATAATATTTTTTTGTCACAGTAGCCAAACTTATTAGGGCAAAGCTCTTCTGCAAATAGATGGAGACAGATTAGGAAGACTGGCATTTTTTTTCTCACTGTATCTAAAGACATTCTTTTGCCTAAAAGAGCAGTTAGCCAGAGGAAAGAAGAGACTGTGGGAGAGACATGAGCAGGTGACCCGATCCGTACAGAATGACACCTGGATAAATCCCACATTTGACCTTCTCCTGGTAAACAGAAAAAAGCTTCTTTAGAAAACATTCTATGTATCTCTTACTTACCGTCAGAGCATTGCTAATCATCTTTTAAATCTCATAAATTAACTTCCGTTCCTGGAAAATAGTCCTTATCTTGTAACTTAGGCCATGTAAATGTCACCAGATCAGAATCATGCTCATAATCACTCTATAAAACTGTGAAGTATAAGTCCTTCCTCTGAAAACCGTTTCACATGTCAAGGTGAGAGGTAACCTGATTGACTGAGATGAGGTCCTGGGGACAAAGGATTGTGACTTCTTATTGCTAAAAGACGTATTTAATAGTCATCAGCCTTGAAGAGAATCAGCTTCCTTGTCTCTAAAATTTAAGTTGCTTAGAATATATGTAGTAACAATATTAATGGTAACCAATGAAGCTAAATGTGAGTTTTAAAAATGAGAAATACGTTTGAAATATTCACTAAAAAATCCAGTTGTTGGCATGAACTATAGTGTTCTGTCAATTTCTATTTGTTAAAGAAAATTCCTGGATCTAAATACAAATTGAAAACAAATTACTAAAACAAAAATATCTTTTCCTTAAAAAAGGAGATAAATGTTTTTTCCTTACAAAAAAAAAGGAAACTACAATGTCGTGCATAATTTAGAATTTACAAATAAATTAATAATTAATGGGTCAGGAAAGATAAAAATATGGTTAATAATACCATATGTTACAAAGTGATGCATCAGGAAGTGTCAAAGATATTTAGAAAATCTAAGCGTTAAAATTGTTACTATTTTTAATTTTCTTCCAATAGCCAAGGTTTATAATTATCTTATATTTTTGGTGGTCTTCTAGAGTGGAGGGATAAAGAGACACTTTGGAACAGTTTACAGTGCTGGCTGAGTGGTGTAGTCACAGCCCGGAAACACTCTTGAATTTAAGTTATCTCTCTGTTCAACAGAATGGTGCGCAGGGAAATAAACCAGGGACAAGCTAGTGGAAAAATCACCTCAATATCAAGCTTTTCCCTCACCATTTCACTATTTACTGTATCTGCTTCTTTGTTTGTTCATTTGTTTGAGGGGTTGTAGATTCCCTAGATAAATCTACGGTATCCACTCCTTTTTGCAGACTTTCTGTGTATTGCTCGGGTATGTGAGAAAGAGGCTTTCTCAAAGGGTGTTTCTGAGCTTGAGCTGAGGATAGTATGAGTATTTCATCTTTATAGAACTTCCTGATTTTTGCTTTTTAAATCAGGATTTGGTTACTTAGAAGTTTTATGTAATTCACTTCACATAAAGCTAAAATATGTGAATGTTTTAAAGATATAATATAATATTTTTACAGCTGAAATAATTTGACTGGTAATTTGAAGATATTATGTCTTTAAACTATAGTACTAAGAAATGTATAAACAAATGCCATGAATCTAACACCAACTCAGTTTAATAGGTAAATTGTTCTATTAGTGCAGAGTGCAGAATTGTGCAAGTACCTCATTCTCCAGTGTCACCCCAGCTCAGACCCCTGCAGTCCCACATCAGACAGAGGACCCCACAGATCTGGAGCTGCATGTGGTTTTCACAGCAGCTCTGATGTCTAAATAAGGGATGACTCAATGAATGCAGAAAGAATAACTGGCCAGGCATGGTGGTACATGCCTGTAATCCCAGCACTTGGGAGGCTGTGGCAGGAGGATCGCTGTGAGTTTGAGACCAGCCTGGACTACAGAAACCTGTCTAAAAACAAACAAACAAAAACAAAAACTGATATCAGAAGGCAAAAATTTAAAAAAATAATTATTGGATACTTTGTTACTTAGACTATGTGGTTAGAAATAGAGGGATAAATAGATTTCAACTGGGTGCTGTAGCAAGTGCCTGTAATCCCAGATACTCTAGAGGCCGAAGCAGGAGGATCACTTGAGCTCAGTTGTTCAGCTACAGCCTGGGCAACAAAACAACACCCTGTCTCAAAAAATAAATACATTAGATATTTAAAAAGGAAATGGGTTTAGTTATTCAATTAAAGAAGAAAAGGACATAGAGCAAGCAAGAGAATTTGTTGACTACAAAGATAACCTTACTAACACTTCATTAATTACAGTTTGAATTTTAGACATAGGAACCCACCTGGGTTGTGCATTCAGTAAAGATGGGAATCAGCTTCCTGCTACACCTGCTTTAGACTCTTTGTTTTAATAAGTTCTAGTATTTCATATAGCAAATCTAAAGGCAGCACACATTCATTTCTTGTGAGATAATCTAAGATATTTATTACTTCTTATCTGTCTTTAAAATGCCTAAAGTATAAGCAGTTGGGCAAAATCTGACTTTGAAGGTCCAGGCTTAAATCCGAAGTTGTCCTGAGAGGATAGATAAATCCAAACCTTCTCTAATGGCAGATTCCTGATACATCTGACTATATGGCTCAGGTACTTATGAGGAGCAGACACTCCACCTGATTTCTGGTAGATACAGTTGATGTGGCAGCTCTGTACATTGTAAAGTCGAAAACGAGCAGAAAAGTCATGGGGAAGCAATTCAGTCCATGAAATGCTTAATTAAGCAACCTATATACTTTCCTTGCTCCCCCTCTCCCACCATCCTTTTGTTCTTCCTCTGTCCCTCCTTCCCTCTCTCCATCTCTGTTTCCCTTCCTCTTTTCTCTCCTTCACTTTCCCCACCTCACTCTGCAATCCTTTGATGCCTCTTCACCTGATCAGCAGGCTCAAGTACCCATCAATGTAATTCTCATCCTTGCTCCCTTGGTCACAAAGAAGCCTCCATCTGCCTCACCAAGGAGCCAGTCTTTGCAGAGGCTGCCACTATACAATCTTTGGTTATTTCTTTGTGAAACACAGTTTAACATAGCTGCTCTGAAAAGAAGCGATGTGGATCAGGAAGTTTGGAAAGTTAAAAGCGTGAAGTTTAGACAAGACCTGTACAATAACTGCCATGATCACATACATCCAGTAAGATTCTGGGCAGCTTGGTGCCATGAAGCATTACTTCACTTGTCTTCAGCCTGGTGTGCATTGCTAGCTCACATTACAAATGAGGAAAGATGAGGAAATTGTATTTCAGCAAGAATAGATGCCTTTCCAAAGCCCATAGTTATTGAGGGATAAATTCAGTGAGTCCCAAGCTGATTCCTAAGGTTACACTTTATTTAGTAAACACTTGAAGCCTTTGAATGAAAGATAATGTGCTTTTTCTTTACTCAATGTGTAAAATAATCTCTCAGGAACATTAATTCCTTAAAAGAAAGATAATGCAATTTTCTTTACTCATTGTATAAAATACTTGGGAACAATATATCATCAGATATAATAATGTACAATCTAATACAATAATTTACAAAGGTTATATTGAGAGTTTGCTGGTAGGAAGCATACCAACAAAACAAACTAAGTATAAATGCTAGGGAATTCTACTGTCAAAAATCTAATCATTGAAATTATTATTGGAATAATAGTGAATATTTGGTAAAGCATACTGAGCACTAAATACCATTTTTATTTATAGGCATATAACTTTATTGAATTTATGTAATATAATATTAATTATTACATATTCATGGTCTTTGGTCCTCAATCTATTAATTTAAACTCTGTATCTTATGCCTTCTTGTTAATTTAATTTAAGCACATTACTATGATTTGTCTATATATGAAATTACCTTAAAATATGGATAAATAACTGAGAACAAAGTGTATATGTCTAATCTCAGCTATTTTGGAGGCTGAGGCAAGAGAATCACAAGACTGAGGTAAGTTTGTGCAATTTAACAAAACCCTGTCTCAATATTTTAAAAAATGAATAGTACTGGCTGTATTAGCTTAGTAGTAGGATACTCCTGGATTTAATTACTGTAATACAAGCGCACACACACACACACACACACACACACACACACACACACACACACACACTGCAGTATGGAAATTATATCTCATTAATGAAGTTGTTTTAAGATTTACTTTAGAAAATTTATGCAAAATGACTAGAACAATGTTTGTGTCTGAGTATATAGAACTACAAATAATACAGTTGTATGTATTTATATCAGTGGTCAGAGGGTTTAAACTGGCCCAAATCATGTAACTAATATGTAGCTTTTAACTCATGTCAAAAAATAAAGTTCTCATCTCTACCTGGTTATCTTCTTTTTTTCAATTTATTAATTTTATTGGTATTAAAGCCATACAATGTAATGACATTCATTATTTGAAATTTGTACTTTTACATGACCCATCTTGGTTCTTATCTTCTATTGGATTCCACAAACTTCTGCAACATGTAAATTTGAAAATTAATAAACATAAAATTGCAATTTAGGTGAGTTTTATGTTTTGGGCTACAGGAATTTTTCCAGCCATTTTTTGTTATAGGAAATGATAATGTTTGAAGAAACAATAAAAGTTCTCAGGAATATTCTAGTACATTCTTGTATTTTATATAATTTGAGTTTTAGTTGTCATATCCTTAAATTATTATTATTGACAAGAGGAAGAAAATTATTAAACACAGTTGTGTGTTCTTAAAAGAGATACTTTAAATGCTGCTTTTCAATAAATAATTTCAAGTTTTTAAAAATCTCACATGACTTCATTGTCTCATTTACCTATTATGTTAAATAGAGAAAGGAAGCAGGTTTTAATTTCCTTTTTTAGGAATTTTTTTTCAGTATTTCATGAGAATAAAATGTGAGTATAAAATTGGGATAAGAAAGTAGATTGGGCCAGAGATTTAGCTCAGTGGTGCCACCGCCTGCCTCACAAGCACAAAGACCTGAGTTTGATCCCCAGCACAAAAAAACAAAAGTGCTATGAAAGTTCTGCCATGTTTGCAGATTATAAAGAAATAAAAATAAACAAAAACAGACAGACATCATCTGCATTGTCTTTTACTCAATTCAAGTGCTTCTGCAATGAAATATCAAATAATAACAGCTTTTATTTTTAATTCCTGATTATAATGCAGAATATATGCAGAACTATAGTTTTAATCAGAATTCAATAATATAGTTGACATCTATTTTGTCTATTGTCTTTTATCACACAAAAATTATTTGGTAGTAAATATGAAGAATCAAAGAATCCAGTTAAGATTTTTAATTTAAGAGAGGATGATATACCCTTACTATTATTTTGTAATAGAAATATTTTCCCTTGTGTTGTGCAGTTTCTCTGCTTAGCTGTTCTCATTTACTAATAGCAATTTAATTTATATTGTCAGGTAAATGCATAAGACAAGAAAATTATACAAATAATATTGAAATTTAATATCAAAAATGTTCCTTTAAACTGAATTTATCTTCTTGATTTCAGCCTTAAAACATTCTAGTACATAGACCTATACTCCAAAACAGTGATGGCATATGAACAAAATATGAACTTAGGAATAGCAACATCTCAATAAAGGAAGAAAATATAGGAAAGATGAAAAGATGCATATCTTCTAGTATTTCTTCTTACTAGTAGCTCTCAATACATAATAAACAATTAGTTTAATATCACTAGAGTAAACATGGTATACATTTTCTAATAGCTTCATATTATTGACAATTTCTTTAAAAATTATCTAAGATTTGTAAATTCTTGGATCACTCAAACCTTTTAGTGATAGAGTTTATTAGATTCTCAGTTTTATTGATATTCATTTCTAATTAAAGTGCAGATGTAATTCACAGTTTTTAAACCCTACAGAATGTCAAAATCTTCTATTTATAGTTGCGGCGTGCAATTCTTCATCTTACAGATATTGATTCCATTCACTTCTTACACCTGTGAAATCACTAAGTCGTGAAACATGCATGACGCATCAGACCATGAAACTATCTAGTTTTATAAGTTTCACTCTCTTCCTTAATATACTAAAGAACCTTTGGCTTCTCTGTTAGGAATGGTTATCCCTTGAACATCTCAGGGTCATTGTGTACAATGGATTTGTATTTAAGAGGATTTCTCTTTGTGAGCCCACTGTTTTTCTAAGCCTAAAAGTAATGTGTCTTCTGTTGTTCATAATATCTAATGACAGTCACTCTGTGCATGATTTTTCAAATGAATTTAATTAACTTATTTGGGTAGAAAGAGACATTGCCTCTGATCCTAGAAGATAAGTATTATTTGTCTTTGTCCTTAGTAATACAGTGGCCCAAACTTTGGAGACTTTTTACCTAGCATCATAAATAACATTGTTTTCTTTTACATGCAATACCCATCCCTCAACACATTTTCATGTCATGCTAGACAGGGGAGGAGTACTGCTGCTTGTGACATAGAAAGGGAACTAAGCAAAATAAACATGCAAATATTTTTTCAATTATTTTACAGCATAAATGTTTTCCGCGTGTAATTTTTAAAAAATTCTAACCATTCTCACAGTCACAATATCACATGGCCACATGATCATAGTCTTTCTCTATTTATTTCTACACAAAAACTATTCAATTAAAAGTAGAAGCACTTCTCGGTGGAATGAGCCCTTCACTTTTTTCTTGCAAAGATAGAACAAGGGCATCTTAAAACTGACACAATCTTGAGCGGTCCAAATATCCAAAATGATCCTGAACAAAACAATGAGATTAGTCACAATTTTCATTTTAATACTCAGTAGGAACCTATAGAAACTCAAAAAGTGTCATATCAGGTTAATGACCAGCATATAAATGGACAGAATGAAAGAGTAAGAAATAAAACTTTACATATATGCTAAATGATTTTTTACATAGATGAAAAGTCCATGCAATGGGAAAATGATAATCATTTCAACTTTGATTTTGGAAAATATGATAACCCCATACAAACGAGTGAAATTAGATTTTTATCCTAGTCATATACAAAAAATTAACTCCAAATGGATTGAAGAAGAGATTGTAAGTGCTAAAACTATAAACTCATAAAATAAAATGTAGAATACAACCTTAATGACACTGAGTTTGGTAATTATCCCTTGGATATGACAACCAAAGCAGAACACACGCACAGAACATAGATGAATTGGACTAAATGAAAAAGAAAAAAATATTTTTGTGTATGAGAAGACACCGTCAAGAGAATAAAAATGCAACCAGGCAAAGAAAAAACATTTTGCAAATATACATCTGATGAGAGTTCCACATCCAGATTATATATTCAAGTTACACAAAGAAGCCCTACAAGTCAGAGCAAGAAAAAGTAATCCAATATTTTAAAAATGGACAAAGAACTTCACTTTTCCAGAGGAGATATACAGTGACCATTAATCACATGAAAGATGCTTAACATAATTAATCAGTAAGGAAATGCATATCAAACCGGTTAGGAGACAACTCATCACTGCTTGTGCTGACAGCACACAAAGAAACCGAACATTGTGCATTGCAAATGAAAATTGTGACAATGCTGCCGCTGCCGTGGGAGTCCTGCAAAACTTAAAACACGGCCAGGGATTTAGCTCAGTGGTTCTACTGCCTGCCTCACAAGCGCAAGGAACCGAGTTCGATACCTCGTACCGCCCACCCCCCAAAACAAACTTAAAACAGATTAAAAAGTTCCAATTTTGTCATGCAACTCAAATAACAGCTGAAGCAAGGGCTCAAAGAGATATTTATGTGTTAGTCTTCATAGCCAAGTGTATTCACAGTTATTCAAATATTTGAAAAGTAGCCGCAACACAAGGTTTCATCCATGAAGGAAAGGGGAAGCAAAATATGGCATATCCGGTACCTCTGATGCAATATCATTGAGGCTCAAAATGTAAGAGAAGACTGGTATGTGCTACAGCATGAGATAATATTGAAGCCAGCTCGCTAAGTGAATTAAGCCAGCCATAGAAGAAAAAATATCTTATCGGAGGTGGGTGGAATAATTGAATTCATAAAGACAGAAAGTAGAAAGGCAGTTTCCAGAGATGATGCAGGGGCGAGGAGCAGGGAGTTATTGATTAATTATTGTAGCTTCAGTTTTCGAAGGAAAACTGTTCAGGAAATGGATGGCAGAGATGTTTGCACAACAGTGTAAGTATACTTAATGCCAACAAGCTATACACTCAAAATTTCTGAAGATTTCTAATTAAGGCGGTAAAGAAAGAAAAGCTCTACGATTTTTTTTTCTTTTTTAAGCCTGAGGAAGAATAAGGTCTAAAATTGGAATTCCAGGAGAAAGATACCTGATGTACCCTGTTGGTTTTGACCGGAGTTTCATAAGCTTTTCACAGTGATGAGTGATAGAACTATAACCCTGATCTGTAAGTTTTGAATCTATATTGTTTCATCCAATGTGCAAAACCATTTATTCCGTGTGTGTGTGTGTGTGTGTGTGTGTGTGTGTGTGTGTGTGTGTGTGTTGGGGGATTGTAAAGGAAAGCAGAATGTTTAACGATTTTTCCTTCAGTGAGTTTAGGACAAAGTAAAAGTCCTAAACTCTGGCGCAAATAAAATAGGAATTTGAAAAGGACCCTATTTGTGTTCTTATCATTTACTTATTTAATTTTATTTAGGGATGAAACATGTTCTTGACATTTAAGGATTTTTTTTTTTTTTTTTTTTTTTGGTACCAGGGTTTGAACTTGGGTCCTTGGGCTTCCAAGGCAGGCCACCGAACCACTGAGCTAAATCCCCGGCCCTTAAGGAATTTTCTTTTAGTTAATTTTAGTTAGCCAGATTTATAAAATGTTTTGGGCTCCATTATTTGTCTCTAAACATTGTTAAACTAATGTAAACAAATTGCAGCCCAGGTGTGGCATACTGGTACACTCCTAAAAATTTCAACACAATAAAAGCCCAGCCAGGAGAGCTTAGTAACTTGGGAAACCATGTAGTAAAATAAAAATAAGAACCTGCTGCAGGAGTAGCTCAGTACTAGGGCCCTGGGTTCAAGAACTGCTAAAGCAAAAAAACAAAACAACAACAAAACCAAATTTCAATCAAAATCCCACCATCCCAGACTAAGTTTAATAAACAAAGTGGTTTTAAAAAAGGTATAAACATTTTCAAAATCTAATTAAAAGCAAGGAGAAAGACAAAACAGTTTCCTAATGTGGAGAAATTTGTTTTAAATTACATTCTCTCCGAGCACTTACTCTGTAGACAAAAAATATTTTTAAATTTTGACAAATTTGCATCTTCTTCAATATTACAATTTGTTTAATAGAAGCCTTTAGTACATGTACACAATAAAATTTGGGTGTATATTTTTATTCCACAGTTCTGCAACTGACATGCATATGTCTATCAAGATTCTCCAACTACAAAATTTGTATTTTGTTATTGCAAAAGTCTTATAATTTTTCCTTGAATCTCAAAATTTCCCACTGAAATTTATTGATAATTATAATAATTTCACACATTTAATAGTGATTAGTGTGGACTTCTATGACTTACTCATTGATTTCATGAATTGGATGAAAAATTAAACCATTGTTAGAGTGAATTTAGCTGTTCATCTCCTGCTAAAATGTAAGCTTCATAAGTATAAAGAACATGTGTTTTCCCAGAGATATGTGTGTAGCTAGGAAAAAGATCTGTCATATATTAGATACTCAATAATTATGCAACAGAATGAAACCTATTATGGTAATTCAGGTCATTATCATCTTTTTCCTGGAGGCAATGGCTTTGCAAATGACCTAGTTATATACTTAGCAAAGAATTTGAAGGAATCTCAAAATATTGCACTCATAGTTCTTTTTATTATTGTTCATTACTACTAGTTATTAATTTATCTCCTTCCATTTGTCCCTTACCCACACACACTCCCATATGCATAAATACATGCACAATTAACACGATTGTATAATACCCTTCTCAGAGTAAATTTTCTTTATCTCTACCTTCATCTTCTCTGAAATTTAGTGATGAAAATAATAATTTCATCAAAAGATACCTTGACAGCAACGTGCAGACAGGTTTTCACCAAACACCTGTGTACCATGCTCTAGGCCACTTTAACTGTCACAGTGACACTGAATGATTTAGGCCTGTCCCAAAGGACATACTTTGAGCTTCAGAATGAATAATATAGTTATGAAACCTATAAAGATGATTTGCTCAATGACATGCTACATATAGGAACATATCATATATAATGATATCATCAAATGGACGCTTAAAAAAAACTCCTATCACTTATTAAGGACATGGCTATCTCAATACTTTGCACAATGAATTATTTGTGTTTTTATGCTTATGCTGGTGTAAATTAACCCACCACACTGTTTCTTATATAAAAGATTAGTATATACAATTCTGGTCAGTACATAATATTTGATAATGAAAATAATTGACCATGTTTTATGCATTTGGAATAATGTTATAATTAATTTACAATGTACTCTTTCTACCTAGAAAAAAATAAAAGTTTACCATAATACAGTATGCTGCTTTGCTTGCAATAGCCTCAAATATAATGTGTTAACCAGATTTCTTGATGCATTATTTTCTTTTGTGTCTTATTAAATCTAATCTTGCTTTTTATGTCCTCTAAGAGTTAAACAAATCAACTGCTAAAGTTACCAGTTAAAGGAGGAAAAATGGGGCCGGGGATTTAGCTCAGCTGTTCGGTGGCCTGCCTTGCAAGCACAAGGACCCGAGTTCAATCCCCGGTACCAAAACAAAATAAATAAATAAATAAATAAAAACAATAAAGGGAAAAAATGAAAAGTAACAGTACAATAATATAGGATCAGCTTCATTGGAGGCCCTGAGACTAACAAAATCCTGAAGACCACTGTGAAACATTAGTAACTTCTAGTGGCATGCACTAAAGATCAAACATAGAAAAGTAGGCGTGTTCTCCATAAGATAAGACTATAAGAGCGAGAAGCAATTTAAATATGTTCAGGGACCATTTTCATCTCCAGAATTAAGGATTATTTTGATGTTACATCATTGCCTTTTCTCTTTTACTTTCCTTTTTAGTTTTATTTTAGGATTCCCTATTTTTAATGTTCACACAGAGATTTCTTTAACTGAAATACCGAATAATTTCTTTGGTGTGAAAAACTATAATACTACACAGGATCCTAATGAGACAATTAATAATGTGAAATAGGAAGTAAAGGGCTAAAGGTGTAAGGAAAGTGGGAAGGGTGGGGGAAAGGTAATAAGGGAGAGGAAAAAAATATGAGAAACTGAAAAAATGGAGATAAAGTGTTTGTAAATGGGGAGGGGAGGAGGGGGTGAAGGGAGGGCAGGGACAAGGGGAAAAATGAGAATCAAGACCTATTATGTAAAGGTACAGAATTCCAATGATGAATGTAACTGTATTTGTATACCTAGATTGTACCAATATCCCCAATATAAAAGAAAAGCATCCTTCTCAGTTTCAGGAATGTCACAGTGAAGTAAGTTTTTCCTGCAACTTTGAAAGAAAAGTTTGACCTAACTAAAATGTTGAATTTATTATCAGATCTGAGTGAGTAAAACAATTCAAGATCTTTACTTTTATTTTTTTATTTTACAATGTGAATTGAGTGGTGTCTCTAGGAGGGCTAATATACAAGTAGCTAAATAATTGTTGGAATCTCTAGTTAAGCAGATTATGTTAAAAAACTTCAAAATAGGTGAAATCATTGTGGAAAGAGCTACCTGATAAGCACTCATCCATAAGGAGTACAAGTTAATAGGAGGTTTCAAGCCTTTTAAGGAGAGGATAACAGTCTTCCTGGGGGCAATACTGCAGGCTACAAATTAAAACACTTTGTGATTTGGTACAGTGAGAATCTCATCACCCTAAAACATCAGTAAACACACACTACCAGTGTGATGCAGGGGCCACAGGCAGTTATAGCCCCTTCTCCAAAGTGCTCACATCAATTTTTATACCAGAAAAATGGAGAAATAGTGTTTGAAGAATAGTAATGCCTTTCAAGATTTTGCTTACTGTTGATGATGTTCCTGTACATCCTTCTTTTATTAGTAATCTTCATCCTTATATCAAAATACTGTTTCTCTCCCTGAATACTACCCCTTTGATCTATGCAATGAATGAAGAAATTTTAGGCTTACTAAATGAAACAGCCCTTTACCAAGCCTATTGCTACATCAAAGAAAGATTCCAATAAGGCACTAGAACAATCCTAGGAGAATTACCAATATCCATGACTGTATCATGGCCTTTTTTGGGCTTGCATGAAATAATCAAGTAGTATGTGAATGTCATCTAGAAAAAGACACACAGAGCTCCATTCATGACTTCAAAGAATTTATAAAGGATGAAGAAGTTTATAGATTTCAAGAGGGTAGTGTCTGGAATGAAAAACAGCTTTAACCTGGGTATTGAGGAGGATGAATTTGAGGAAATGTTAAAGGTAGTTTTGAATAATTTTCTAATTAGGACTTCCTAGAACAAGATTTACATATCTCAACATGAACCACAAAATTTTGAAAACATGCACCCAACACTGATTTATTTTTTGAAGGTCAAGAATATTCTTGGTATACTATCTGGTTACAAACTAATTTGTTATAAAGAACAATCATAGACATATTCCTGAAAAGAGCCACACCTGCTGAATAAGAGCCTTGGCAGATCATCCAGAGAGATTCCTGAAGAAGGCTTGCTGCCATCAGACTTGAAAGTTCCATGTGTGCTCCTGAAAACCTTGGGACAAAGTGTGGAGGTGAAGAAAGTGATCTGGACCCCATGTAGGCTTGGGATAATGTGTGTTAAAGTAAACCAGTGAGTGTTTATCTTACAAGGTCCTGAGCTTCATTACAGGGGAGGAATACACAGGAAGGAGTCCCCTTATTCTAAAACCCAAAATGTGCCTGGGAAATGCCTCATGTGTACCAGCTCCCAAGCCTGTTTCAGTGAGTATCAGGGCTGAAAATTTGCGATGAATGCTTGGACCTGCAAGTAAGAGACCCAGATCCCCGTCTTTCTGATCTTAGCCACTCCAAGATGTCCCCAGTCAAGCAAGTAGCAGAAGTGGTGGAGGGCACCACAGTGCCTGTCTAGCTGCACTCATGTTGGAGTGGAACATGGCAGTTTGATAGCCTGGGAGGTCACTACTAGATATCTAAGGAGGACACTGAGGCAAACATGGAAAATTGCTTTAAAAGCAAACAAACATGAAGAAACTATTTTGTGGAGTTCTGCAGTGTTTGCACTTTAAGCTAAATATTACTATGAAACAATCAAAATGTCAAAAATTTATAAAGTTTTTAAAAGTGCAGAAACCTAGGGTTAACATATTATTAAAAAAAGAATGAGCTGTTTTGAAGTGGAGGCCATGCAGCTTAAGTGTGTCATTCTCAGGAAGTCTAGTAGAGGGCATCAGCCCCCTGACCCTTCCCTCCACATAGCTCACTGACTCACCGGATCAAATTCCAATTCTATAACCCTCACTCCTGCTGAGCATCCCACACAAATATACATTTTCATCTTTTAATCTGTACCCTTAACTATATTTCTTCTATTTTTAGAAATGTTTAAATGCACAAACCCCATGGTTAGGGTTTCCTTTCATAGCCAGTAACCTGCCACATGGCTTTGTAATCTACATGCAGCTATTCACACTCCGAAGAGCAAGTGATTTCTATGATGTTTGTACAACTATAAAATTGTTCAATGGCCAGTTTTCTCAGGCCTTTAGTGATGGGCAAATGCATCTTCATTTCCTAAAAAGATTGCTTCCTTCTACAAGGAAATTTAAATTTCTGTTGAAGGAAGTGGAAGGCGTGGCTCTTACTCTTCTTATCTTGAGCTTGAGTTAGAAAACTCAGGACTAAGGGCCAAATCCCATCAGTCACTTGCTTTATAAATAAAGTTTTATTGGAATATAACTCCACCTAGTCATTTAAGTATGGTTGACAGAGACTGTATGAACCAAAAGGCAAAGAAATCTGTTATATTTAAGAAAATTCTTGCCAGTGACTATTTCATACTAAAAATCTCCATCTGTTATCTGAACTTTCTAGGATTTAAAAAAGTAGATCAGGTTAAGTTCCAGATGGAGAAGTAAAACCATGTTTTTGAGGGCATTTTTGGCAAGGTTTTACTCCATCAAACTGTGGGAAACTACTTTAGTTGGTGCTAAGGCTACACCCTCAGTACTTCTGAGGTAATTATAGTGTATGATTAAGCAAAATAGGCAAAAGAATGTCTTATTACAGTTAAAGATAGCAACTAAGGTTTCAAGAAACTACTTTTGTAGTACTTGACATGTTGCTGTTCATTGTAAGAGCTTCACCAAATATTTTAAAAGCCAGACTCACTGCTCTCAAGATTTGTAAAATATATTCCATGGAACAAACTAGTAAATTATGCAAGCTGCATGGGCTTTTAAGTGTGACCAGATAGGCTGTTAGAAAATTTAGCTCTCAACTAGTTTTCCAGTTGAAGGCAACTTAGGCTTTTCAATCAGAAAGTCACCACTTCCCACTACATTTTGCATAGAGAATAATGCATTCAGTAATTTCGGCTTCAAAGGCTAATCTGGTCATGAAAATTCAGTGTTTGTAGCCACTCAGACTAATTGTTCTGTTGAAAATATAATGAAGAAGTCATAAAGGAATTTCATGGATTTTTCAAAGTATCGGAGCAATAAATGATCCCTCGTGGTTCCTCCTGAAACATTATTTTCTGTGCTTCACAGCTCTTACCAGCAAAATGAGAAATATTCAGAATATATTTATATATTAAAAGAATATGGACATTCCCTGCCAAGGCACAGATGGTGAGAATTAAGTGTGTTCCTAGGGACAACCCTCAATATATGAATACAGAGAAGATGAGAAATGATTAAAAAAGAAGCAAAGTGTAGAGTGTGAAAATTTCCTAAGAAATATGTAAAGCTATTCCAGTATTAGCAGGTGAGTTCTCAAATATACTTTCATGGATCTATTTAAAGACAGATTACATTTATTTTTAAAGTATAAAACTATTAAACTGGTGATTGTGCTATTTCAGAAGTAATGTACAATATATATGCCAATAACAAGGGGAAAAATGAGAACCAAGCTCTGTCATGTAAAGGTACAAGACCCCAATAATGAATGTAACTGTACTGTATACCAAAAAAGTAAAAATAAACTCAATGAGAAAAAAATATGCCAATATAAAACAGGAAATGAACACTGAATTAGCTACATTAAAATAGAAGGTTATACTATATTTGGTGTTTTAGTTAAATAGCTATTGTTGAAACCAAACATTAACTCCCTTCCATTTAAACAGCACCATTCAATTAGTAACATTTCATCTGCATTCAAATATCATAATTTTTATGGTCATATTTAGGCTGATGCACAATTGTTTCTTCCTATATTTTGTTTGCTGAGTACAGCCAAAATTAACTTGCTTGTTTTTACACAACATAATGCAAAATTTATTGTTTAAAATTAATTTTATAAATGTATGCTACTTATCAATTATCTTAGTTACTTTCTCATTGCTGAGATGCAATACTCAACACCTACAACTTTAAGAACAAGAGTTTTATCTTGGCTCATGGTGAGTTGACTTTCAGTCCACTGTCTCTGCTGTCTCTAAGGCAGAGCAGGATGGCACAGGGACATCACAGAGGAGAAAGAGCTCATGCACTGTGGCACAAGCCAAGAGAGATCAAAGGATTACACATTTCCAGGAATGCTCCCAGTGACCCACCTCCTGAAACTAGGCTTCATTTTCCAGCAACTTACTGGACAATTTTTGTTGATTCTACCACAGTGGGGCTCATGTAGTCCCTGGTGAGAAGAATCCAAAATGCAGAAAAGGGACTACAGTAACATTAATCCAGTAACATTAGAATGTTGTGAAAAGTTGGACTTTCATGGTTATTTTAACAGCAACAACAACAAACATTCAATCAATATCAAAGGATACTGAAAATTTTATCAAGCAGTGGTAACCATAAAGATAGGCGCCAGTTGTACAGATAAGAGATGAGAGATTTGTACTGCAATATATGAATCATTGATGGGAAAACCATAAGTGAAACATGATTGGTTCAGAATTTGCTCCAAAATATTACACTGTAGATATTTAGCAGTTGAAAGCCACGGACAAGTGTTGTTCCAGCAATGTCTGTTAATCTCTGTGTCACATGACTGCCTAAGGAGCAGTCCAGCTCATAGAATTCACAAGTGAAGATAAGATGTGATTTCTTTGCATGTGAAGATGATGAGAGAGACTGTGAATCACACTCTGGAGCATGCACCAAACCAAGTCAGAATGGTGAACATCAATAAGGATGCAAACCTAAGAGTAAAGGAATGGATGGAAATTAGAAACAAGGAATAAGAGAAAATGATAAATTATAATATTGATAAGGAAAATTAGCAATCTCTATAACAAATTATAATAATTAACATAATTGAGTGCTTTTGCACAACACTGTAGTGCAAACTTTGTGTATGTTAAATCATTTAATTCTCCTAAAATAGTTTAGACGGATTTTATTATCACCAAATTTTTTTTTTTTTTTGGTACTGGGGATCAAACTCAGGTCCTTATGAGGCAGGCAACAGAACCACTGAGCTAAATCCCCAGCCCCATCACAAAAATGCTTTAAAAGGTAATTATAGTGTGAGAAATATTCATTTATCTTCAAGGAGAAAGAGAAAGAATGAATGTAAAGTGGCTTTAAAGTTACTTACCAATGTTATGCTTCTGACTTTTTTTTGGTTGTTTGTTTTGGGTTTTGTTTTTTGAGACAGGGTCTCACTATGTAGTTGAGGCTGATCTGGAACTCATTATGTAGCTGGGCTAATCTCCAATTCACAGTGATCCTCCTGCCTCAGCCTCCCAAGTGCTGGGGCTGCAGGTGTGTGCCACCATGCCTGGGTGCTTGTGACATTTTTTCCGAGGACCATGTAAAGGGGAAAACAATTAAATAAGTAGACCAGTTTATGTTCAGATGAAGTTTGTAAAAACATTTGAAAAGTATACTAAGTGATTTGAATTTCATTACATCCATTTGTCTTCATAATTGCTTCTTTAATAAGAAAAAGATAATTTAATGACTAGAGTTAAGAAAAATTTGACTACTGAAAGGGTTCATGTTCACTGCATGATGTATCATCTGAAAGATTGTCAAACACTGTTTTGAAAGAGATATTAATATTGAGTGAGCCATATTTTTTAATCTTTAATAAGTTTATTATTACATTTTAGGTACATAATACAGTTACATTCATCATAGGGATTTTGTACCTTTATTTGACAATCCTTGGTTCTTATTTTTTCCCATTTCCCAGCTCTTCCTTCACCCCCACAATGCTTCCTTCTTTACAAAGACGTGGTTTCTATGTTTTACCTATAATTTTTTCCCTACCCCTCTCACTTCCCCTACTCTTTTAGACCTTTTCTTCCCATTATACAATATCAATTATGCATTTTAATCCTTATTTACACTTTTAGTTTTTCACATCAGAGAAACTAGCATTTACACATGTCAGAAATTAATTTCACTGAAGAATGTGGCTTCAGGGTGCATCACTTAGCTATAAATGTTTCTAGCTTCTCATTCTTTATGGCTGAGTAGTACTCTATTTTATATTAAAAATAATATATTTTCTTTAGTCAGTCTCCATTTGAAAGTCAACAGGGCTGTTTCCATGTTTTAGGCATTATAAATTGTGCTGCTATGAACATGGGTGCACATGTATCACAGTAATGTGATTCTTTTAATTCTTTTAGGAAGATACCCAGCAGGGAAACGGCTGGGTCAAATTGAAACTCTAATCCTAGTATTTTGAGGCATCTCCATACTGATTTCAAAAATGGTTGCACCAGTCTACATTCCCACCAAAAGTAGAGATGTGTTCCTTTTTACCCACAGCCCACCAACATTTATTTTGGGGAGATTTCATGAGAGCAGCTATTCTTTCCAGAGTCAGGTGGAATCTCAGCATTGTTTTCATTTACATCTCTCAAATGACCAGTGATGTTTAACACTTTTTCATATGTTTATTTGCTATTTCTACTTCTTTGTCTGAGAAATGTCTGTTCATTTCAGATACCCATTTTCAGATTGTCTTTTAGCACTGTTGGTGTTTTCTTGTTGGGCAGATGCTTTTTAATAAGAAGAGATACCACTTTTTGATTCTTGGTTCTAGTTTACATGTGACTGGGATTTTCTTTATAAAATCTTTTTCTATACCAGTGTTTTCAAAAGTTCTACCTAACCTCTCTTCCACCTGGTTTAGTTTTTCTGTTTTAATATTTAGATATTTGATCCATTTTAATTTTAGTTTACCAGATGGTGAGAAACATAGGTCTAGTTTTAATCTTTATCAAGTTGAAACCCAATTTTTACAGCACCATTTATTGAAGAGGCTATCTCTCCTCCATTGAGGGTGTTTGGCTCCTTTGCCAAAGATGAGGTGGCTGAATGTGTCTGTAGTTGTTTCTGCATCTTTTAATCTGTTCTACTGGTCCTCAGCTCTATTTCATTGCAGTACTATGCTGTTTTTATCACAGTAGCTTTGCAGTATACTTTCAAGTTGGTTATTGTGATACCCCCTACCTTGTCTTTGTTGCCTAGAATTGCTTTTGCTAGTCTAGGTTGCTTCGTATTCCAGATGAATTTTTTTATTGTTCTCTCAAAGTCTGTGAAGTGTACTGCTAGAATTTCAATTGGAACTGCATTGAATCTAAAGAATTATGGCCATTTTCACTATATTGGCTTTTCCTACCCAGGAGCAAAGGATGTCTTTCCATTTTCTGATACCCTCTTCAATATCTTTTTGTAGAATGGTATAATTTTCAGAGTAAAGGTCTTTGATTTCTTTCTTTAGGTTGACTCCTCGGTATTTCAATTTTTTGGATGCTATTGTAAGGGGAGTTGTTTCTCCAGTTCCTCTTTCAGTGAGTCTATTGTTTGTGTACAGGGAAGCTATTTATTTTGGTGTGTTGAACTTATATCCAGCTACTACACTGAATTTGGTTATTAAGTCTAGAAGAATTTTGGTGGAATTCTTGGGCTCTTCTAGATAGAGTATTATGACATCTGAAAATAATGACAATTTAACTTTTTCCTTTCCTATCTTTATTCCTTTTATTTATTTCTCTTTTCTGATTGCAGTTGCCAAGTTTTCCAAAACTATATTGAATAGGAGTGGTGATAGTGGGCATCCTTGACTTGTTCCTAATTTTAGCATGATAGATTTCAGTTTTGAACATTTAGTATGATATTTGCTGTTGGCTTTTCATAGATGGTTTTTATCAGAATGAGATAGAGGCCATCTACTCCAATTTTTTTTGCATGATTTTACCCAGAATACCTGTAGGATTTTGTCAAATGCTTTTTTCTGCATTTATTGAGATGACCATATTTTTTCTCCTTCCCTCTATTAATATAGTGTATTTCATTTATTTATTTGCATATGTTGAACCATTTCTGTGTCTCTGAGATGATCAGGATGTATGATCTTCTTGATGATATTCTTCATTCTGTTTGCCAGTCTCTTATTAAGGATATTTGCATCTATGTTTGTTAGTGAGATTGGCCTGTAGTTCTCTTTTTCAGTTGAGTATTTCTCTGTTTGGGGGATCAACATGATCCTTCCTTCAAAAAGTGAATTAGAGACAGTTGCATAACTTTCAGTTTCACTGAAGAGTATACACAATAATGGCAATAGTTCTTCTCTAAGTGTCTTGTAGAATTCAGCATGAAAACATCAGGACCTGGGCTTTTCTTCATTGGTTTTCAATTATGTCTTCAATTTCATTGATGTTGGGTTGTTTATAATTTTTAGGTTTTCTTCATGCAGTTGTGGTAATTCATAGGTATCTAGGAATCTGTCCATTTCGTCTTTGTTTTTCATCTTGTGTATTGGTTCTCAAAGTAGGTATTGATAATCCTCTGGATTTCTGCTGGCCCATTGTAATTTCACCCTTTTCATGCCTAAGTGTGTGGAATTATGCCTTTTCTTTCCTTTTTTTTGGATAAGGTTGGCAAAGGGTGTGCCAATTTTGTTTGTTCTTTCAAAGACTGACTCTTTCCTTCATTGATTTTTTGTATCATTTTCTTAATCTCCATTGCATTGATTTCATTTCTGATCTTTATAACTTCCTCCTTTGTATGAGCTTTGGGTTTGTCCTGCTCTTCTTTTTCTAGAAGCTTGAGGTTCAGCATCAGTTTGTTTGATTGAGCTCACTCCATTTTCCAAATATGAGTATTCACTGCTATGAATTTCCCTTGTAAGACTGCATATTCTTTGTGTTGCATATATACAGGTATGTTGTATTGACATTGTCATTTAATTGTAGGAACTGTCTGATTTCTTCTTTACTATTCTTTGTGACCCATTGTTTATTCAGAAATGTGTTTTCTTGGATTGTTCCCCTTACAAGGATGTAGTGTCCTTCTTTATCTGTCTTAATCAATTTTGATTGGGAATATATTGGATCTGGGAAAAGAATAGTTACTCCTGCTTTTTTTGGGTTCTTGTTGAATGGAGTTTTGTTTTCAACTCTTCTACTTTCAGTCTGTGAGTTTCTTTTTTAATTAAATATCTTTCTTGTATGCACCATATTGTTGAATCTTGCTTCTTGACCCATTCTGCCAGTTAATTTCTTTTGATTGGTGAACTGAGACCATTAACATTGATTATTATAACTGATATGCATTGATTTATCCTTGTCATGACCTTTTGTTTTTGTTGTATTCTCTTCCTTTGTGTTTAATTTCTTGTCGTGCCTGATGGATTTATTGTACTGGGCTTCATGGCATTGTGTTCCTTATTGTCTTTTCCTAGGATATTGTTTAAAAATTTTTTGACTTCTGGCTTGGTATTTGTGAAGGTTCTCAGGTGCTCTTTGTCATGAAAGTATCTCATTTTTCTATCAATTTTGAAAGATAGTTTTACAGGGTACATCAATCTGGGTTGGATGTTGTCTTTTAGGTCGTAAAATATATCCCTCTAAGCTCTTTTTGCCGTGAGGGTTTATGTTGAGAAGCCTGCTATGATTCTAATGAGTGTTCCTTTGTATGTGATTTGCTTCTTTTCTCTAACTGCTCGCTGAATTTTGTTCTTCTAGAATCTTAACACATATGCCTATGTGTAGATTTTTTTTTTTTAATCGCAGCTAGTTAGAATCCTATATACCTCACTTATCTTTATGTCAAGTTCTTTTCCCTTGCTTGGGAATTTTTTTTTTTTGCCATTACTTTTGTGAGTAGTTTTTTTTTTTTTTTTTTTTTTTTAATATCCTCTGCACTCGCTCCTGCTTCTTTATTGACTTTGATCAGTCTTATGTTATTCTTCTTTGCATCATCTAGCAGCTGCTGGGTTGATTCCTCATGGCTCCTTACTATTTTTAAGACATTTTTCTTTTGCTGTTCACTAATTGCAATCTCATCTTCTATATCTGAAATTTTGTCCTCACATGGGCTCATTCTTTTGTGTAAACTTTCAGTGGAATTTTTCATCTCCTGAAAATCTGTTTGCATGTTTTATGGATTCCATTTGTTTTCTTTCTTTCTTCTTCTTCCTTTTTTTTTTTTTTTAAGACAGGGTCTCACTATGTAGTTGAGACTGAAGTGGAACTCATTATTTAGGCCAGGCTGGTCTTGAACTCACAGCGATCCTCCTGCCTCAGCCTCCTAAGTTCTGGGATTACAGGCATGCACCACCATGTCCAGCCCCATTTGTCTTCTATGTTGTGTTTCCATCATGTTCCTCATCTCCTCTATTTTTTATCTGTGTCTTCTCTAGTTATATTAATCATGTCTTTCACTATGGACATAATCTCTGTTGTTATCTGAGAAATTATTTCTGATTTGATTTTTTTTCTAGATCCTTTTCATTGCCAGTTCAGGGAGTCCAGGTGGTTGAATATCAGAGTGTTCCAGCTAATTAGTTTCCTTAGGTGATCTGGAAGTCTGGTTTTGAGATTTTTTTTTATGTGTCTTTTTATTTTCGCAGATGCAGTCTGCTGCGTATTTGTTGAGGTGACTTCTTGCTCACCCTTCAACTCTCAGTAAGCCACTGAGCAGCCTTTTCTCTTCTGCTCACCAGTGAGCCAAATTTGGGTTCAAAATGGTGAGCTTCTGGATTCCTGTGCTGCCCTGTTGTCCAGGCAGGGATCTGGCTGGGGCCTGTGCATACTTTGGGTGGTATCTGAGTGTGGCTCTGGCTGGGCCCTCCCCCACTATATAGCTGTTGACTGGTAGGGCCTTTGGCTGGGGCTTGTGCATCCCATTTGCTGGTGTTTGAGCGGGCTTCTGGTTGGGATCTTCAGGCACTTACCCACAGTATTTGGGAAGGCCTCTGGCTGTTGCTTGTGCACGTTTACAGCTCTTTTCCAGGTGGTCCAGTGGATGGGCCTGTGGGCTCCAGATGCTGTGATTGGGGCTTGGCCCTGGTTAGGACCTACCAGCAACTGCTGCTCAGGTCCCTGCAGTTTTCTACCTGGGATCTCTTTATTTTTTAAAAGTGAATATTGAATAAAATTACTGAAAAATGTCCCCTATAACACCAATAAACTGATTTTAAGACTGTAGTTTCTTTCAAGCCATCACATCAAGCTACTACCCCATATCAAGCTACAGACCCCAGCATGCTGTAAGATAGAATTTGTTTTTCGTTGGCCCTGGAAAGCTCTCTTCTACCTACGGGGATACTTATGAAACTGATCCTGTGAATTGGTTGATGTGAAGACAGTGGTTTTGCTGTCATCTGAGGTCTAAAACACTCCCTATGGTTGCCTCTGATGCCTAACTCCCTCTATGACACACAGAAACGGCTTGATTTTGTATAGATTTCATGTGATCTAGAAGTTAGACTGCCTAGCTTCACTATGCTTCAGTGGCATACAAAGACCCAACTGCAACTTCTGTCTTAAACTATCCTAAATTTAGGACACAGACACAGATTTTGTTGGTCACATTCATATATGCATAGAACCCTGAATAGATTGTACCTGTACATACCTTAGACTATTTTCATCCCCCCTCCTTTTTTTTTTTTGTATTGGGGATTGGATGCTATTTTTTATGCATGAGTCAGCTTTCCCTTTTCATAACAAAATATCTGACATCTGAAATTTAAATGAAAATTTTGATTTGACTAGGGTTCCAATGGTTTGAAGGTCTTAGTTGACTCTGCCCAAGGGAAAAATGCCCTGTTGGGGTTATAGAAGCAAAGCTGCTCATATTATGGCAGCCAGGAAACAACACAGGGGAAGAACACAAGAGATGAAGAGGCCTTGAATTCCAGGTCCCCTGTCCAAGGTCACACTTCTATGCCCTATCTAGAAACACACAGAAGTGTGCATCACTAATCACTTAGATGGTTTTCAAGCCAATCAAGTGGATAATCAAGATTAACATTTTCACCCATATTACACTGACATCTAAACACACCCTCTCAAACATGTTAAATTGCCAAATATGGACAATAACAAGGTTCTAGTCCTCAACCTAATTTATTCCCCAATGTCTCAACAATTCCGGCACTTCTCAAAAGTCTCAGTCCAAAGTCTTCTCAGAGATGCAAGGAAATTCTTAGCTGTGAACTGTTAAAAAAAAAAAAATGAAAAAGCAAGTAGAATGATCTCAAGTTACAAAGGCACAGAGGAAACATTTTCCTTCCAAAAGAAAGGAATAGGGGAACAGAAAAGGTTAGGACCAGAGCAAGACCATGATGCTGCCAGCCAAGCATGAAGTCATGCAGTGATACAACCAACATCTGGGACACATGGAGGTGGGATGTGAGTGGCCCAACCCATAAGGTCTTACCAGTTGTAGCTCACATAATCTTTTTCTTGCATTGACTTTGCCATGGCCTGGGGCTTTCCTTGGCTAATGCTCCATATTCCTGGTCCATTGACTCATTTCTCAGGAGAGCTGTGACTGTCACATTGCCTATTCCTTAGTGATGTGCCATTAATGTGTAAGTTGCAGCTCACCAGGATGTGTTTGGAGGAATTAACTTGACTTCATAGAGAGGATTTTCTCCATGTTTCTCCCTCAGGAGAGTCAAAGTTGGCCTTATATTTCTGATAGAACTCATGAAGGAGAGTTTAGTCCCTTAGAAATAGCATAGTTCTTCTTATAGTATGGATATAAGATCCTTAGTTCAGGCAAGTTTCTTGCTCCTGCCACAAATTAATCAGATGTTTTCTTCTCATCCTTCTACCAGTCACCATTCTACTTTGCCTGTTCCCTAGCCACAGAAGAATTTGATGCTATTGTCCACTTGGTAATGCTTACTCTCAGTGTCTTAGTTACTTTTCTCTCATTGCTGAGACAAAATACCTGATGCCCGAAGTAACAGGAGGAATAGTTCATTTCAACTCACAGTTTGTAGAGGTTTCAGTCCCACAGCTGGCTCCAAGTCAAGGTGGCATGGCACAGGAGCATCACAGAGGAGAACAACAGATCATGGTTTGACAGGCAGCAGAGCAACGAGCAGCAAGCAGAAGCAATCCTGCTTCTTTCTGTCCCTTTATATCCCATTCAGGTTACGAGCCTATTGATTAGTGCCACCCACACCCAGAATGGGGCTTCCATGAGCCCCCCATAATCCCAGTACCACACACCTTTGTTGGATTACACATATAAATGATTCAGCCACCTTCCTAAAGCTCCACCTATAAGCACATGAGGCTTTGGTGTGATATGTAGATACAATATGAGATGTGACTCTGAGGAGGTGGTGAAATTTTGAATATTTTTATGTTTGTTTTTTGTGGTACCAGGGATCGAACTCCAGTCCTTGAGCTTGCGAGGCAGGCTGCTGAACTGCTGAGCTAAATCCCTGGCCCAAATTTTGAATATTTTTAACAGCACTCCTAAACATATTCCTATAGGTACCTTGGTTCAGAGCTCTCTCTAGACTATGGTACTACCCCCAATCTTTCCTGGAAGCAATTATGAAAAAAGCAGAAGTCATGAGTGGTCCCTTCAACACTGCCCGTGTAGAAAGCTAAGAGGGCAATCTCAAGCCCAGGGCCACAAATGCAAGCTCAGAAAAGGTCAATGCATAGGCTGTTGTTAGTTTTTAACAGAGATACAGGATTTTCTTGGAATGTTTGGCTGAAGTAAAAATTCTTATTGTGAGGAAACAGGTATTTCCAGTTTTTTGAAGCATTTGTGTGTGAACAATTCCTTATCCAGTTAAAATCCAAGCCACCTGAGATGACTTATGATAAAGAACAAAAGGGGATTTCCAGCCTTAAATTGTTAGAGCTAGGTACACGCAGACCTGACTAAATGCAGTGAATTAAATTCCAGTCTGCATTCTGCGCCACAAAGGATTCAATGAAGGGACACAGAAACTTTTCCTCTAGCTCAAGAATGAAAAATATTTGAGAAATTGTACTGAGTGTGTTTTAAGGTGAAATAATTATAGTAAGTGGATATGCAGATATTTGCCTGTGCCCTGAGGGAACATCACTAAATAATTTAGAGAAGTGATATACAGAGAAAGTATCATGAGTTGCATATTACCAGCTTGTTACATATCCATCCACACCAGATCCTGATTTCTAGCCATAGAAGAAGCTTCTGGAACATTTTTAGCATCTCATTTCAGAAACCTACTATGCTTCAGAAATCCAATCCAGCTGAGCCAATGTAAAACTTCACCAGAAGTCAGGCTATACAATGGAGGGCTCCTAAATGTAATCAGTGTATTGCAATAAAATTAAGTTCTTTGCGGGGCTTTTTCTAGTCGCTAATGAGTGCATTGTGGATCTCAGACAAATGGTGCAAACTGTCTGCAGGTCCAGACTCTGAGAAGCCCTAGTGCTGGCTGAAACCACAACATATTTTTGTGCATAATTCATCACTAACACTAATACAACACAGTTTGAGGCTTCAGCAATAAGAGACCATGGGCTCTGGTCAGCAGGTATGGGGATCAAGATGAATTTCCCACATTTGGTTTTTGAATGTTGAGTGTTCTGTTAGACTTCTGTCCTGATAGTTTGGTCTCTTTAAAAGTGAATTATTCCATGGAGTAAATATATGATAATTTGCCTGTCGGTTGATATTTGTCTTGCTTGCAATTTTGGGTTAAGTACTGTGGCAAACAGGCAACTAATAACATGGATATTTCTTAAAGTGTGAAGAAGCTTAAATACTAGATCATTCCATTCATTCAATATTGTAGAATACCCAACTCTATAATGATAGGAGGAGGTTCAGTGATTACCTAGGTTCATGGTTGGCTGAAAAGTTCCACCAGGATGATTCGGAGTGAGGCAGTGTTGCATGTTAGTTTTGTAATAGTGTTGCATGAGGGTATATTTTTAAAAAAATAATTTACTAAGTTATGGACTTATGTTTGCCAGGTTAAAAATATAATTAGGTCCACTGTATACAATGTTAAATAATTTCAGAAACTCTAAAAATATTTACCAGTTGCTGAATAAGATAACACAGGCTGCAGCTCTAAAAAGAACCTAAGCCTTAATAAAGGGTCCATGTAAGGCTCAGCAGACAGTTGAACTAAGAAGAATGCTTTTGTTTTGTTTTGCTTTGTTTTGTTTAGTTTTGTTAGTGCTGGGAATTGAACCTGCCCTTGCACTATAAAAGCACTTTACCATGAACTATGCCCTTGCCCTTGGGCTCGGAATCCAAACTTTAATAAAAAGTTTTGTTTATAGATTTGTGAGAAAATTGAAAAAAAACAGGAAAAATTTAGTTCACCTGTTAAATAAATTATTCTTTTAAATTTCAAGGGGAACGATATTTATTTATTTGTGATTTTTTTACCCTGAGCATTCATTATCCAGAAAGGGTTTGTCACCAAGTTTTTGACAATATTTAATCAGCATATTTTAAATTATCTTTATGGTTTTATTTTTTCTATCATTTCTCTTTTTTGTCATGTACTGGTGAGGACTGCTGTGAGTCAAACATTATGTCCCACCCAGAGTTCCTGTGGTGAACCCAAACCCCCAATGTGGTGATATCAACAGGTGGGGTTTGGGGGAATGATTAAATCACAAGACTTTGGGGAGCTGCCTCACTCTCCTCTGAGCTCTGGTCCTTGCTCTCTGCGCTCTGCCCTCTTCCTTGTGACAGTAATACAGGGAAGGCCTAACCAGATGCCAGTGCCTTGATCTTGGAGTTCCAGTCCCAGTAAAAATGTACAATGTGACCCACTGTTTTTCTGCTCATTGCAAATTACCCAGTTTTGCATTCTGTGATACAGGTGCAAATGACAAAGAAACTAGTCTGAGACGGGCTTTACCTTAGAAGATATACTGACCTCTTAAAGTAGTTGGTAATTTTGGCCTCTGCCTCATACTCTGGAAGAATTTAAGAAGCCTGAGATGAGGTACTGCATGGACCATGACTTGTTCATGTCCTCTGTGGCTAGCACAGAGGTGGGAACAAGTCTGTTCGATGAACATTCATTGATAAATTTATTTTTTTCTTTTTATTGAGTTTATTGGTACATTTTAGGTATACACTACAGCTGCATTCAATATTGGGATCTTGTACCTTTACATGACAGGTCTTGGTTATTATTTTTTCCTCTTATACCTGCCCTCTCTTCACCATTTCCTCCTCTCCCTATTTACAAGTAATTTGTTTCCATCTTTTCATTTTCTCAATTTTTTCTTTTTCCTTATTACCTTTCCCCTACCCTTCCTACTTTCCCTATACCTTTAGCCTTTTCTTCCTATGCCACATTGTTAATTATCTCATTAAGATCTTTTGTACAATTACAGCTTTTCATACCAGAGAAACTATTCAATATTTAAACATATGTGACTTATTTATTTCACTTAGGAGTATATCCTCAAAATGTATCCATTTTCCTATGAATGACTCTAATTTAACATTCTTTATGTCTGAGTAGTATTCCATTTTATAGAAAACCACATCTTCTTTATCCAGTTTCCAACTGATGGTCAAATGGGCTGTTTCCAAGTTTTAGCTATTACAAACTGTGCTGCTATAAACATAGGTGCCCATATATCACTGTGATGTGATTCTTTTAAATCTTTTGGAAAGATACCTAGCAGAGGGATGGCTGGGTCAAATAGAACCTCAAGTTCTAGCTTTTTGAGGTATCTCAATATTGATTTCCATAGTGGTTGCACCAGTCTGCACTCCTACCAACAATGGAGAAGGGTTCCTTTTTCCCCACAAATCCACCAACATTTGTTATTTGTTGATTTATTGATAGCAGCCATTCTTTGTGGGGTGAGGTGGAATCTCAGTGTTGTTTTCATCTGCATCTCTCGAATCACCAGTGATGTGGAACATTTTTTCATATATTTACTTGCTGCTTTTACTTCTTTGTCTGAGAAATGTCTGTTCATTTCAGATGCCTATTTTTGGATTGGGTCTTTATTTGCGGGGGGGCTGATTGTTTTGAGTTCTTTATATATTCTAGATAATAGTTCTTTTTCTGAGGAGCAGCTGGTAAAATTTTTTTGCCACATTGTAGGTTGTCTCTTAGTTCTGTTTGTTTCTTTTGTACTGCAGATGCCTTTAATAAGATGAGATCTCAGTTGTTGATTCTTTCTGCTAGTTCCTGTGCTACTGAGGATTTGTTTATAAAGTCTTTTCCTATGTCAATGTCTTCAAGTGTTCTGCCTAACTTCTCTTAAAGTAAGTTTAGTGTTTCTGTTTTGATATTTCGATCTTTAATCCACTTGGATTTTAATTTAGCGCATGGTGAAAGATAAGGGTCTAGTTTTAATTTTTGGTAGGTTGAGATCCAGTTTTTCCAACACCATTTATTAAAGAGGTTATCTTTCTTCCATTGGGGATGGTTAGCTCCTTTTTCAAAGATGAGGTAGCTGAGTACATCTGGAGTTGTTTTTGTGTCTTCCAGTCTGTTCCACTGATCCTCAGGTCTGTTTCTTGTCAGTACAATGCTGTTTTATCACAGTGGCTTTGAAGTGTAGTTTCAAATGGGGAATTGTTATACCTCCTGCCATGTGTCTGTTGCCTAGGATGGCTTTTGCTATTCTAGGACTCTTATGCTTCCAAAGGAATTTTTGGATTCTTTTTTCTCGTTCTGTGAAATATTGTGTTTCAATTGGCATTGCATTGAATCTGTATAGCAGTTTTGGTAGTATGGCCATTTTCACTATGTTGATTCTCCCTACCCAGGAGCAGGGAATATCTTTCCATTTTCTTATATCTTCTTTGATCTCTTTTGTCAGAGTGCTGTAGTTTTCATTGTAGAGGTCTTTTGCTCCTTTTGTTGGGTTGATTCCTAGATACTTCATTTTTTTTTTTTGGATGCTATTGAGAAAGGAGTTGTTTCCTAATTTCTCTCTCAGTGAGTCTGTTATTTGTGTACAGGAAGGCTATTGATTTTTGGGTGTTGATCTTGTATCCTGCTACTCTACTAAAATTGTCAATTAAGTTTAGAATTCTTTTGGTGGAGTTTTTTGGATCTTCAATTTACAGTATCATATCATCAGCAAATAATGACTGTTTAACTTCTTCCTTTCCTATCTTTATTGCTTTAATTTCTTTCTCTTGTCTAATTGCTATGGCTAATGTTTCCAGAATTGTATCAAAGAGGAGAGGTGATAGTGGGCATCCTTATCTTGTTCCTCATTTTAACTGAAGGTTTTCAGGTTTTTGGCTATTTAATATGATGTTGGCTGTTTGTTTTTCATAGATAGCCTTTATTAAGTTGATATATAGACCATCAATTTCAATTTTTTGTTGGGTTTTTATCATGAATGGGTGTTGAATTTTGTCAAATGCTTTTTCTGCATCTATCGAGAAGATCACGTACTTTTGTCCTTGACTTTGTTAATATAGTGTATTACATTTATTGACTTACATATGCTGAACCAACCTTGCATCCCTGGAATAAATCCAACTTGGTCAGGATGTATGATCTTCTTGATAATCCTCTGTATTCTTTTTGCTAATATCTTTTTAAGGATTTTTGCATCTATATTAATTAAGGAGGTTGGTCTGAAGTTCTCTTTTTTAGTTGCGTCTTTCCCTGGTTTGGGAATGAAAGTGATACTTGCTTCCAGGAATGAATTTGGAAGTATTGCTACCCTTTCAATTTCATTTAAGAGTTTGAAGAGTAAAGGTAGAGGTTCTTCTCTAAATGTCTTGTAAAATTCAGCAATGAATCCATCAGGACCTTAGTTTTTCTTAGTCGATAAGTTTTTAATTGCATTTTCAATTTCATTGATTGTAATTGGGGTGTTTAAAATGTTTTTTATCTTCTTTGTTAAACTATGGTAATTCATAACTATCTAGAAATCTGCCCATTTCTTCTGTGTTTTCCATTTTATTAGAGTACAGGTTCTCAAAGTAGATATTGACTATCCTCTGGATTTCTGTTGGATGTGTTGTGACTTCACCTTTTTCATTCCTAATTGCATGGATCTTTTCTTTCCTTTTTTTGGATAAGGTTAGGTAAGTGTTTATCTGTTTTATTTATTCTTTCAAAAAACCAACTCTTTGATCCATTTATTTTTTGTATCATTTTCTTAATTTCCATTGCATTGATTTCTGCTCTAGTCTTTATAATTTCCTCTCTTGTTTGAGCTATGGTTATCCTTGCTCTTGCTTTTCTAGAAGTCTAAGATTCATCTTTAGGTTGTTTATTTCACTTCACTCTGTTTTCTTAGTGTGGGCATTCAGTGCTATGAATTTTCCATGTATAACTACTTTCATTGTGCCCCATAGATTCCTGTATGTTGTATTGGCATTTTTGTTTATTTGTAAAAACTGTCTGATTTCTTCTTTAATTTCCTCTGTGTTTCATTGATTGTTCAGGAGAGTGTTGTTCAATTTCTAGGTGTTTGTGAAGTTCCTATGGTTTCATATGCTATTGATCTCTAGCTTGATTGCACTATGATCTGATAATATACAGAGGATAACTTTCATTCTTTTGCATTTATTCAGACCTGTTCTGTGAGCTAGTATGTGGCCTATCTTGGGTGTTGAGAATGACCCATGTGCAGCTGAAATGAATGTATATTCTGATTTTGTGGGGTGAAACCTCTATAGACATCTGTTAAGTCCGTGTATTCAAAAGCTTGGTTCAGTTCTAGTATTTCATTGTTGATTTTTGGCCTAGATGATCTGTCTATTTGGGATAGTGGCATATTTAGACCTCCCACTACAATTGTATTAGTGGTTATTTGGTTTTTCATATTACTTAATATTTGTTTTACATAGTTGGAGGCATTAATATTTGGTACATATGTGTTTATGATTGTCATCTCTTCCTCTTGAATTGTTCCCTTTACAAGAACGCAGTGGCCTTCTTTGTCTCTCTTAATCAGTTTTGGTTTGGAATTTACTTTGTCTTCACATAAAATAGCTACCCCTGCTTTTTTCTGGGCTTTTGCTGCATGGAGAATTGTTTTCCACCTTTCACTTTCAGTCTATGGGCTTCTTTTTGCACTAGGTGTGTTCCTTGTATACAACCTATTGTTGGGTTTTGATTCTTGATCCATTCTGCCAGTCTATTTCTTTTGATTGGTGAATTGAGGCCATTGACTTTGATGGTTATAACTAATATGTACTAACTTATTATTGTCATGTTCTTGTCTTTTTTTGACTCTTTTTAATTTTTTTCCCTCTCCTTTAAGTTTCTTGCCTTGACTATTTAATTTGCTCTGTTGGGCCTAATGGTGCTGTAATATTCATTGTCTTTTTCTAGGATATTGTTTAGAATTCCTTGTAGTGCTGGTTTGGTTTTCATGATGTTTCTCAGATGTTCTTTGTCATGGAAGTATCTTATTTCCCCATCAATTTTGAAAGAGTTTTGCAGCATACATCAGTCTAGGTTGGAGGTTGTTTTCTTTTAGGACTTGAAATACCCCACTTGAGGCTCTCCTTGACCTGAGGATTTATGTTGAAAAGTCTGCTGTGATTCTGATGGTCTTTCCTTTGCATGTGATTTGTTTCTTTTCTCTTACTGCTTGTAGTATTTTGTTCTTCTGTTGGGTTTCTGGGATCTTGATTATTATATGTCTAGGTGTAGATTTTTTTTTATTGTGACTAATTGGAGTTCTATATACCTCACTTATCTGTATGTCTAATTCTTCTCCTCTGTTTGGGAAGTTGTCTGTCATTAATTCTTTGAACAGCTTTTTTAAGTCATTTGCATTTTCTCCTGCTACTTCATTGATTCCTATCAGTCTTATGTTATTCTTCTTTTCATCATGTTGGAGTTGTTGGATCAATTTCTCATGATCCCTTACTGTGTTTAAGAGACCTCTGTTTTCATGGTCCCTGCCTGTGATCCTATCTTCTATAAGTGAGATTCCATCTTCACATTCTTTTATTCTGTTGTGTACACTTTCAATAGAGCTTTTTATCTTCTGGATATCTGTTTGAATCTGTTTTATGGGTTCCATTTCTTTCCTCTGTTGGGCATTCATTATTTCCATTTTTTTTTTCTTATGCTGGGCTTTCATGGCTTTTATCATGGTCCTGAGCTCATCTATTTTTTTCTCAGTTTCTGTTCTAGAGTCTCGAATCATGACTTACATTTGGTCACCATCTCTATGGTTATCTGGGAATTTATTTCTGTTTTAAATTTTTCTACAGCCTATTGATCTGTTTTGTTACTTCCTGCACTGTGAGTTCATAGTGTCCTCATGGTTCACTATCAGCCTTTTCAACCTCCTTTGCCCTACTGTTTGCCATTGGTGAACTGGAAGTCTGTATTTGTGTCTGGCTTAAGTGTTTTCTCATTTTTCTTTTTGCTTTTCGATTGTCCTTGATTTAATCTCTGGGTTATTAAATCTTCCTGATATAGTTGCATTTTAGCTTTTGTTTCTCTAAAGACTAATATACATTCTCATTTTCACAATATCAGAGAAAACAACTTATCCAATCAATCCCTATCCTTTATCCCAATTGATACATTCAGCAACAAAATAGAATTCATCACACTTTGCTAATTGACCACTTGAGGTAGTCATTAATCTATCACCTTTAAACCACGTGAATTAAATTAAAATCAAGAAGCAGCCCAAAATATGTTACAGTGAACAAACTTCTCAATATAACATATTTACCATTTAGGATGGTGGCCTAGATAGAGTTAGGATGAGAAGAGTAGATAAGTAAAAGAACTGGAGAAAGTTTCAAGTGATGCCAGAGGACACAGAATGACCACACAACCTTTAGGAAACTGTTAAACTCAAAAGAGATAGACAGAGTGTAATTATAATGTCAATAACATATCCCCTTAACAGCAATAGGGGCTCCCTTTCCCTTGAAACTACTGACCCTTGAGTGAGGCACAATGATAGAAAAAAAAAAGAACATTAAGAAAAAAGAAAAAATGATAAAAGAAATCTGAGTCTGGGCAGGAGCAGGAACAGAAAGAGAGATGAGGGACAATATGGTGGAGGAAGAGACTGAGTTGATGAAATTGGACAGAAAAAAGAATTTACATAGTTGAATGAGGAAGAGAAAGAAAAGGAAAAAAATGAATGTCAAGGGCCTCTTTCAGACTATATTTCTGCTGTCATAATACACATCGTGTGCAGCCATGCTCAGAAACATATGCCCCTATCTCAGCTAGCCGATGGCAGACCACTGTGACTGACCTCAGGCTGCAAGGCCCAAATTGAGCTCCCCAACCTCCTGCAGGGTTGAACTCCAGACAATTCTACTATAAGTTTCCCCTGCCCTTTATTGAAAGTTGTTCAAATTGGGAGCTCACAAAATTATGCATTTTAACCAGCTATTCCTCTGTGGAGTGGGTGCAAGGACTATCACAATCAGGAGATCTGAGAGCAGGGGGGTGGTGCTCAGCAGCGCCCACACAGCTACCCTCCTAGCGTGGGAGCTGCAATGGCAGTGCCTGGAGGGGAGGGAATGGCTACCCAGTTCTGGGGACTGGGCCCAGGCAGGCAGAAGGGAGATCTGATGTCCGAGACACTTTCCCAAATATCCTCATTCATCAACTTAATAAAATAATTTTCCCCATCATTTTGATATAACTGTCTTCACATTCTTTAAATTACTATTATGTTCCCCTTTTAATTTTTTTATTTTAATAATAAAATAATTTTCACTCTTCTTGATCACTAGTGAAAATATTTAAGCGTACACACTTTTCTGAATTTACTAGTGCTGAGCTCATTATTGTTATTTTCTAAATATGCAAACTTATGATTTTATTTCACCTATGAATCCTTATTCATTTTCATATAACATTCTATATTTCCTAGCTATTTTTATTAAATTGCTGATGATATAGTATTTATTTTCTAATGTTCTTTATATCTATAGAGCTTTCCTTGTTCTTTTATGCTTTCTTGCTTTATATTGTAAAGTCTATTTAGCACTCCTATATTTCTTTTGGTTTTTTACCTGATTGAAGTATCAAAAGAAGCAAATGCATTTTCTCTTCCTTTACTTTCCTTGTATTTCTAGCAGTTTCAATTTATATATTTTGCTATTTTTCTGTTGTGAATTTTATTTACTTTTGAATATTCACATTGTAGCAACTCCTATCTTTTTGCACTTTTCTCTATATCTCTCTAATTCTTTTATATTCACACATTTAAAACCATTTGGTTTTAGGTGAATCCTTTTATAAACAAGACACAATTGACTTGTATAACCCCATAAAAGTGAATGTTATTCATTACTCAAATTCTAAAGGTATTACATTTACATACATAAATATATATATATATAGATAGATAGATAGATAGATAGATACAGATAGATAGATAGATAGATATACACATACACACACACATAAATGTAGTTTTGTTTTATTATTTTGGTTTTATATATCTCATTTTATTTGTTATTTTTAAGTTTGTGCTTGCTCATCTGTATTATTATTTTATTATCTGGCTTCTGATAATCTGAAAGGCATGTTTTATTCCATAGGCAGAAATTCATTCAAATTTTATATTAATTTCTATATTTCTTGATTAACCACTTCAGAAATAAGCAAAAATAATGATTTCCTTTATAAAACATAAAATAATAAATTATGTATAAAATATCCTACTGCTTTTCTCAAAACATTCCTTTTTGTGGGTTTATAAATAAGTTGCTATAAATGTTGTAATTGATAATAGATTTCTGCAAATTCCAATATAATGTTATGTCCATAATCATCACAGCTAAATTAATATGCTATATTTGCAAATACATTCACTTCCATCACCAGTATATTGTACTGTTATGTTCTGATTCTTATAGTTTATATTTCTGTTGAATTTCAGTAATCTAGAGCATTAAAGACTATTTCTCTAAGGTTGAATGTAATAGCTCAATGGAATGTTTTTCTTATTGGTGAATAAATTTGTCACTGTTGTCACAAAAATATCATGTAAGAGATTACCTACAAACTTTGATATAAGAGAATTATTGACTTGTGACTACATGCACGTGGGTTAGTTAGGGGGCTAGTTGGTAAGAGCTGGGCTCAGCTGGCCACAACTCTAAGCTGTCATTTAACCCATGCTTCTATGTTATCCTCGCTGGAGCACTGAGCAAGCTGGAGATTGTAAAGATATGAATGGAATCATAAACACCAGAACACTGTAGATCTTGTGGAAATACAGTAACCTCAGAAATGGAGGGTTTAATGTCTCAATTTAGAGATTGTACACTGTCTCTACCTCACATATTACTGTGGTCAAAGCAAGTCACAAGGTGAAACCTGTCATCACTGAGGCAGGGAAGTTCATGTCATTTAGTGTGAAGAACAATCACATGAACAAAGCCTGTGGGCACAAAGGGGAAAAGGAGATTTGGTATTAATGGAAATGGACAGCATCAAATTTATTTCACTTTGACCTGTTCTCCTTTGCTTCATTGACATTTTTTCAATGTTTTTTTTTTTTACAAGAATTTCCTGTTTCATTTCCTCTACTCACATAGGTGAAGTAGAACTTTATGATTAAAGTTCTCTTTTTTCCCCTTTCAGTTATTGTGTTCTTTATATGCAATGACTGGATTTACTTGTCCTTTGCTTTCACATTATGCATGACATTATTAAGCCCATACTCCATAGAACTGACTTGTCGTTCTACAACATTGACTATGATGCCTTTTCTGCCTCATTTCCACTTTGTGGAATTCAACTGTGTTATTTCTCTTTTTTTCATTAGTTTGTCTAGCTCAATTGTCATTACATTCTGCTTTCTTGTCTTACCTTTTATTTCTTAGAATTCTTGTTTACTGTAACTTAAGGTATGAGTGCAGTCAGTACTAAATCTGTTTTTTCATTTATTTAGTTTGCATCATACCATATTTTCTTTTATATCACTATATTTTTAAGCATTTGTCTTTTTCCTTTCACTGTTATGAATGACAGTAATTTTATCCTTACCTCATTTTCAATAATTATTGGCAGAAGGTATGGTCCCCCTTCCCTTTTTTATGGTCTCTTCCTAGTACCAAAAGAAATAATAGACATATTAATGTTTTCTCAATTTATTATTCCAACTGAAATGTTCAACTGCGCTGATAAATTGAACACCACAAATTAATTTTGATGTTTACAATTATGAATTTATGACAAAAATGTAGTTTTTTCACTATACTTCCAACCTACTTCTTCATCTACTTGTGCCTGTCATTAAGTGAAAGCCTTATCATCAAGAATCTTCTTTTCAACTGGGCATGGTGGTGCATGCCCTTAATCCCAGCACTCAGGAGGCTGAGACAGTAGGATTGCTGTGAGTTTGAGACCAGCCTGGGCTACACAGTGAGTTCCAGGTCATTCTCAACTACATAGTGAGACTCTGTCTTAAAAAAAAAATAAAAAAAAAGGAATCTTTTAGTTGGGGTTTATGCAGATAAGTATCTGACAGATATTGCTGTTTGTTTAATATGAGAATGTTGCCATTTCTTAGCACTTTTGCATTAATCATCCTTTAATTTTTTTGATTTTTTTTTTGTTTTTGAGGACAGAGGATTATAATTAAATTGACATCTTTTCAGAATTATACCACTCTTTAACAGTATGAGAAGTATTATTCAGTAACTCCTTTTTTAGAAAAACATGGAAATCATTCATTAATGAGATTTTCATGATTTTGTCTTTTGCAAAAATAATATATTTAACCAATGTTAGAATCAGATGACTGTAGTTTGCACTTAATGAGACTTTTAAAAAATATATTATTAATTACTAACATAAATAGAAGAAACTTTATCTAAGTGATGTTAGAGAAGAGATCTAAATTTGCTAGATGCCTGTTTAGAAATGTTAATATTTTAGCTTTGATATCAATATATTGCTTGACTGAATCTATAAAATAGATAATAAAGTAGACCAAGAATAATTTATACTTAGAGAAAACTTTTAATTTCTATTTTTTTTACAAAGAATAGGCACTGAGCTATAAATGCATGTAGTGGAAGTAATTATTAATGTTACAATTTCACAATGGAGAAACGAGAGAGAGGAGTGAATTTATTGGGAAGGTTACATAATTCCTTGTGTAAAGCCCAGATCTCTCCTCAGTTCTCAGGTCCATGTGCTTTCACCAGTCTTCACTTGTCCAATCCAAGCCTGAATTTTCTTCCCTTGGTTCTCACTAGCCAAGCTTGGGTCTGAGGTCTAAGGAAAACCCCGAATCTAAGCCTCCTCTCTGCTGCATCACCTATTAACTCCACAACAAAATGAACTTTATCTTTTTGGCTGCAATCATAGCTGTTTTATTTAAAATAACAAGCTCTAAGCTATTAAGTTCAATAAAAAGCGTAAATGGCTGTCCCAGAAGTCAAGACATGATGTTCCCATCCAACCATTAAAAATACCTACAAAATTCAAGGGATCATGCAGATCATTCTATGAGAAGAAATGACCTGCAACACAGATGAGAGCCATACTATCGACAGAGGTAACGTCTATTGCTCCAACAGTGACAACTCAAGTTTCCCCTTACCCACCCATACCCAAGACAATAACACTAATTCATCCAAATGAAGCATGCCTTGTACTGTTTGAGAGTATGAAAGAAAGAAGTAGCATCTGACTTAACCTTCTGAGAATTGCCAGCATGGGAGCAAATCCAATCAAGACCATAGAATCCCCTTTACATCTCTCACTCTTTCCTATGTTATGCCCTACACTCATTATGAGCTGTATTCTCTTTTGCTGTAGCAAGCTCAATAAATGTAATTTATTATTTATTACCACTGTTGCTGACTAATGTGTTACTTTTCTCTTATTAGCAAAAGCTATCAATGATATATCAGATGTTGAACCATCTCTATGATATTTGTCCATAATTCTATTTTCACTGGAGCCATCTATGGGAAAGATTTCTCAGTACCTTTAGCCATTTTTGTCCAGTCATTAGTGTGCTTCATATATATTGATGTATTCATATCCTTCCACAGAAGTCCTTTTCCTTTCAAGCATAGGATGTTACTGCTTTTCCATATTCTTTCTGAAGTTAGGCTTGTCTCTCTCATTTTCCATGGTCAATAAAATATGATTGAAAATTCAACACAGAAAATTCAAAATTAAATGTAGTTTTCTGGCTTTCCTCCACCTGTCCAGTTGATTGTCAAAGCATACATTGAGCTCTATCCTCTTTTATTCCACATGAGGGGCTGCATGGAAAGCAACTCTTTGCCATTCCAAACCCACAGTAGATACGAAGCATAAATAAGAATAAATTTTTAATGTGTTGAGCCACCAACAGTTTCATTTGATGCCACATTACTGAAGTTATCCTGATCCATACAAGGAATAAATAGATTTCTGAATGATTCTTCACTGTGATGTCATAAAATTCCTAGGCAATTCATAAATTGAAGATTATAACAACACTGAATTTTTTATGTGTGACAACTTTCATTTATGTTTAGAATTCTACTTATTCAAAAATTTTTTTATTTGTCATATTTTAGCTGTGTTTAAATGAATTTTGTCAAAATAACTGACAAATATTTTAGTCATACTTAAATGCTACTATTCTCACTTATTTTTGCTCATTATCAAAACTGTGTTTCACACTTCCATTTGGTTCATATTCTTATTTATATTTAAATATATACTTATTTAGTTTGAATAACTACATGTATGTACTTTTTAAAGAATTTATCTATTTATTTTCATTTTGTTAATTTTTCTTGTGCTATCATCTATAATTTTAAAATCATTTTTACATTGTAAAGGACATAATAAAATATATTCTTACAATTGTTGCTTTATGTACATACCTTTATGTTAGATCATGTACATTTATGGATTATGGGTGTCTGTACTTTACTTGATTTAGTAGTGCTACCAACATAGAGGAGAAATTATTGAAAAATATCAAATGAATGTTTCTGCCCTGGTATAACTTAAAATTATAGCATAGGAAGATATAAATAAATAACTATGTATTTGCCAAAATAACGCCAAGAAGTGGAGAACAGAGGATAGAAGTACTGCAATTTTAATAAAAATTGACAAAACTGTGACACTAAAAGGTAAGGTTTAAGAAAAGGTCTGAATGAGATCACTGAACAATCCCCAGTGAAAAATTAGTGGTTAATTTTGTGTGATACAAAAAGTTATTACAGGGTATTGAAAGGAGAAATGATACAATCTGATTGATACTCCCTTAATTACCATATCAAATGTTCATTTCATAATATTTAAACATGATTTAATAAAATATATTTATGGCTACAAAATATAAAAATAGTCCCTTGGGCAGCTAATTCAAACATTTAACTTGTCTTTTCATTAAATTATCCACTTCTGTAATTCATAACATATTTTAAACATTAGCAAGAATTTCTGGAAAATGAAAATACTTTAAAAACACATCATGTTTAATTAATTGTGCTTGACTTACCAATCTCTTCACTTTAGTAAAATCATCAGAAAACACTGAATTTCTCCAGAACCAAAATACATCATTTAAAGTACAAGATCTGAATGGTGAATGTAACTGTATTGCATACCTAAATTGTATCAATAAACTTAATGAGAAAAAATAATTGAGCAAGAGTAAATAGATTTATTCACATAAAATTTGTAAACTTTTAGTTGATTAATTAATTAGCAAAGTTATAACAGTAATTCAGTGAAATTCAAGAAGAACAGGGTGGGAATAAGTACCACACATGTGTTGTATGTGTTTACTATGTTGTATGTGTTTACTACGTTGTATGAAGGAAAAAGGGTCAATCATTTGATCAATTACACAAGAATGCTCTGAGAAACCATTGGCAGGGGAAAAATATTTTAGATATGACAGCCAAAAAGCTTTATTTAGAGAGTGATTCTGAATGAATATTGAAATGAGAGCCATGACCCAATAGATTTATGTGCAAAGAGAATTGAAGCACAATAAATAACAAGTACCTTCAAGGAAGAATCTACTTCCTATATGAGAAAAAAAATTGAAGGAGGCAAATGACAGAGTAAAGAGTAAATGTGAGGTGTACTTGTCAACTTCCCATTACTGCCAATACACCTGACACCCACATATTAAATAGGAGATTTATTTTGTAGTATGGTTTCTGAGGGTCTATTCCACGATTAGCTGGATCGAAGGCAGAAGTGTCAGAGTAGAAAGGCATGCAGGAGCAAGCCTGAAAATCCATGGCAGCCAAGAATAAGAGGGAGAACAAGAGAGACAGAGAGAGAAGAAAGTTCTGGAGAAATATATACATAAAATCTTTAAAGGAACACTTTGGTTGACCTATGTCCTCCAAAACTGCATATTCAGCTATGAAGCCCTGAATGGACTAATCCACCGATGAGTACCACACCCTACGATCCATTCAAAAAATCTCATCTTTGTGACTTTTGGAGGACTTTTCAGCTTTAAATGTTGAGAAGTATATATGTGTAGAAGGTGTGATCATAATTAAATGAATGGGGCTAATACAAATGGTGCTGTCACTTGGGAATTTAAAAAGGCTTTGCCTGATATTGCCAGTGGGCACTCACTGGTGGATGTAGGCTCAATCTTGGTAAACCTGTTTCATACTAAGAGAGAATTGTAGTTGTTCTTTTGCAGAGAAGAGGCAGAGGGAACCAGGGCAGAGTGACAGAGTAGCTGGGCAGCAGAAGCAGTAATCAAGGAGGGAGACAAAGATGGATTGGCTATCATATCAGAGTACCTAAGATTAAACAAATAAATGGCTAGCTTTGACAACTGAATCATAAACAGGAATGTGATTGATATCATCTCAAAATTTTCTTTTACATTCTGAACAAAATCTTACAGATTATTTAAAACTAGTGCCAATATTTCAGAAATTGCATATTGGAGGTTTAAAGGACAGATGTAGTCTGTAGATTTTTTTTTGTTTGGTATGCAGTTGTTTGGATCTAACATTTAACAATTGGAAGTATTCTTGTAAAGTGATTTTTCAGAATATCTGAAAATGTCAGACACTCTGGTAATAATAGCCTCAGTATCTACAGGAGCTGTGGAATGCATGCCTAATTTACACAAGACCTTGGACTTTCCAGTCTTTTTCCAGATCGTGCCAATATTGTAGTTCTAATACCCACAACCAAAGTTAAACTGAGTTACATAGTCACCTTTATTCTGTATTTTCTCTTATAATATATAAATATTTCATGATACACATCTTTTTCAAATGTGGCAAAATAAAATATGCAGAGATTAGACTTTTTCCATTTTATTTTTATTTTCTGGATTTTCAGATTAGTGTCATCTCTTTTTAGTTGTTACAATGGAATACCTGACACTTGATTATTTATAATGTGAAGAAAGTTATCGATTTGCAATTCTGAAGCTGGAAAGGTCAATATCAACGTGCCAACAGATGGCAAAGGGTTTTTATTGCATCCCAGTGCAAAAAGTAAGAAAATGAGAGAGAACAGCCACTCCTAAAAGCCAGTTTTCAAAGGCATTAAACCTATCCACAAAGACGAAGCTCTCATGACCTAATCACCTCTGAAGGACTCCACTCCCAGTACTGTTACACTGATACCCTGGCAATTAAATTTTTACATGATTTTGGGAGATAAAAACATTTGAAGTATAGTATGGGAAAGGAAAGAAGGGAAAAGAAACATATGAGAAAAGGAAGAAATGGAAACAAAGTCTTTGTAAATAGGGAATGGTGGAGGGAGTGAAGGAAGGGCATGGGCATGGGGAAAACATAACCAAGGTACACAATGTAAAGGTACAAGATCCCAGTGATGAATGTAACTGTACTGTGCACCTAAAATGTACCAATAAACAATGGAAAAACAAGACAAAACAAAACAACCTCCCCCAAAACAAAATATGGCCTGGGTATATGAGCTTTCCCCTTCTTATATGTTTTATGTAATTCATGTTTTTATGTATATGAAAATAACTGACACATAGGAATTTGAGTTATGCTTTGATATTTTGGAAGCACAACTAAAATAATTCCATTCCCAACAAAGGCTACAATCGTTTTTGTCCTTATGTAGATTTTAAATTAGCAATGAGAAAAATTATGGATCTGCAAGTCTTTGCATATTCCTGATATTACTTCATTCTGAAACTCTACCTTAATTCAAAACTTTATTTGGAAGCCTATTCTTTACTTAATCATCCAATCACCTCTGATTCAATTATTTATTTTTCATTTAGGAGAAATAGCTATAAAATTAGTATACACTATCTTAAACCATGTATTTGTTGATTTCTTATTGTAATTATGAAATTCTGTATGGAGAACAAATACATTTATTTATATTTGTATTTGGCACATTTCTTATTTTTGGATGAACTGAAAACATGTGGATATTTCTATATGTGTTAAATAAAAATGTACACTCAGTTCATTAGCTTTGGGTTTTTGAGGGAGAGGAGGACATAGTGCTTACTTCATACTTAGGAGGTGGATAATTGGCCTTCAGGTGACCGAAGGATTACAAGGAGTGTCATTAGCGGTAACTCAGCAAAGTCATTACTATCAATTGGGAAGCCAAGAGAGCTTTGGGCTGTGAGTGATATAAATGCTGACTCAGGTCCCCAAATTTACCTTGGATATATGGATAATTTGGTATAGAGTGCTTCTTCTCCCTGTGCCCAATTTTCCTCATTTATAAAGTGAAAATGACAGTACTTATCTCAATGTCCTGTGAAGATTACATAAAAACACTGATTGATACTTAGTTGTGTACTTGTATTAATACGTTATTTCTGTACTTTGACAATGGGATATGTTAAATTATATTTAGGTTCTTTAAATACACATCTTTCAAATAACTGCTGTCATTTGAAATCCCATGCTGTGGTCCTGAATGTAATAGGAAATAGTAAGTTTGACAGAATACTTAATTTTACACACAAAAAATCTAGACATTTATTTGAAATTTTATAGAACAGCAAAGCAAATATATTATTATTTTGGGGGAATTTATTTTTCCTCTGACACAACTAGGAAGTTGTGGATTGAGTTTTTTTAAATCCCAATTTATGATTATAGGTCATAGACAAAGAAATAGATTCTTTTTCATCTTGTTAATACTTCTGGATAGTTATTTTTATTTGTTTATTTACTTACTTTTTTGGTACCAGCGTTCAAACTCAGGACCTTGCACTTGCAAGGCATGCAGCAGCACCACTGAGCTAAATCCTCTGCCCTGGGATAGAGTTATTTTTAAAGCTAAACTCATTTAGTTCTGATATATAGTAAGTCCAGATTGTTTATATCAGAGAAACACTCAGGATTTGGGTTACAAATTATATGTAAAACATAAATTTTCTACAAATAGCCAGATTTAAGTGGCCTAGATTTGTACTTGACTGTGTAACATTAGAAAAATTATTTTATATACCTGTTTCTTTACAATAGTAGTATGATAATACTGAAATATTCCCTTTGATATTTTCTAGCTTGGGATACATGAAATGAGACAAATTACTGGATTTGATTTACAATAGCTACCACTGAGCCTGGCCTTAGTAAATTATGGTAATCATTACTCCTAGTTAAGCACAGGGGACATGCAAAGGGATGTGTAATGAGGGTATATTGTCGGGTGAATTGTGTCCCCCTAAAATTCATGCGGAAATCCTAACCCCCAAAACCTGAGCAGGTGAAGTTATTTATTTTATTTTTTTTTGTAAATTAGGGTCACTGAAGATGATCCTTTTGGTGAAGGAGATTCGATATTCCTCCTATTCTAAAATTGGAGGATGTTTAGCTTGCAATGGTTGGTATGCTTGTAAAATGGAAAAATTTAGAGGCAGGCTTATGGAGATTCTCAAGTGAAAATAGAGGTGGGATCAACATGACACAGCAGGCACCAACATATATTAGTCATTGCCAAATCAAAGGACCCTCGTGACAGACCCAGAATGGATTCTTCCTCCTAGCACTCAAAGGAGCAACACCAGCAACATCTTGATTTGGGACTTCAAATCTTCAGAACCGTGAGACAATAAATTTATGATATATAAGCTAACAGCATTGTGGTATATCAACCTTTGGTAACTAATATATGTGGCAAATAGCAATTATCTACAGATAAAAATTATACATTTTAGTTTTTGAATTTATATCTTTTTTGACAAGCTAAAATTAATGTTTCATAGTTGTAATAACTAAAATGATATGCATGCATGGATATTTTTGTTTCACAGATTTAAAATCACTAGAATTCAGATCTTTTATATACATGTGCCTACTGCAGAAAGCTGATACTTGCAAGTATGTACAAAAAGAAGGAAAGCAAGAAATAAATGGAGAGGGAAAAGAGAATGAAAAATAAGAATTAAAATATATTTTGCACATGTAGCAATTCCCCAAAAGGTATGGAAACAATATGCGCTATAAGTAGCTATGATAAAAACAGTACATATACACCATAATTCATAAAATGCCATCATATGCACTACTATTTTGACAACATGTATGAAAGAAATTAAAATAGGATGCCGGTAGACTGTATATCTTTGATGTGAACTAAAGTAATATGAAAGGATGATTCTGAGACTGATCCTATATCTATGAAGAACTATGGGAAGAGAGAGGTTTCAGGGAAAATGCCACTTTAAAATCCTCAGTGGTATTGGTCAGGGGTGAAAGCAAGATTCAGTGAATCTAATTATAATTTTTAAAATTCTTTAAAAATTCTATTTTCATATGTATGTGTTTTAGTATATAATGATTATATTTGTCACGAGAAGTTGATACACGTACTTAATGTAGCTTAAGAATTTCTTCATCCTCTTCCCTTTTTTCTCCTTCCACATGCCCTCCATGTCTCACGTTTCAATTGATTTTAGTTTATCAGGGGATGTGTGCACTTCATAATATTTCCCTTCCTAGTGGGAAGTTGGTACATGCACATAACGCATCTTTACTCCTTTTTTCAGTCCCCTTTCATCACTCCTGCACCCCTTTAACCTATCCCTTGATACTCTTCTTTCTTATACATGTCCTCAGAGACTTTTTTCTTTCAACATATTAAACTAGGCGCTGTCTACTTTTGACTTCTTAGCTATTAGAAATTGTGTGATTAAGAGAGCAGGAGCCCGGGTTTCAACCCACAGTACAGTGTAATTGATATGGCTTTATGCTACATAGTGACTGTTAAAAGAGTAGACAGATCAAGACTATCATAACAGTAAGAGAACCAAAAGGCATTGAAACAGGATATGAAAGGAGATTTTCATCATACATTCACTCACAAAGATTATATTGTTAATCTCTTTTAACCATATCACACCAGCTGATGGTGCTAATAGTCACTGCTCCAAATTACATATAACTTAGGTAACATAGAAATGCACTTTTATTGTCACAAGTTTGTATATAAAAGATAACATGGACAGCTTTCTTAATGATTAATATATCCTATGATTGGCCATATAGTATTTGCTAAAATTTCAGTATTTTAATGATTAATGTGATAAAACGGTATAGGCATTTTTTTAGGTAAATGGGCTAATGATTGTTATAAACAAGTAACATCTTTATCCTTTTTGTAAACTTGAATATTTCATAAATGGTTATAATCATTCCTCTTGAAATTGTGAATAAGTATACGTTTTAATTCATAGTGACTATAACAATTTATCACATTTCCAAATCCCTAGCCAACCTTATCAGTGAAAGGAAAGACTCAAATCCATACAATTAAGAATGAAAAGGGTAAAACAACAACAGATCCTGCAGAAATCCAGAAGATCATCAACACCTACTTCAAGAACCTACACTCAAGATCAAAACTCATAGAAAATGGATGGAGTCCTAGATACTTATGAATTACCAAAACTGAATCAAGAAGATATAAAAATTCTAAATAACCTAATATCAGTCAATGAAATTGAAGAGATAAATAAAAACCTAGAAACAAAGAAATGCCCAGATACTGATAGATTCACTGCTGAATTCTACAAGAATTAGTGCCACTATTCTTCAAACTCTTTAATGAAATTGAAAGGGAATAATTTTTCCCAAACACATCCCTGGAGGTAGTACTATCCTGACACTAAAACCAGAGAAGGTTCCTACCAAAAAAAAAAAACTACAGGCCAATATCCTTAATGAACATAGATGTAAGAATCCACAATAAGATACTGGCAAATAGAATGCAGCAAACAATCAAGATGATTGAACACCATGACCAAGTAGGATTCATTCCAAGGGTGAAGGGATAGTTCCACATAAACAAATGAATAAATGTAATATAGAATATCCACAGAACCAAATCCAACAATCACGTGATCATCTCAATTGATGCAGAAAAAGCATTTGACAAAATCCCACCCCCATTTATGATAAAACCCTACAGCAAGTTGGAATAGATGATCTTTATCTCAATCTGATAAAAGACTATCTGTGATAAACCAATAGCCAACATCATAGTACATAGTTAAAAAAAACAAAACTTTTCACTCTAAAATAAAAAGCAAGACAAGAAGTTCCACTATGATGACTTCTATTCAATATAGTTCTGGAAATACTAGCCAGGAAAATTAGATAAGAGAAAGAAATAAAATGAGTGGGTGTAGACCAAAGATTCACCAGTGCAGGCAGATCCCAGCCCAGGGCCTCACCATGACCCCAGTGGCTTAGTCCCACAGGCCAAAGCCGAGGGCCTGCAGGGAAAAGAGCTGCGACTGCACACAAGGAACAGCCAGAGATTTGCCCTTATAACATCAATAATCGCTCAGAGAACTTAGCCAGAAGCCTGCTCTGACATCAGGGACTGGGGTGCATAGCTCTCCCATCAAGGCCTTCCCAGACAACAGCTATATAGGGGCCTAGCCAGAGACACAGTCAGGTATCATCCCAAGTGTGCACAGGCCCCAGCCAGAAGCCTGCCTAGATGACAGGTAAGCTCAGGGATCCAGAAGGACACCACTCTGAACCCAGGAACCGGTTTACCTATACGTCAATAAAATATAAAACACAAAAGAAATGGACAGATTCCTAAATTTGTATGAATTACCAAAGTTGAATGAAGATGACCTAAAAATTCTAAACAACTCAATATCAGCCAATGAAATTGAAAACATAATTAAAGACTTACCAAATAAGAAAAGCCCAGGCTCTGATGGCTTCACTGCTGAATTCTAAAAGACATTAAGAGGGGAACTGTTACCACTGCTATTTAAATTCTTCAGTAAAATTGGAAGGGAAACAGTACTCCCAAATTCATTGCCTAAAGCAAACATCACCTTGACCCCAAAAGAAGAATAAAAGACAACTCTAGGCTCCATCTACTAATGAACATGGCTGAAAAAATTCTTAATAAGATACTGGCAAATAGAATGCAGAAAATCATCAAGATCATACAGCTTGACCAAGCAGGATCCCAGAGATGCAGGGACGGTTCAACATAGGCAAATCAATAAATGTAATACACCATATTAATAGACTCAATGAAAAAAAATCATCTCAATAGATGCAGAAAAAGAGTTCAACAAAAGCCAACATGTATTTGTGATTAAAAAAAGAACCTATAAAAAATTGGAATAGATGGTCTCTACCTCATTCTGATAATTTATTTAATCTAAGATTACAGACAATATGCATCAATTTAGCTATAAATGTCTCTAATTTCTCATTTTTATGGCTGATTAGTACTCCATTTTATTTAAAAATATATGTGCACCCATGTTCATAGAGGCAGAGTTGTAATAAACTTGGAGGAAAGATAGCCTCTTTAATAAATGGTGATGCAGAGGTTGGGTTTTAACTTGCCAAAGACATAAACTAGACCTTATCTCTTACCATGCAGTAAACTAAAATGAAAATGGATTAAAGATCTAAATATTAAAACAGAAGCACTAATTCAGTTGGAAGAGAGGTTGGGTAGAACTCTTGAAGACATTGGCATAGGAAAAGATTTTATGAACAAAACCTCAGTTGCACATGAACTAGTGCAAACAATTAACAAGTGGGATGTCTTCTTATTAAAAAGCTTCTGCACAGAAAGAGAAACCACCATCATCAGTGTGAAGAGACAACCCACCATATGGGGAAAAGTTTTCCCATCTTTTCCTCAGACCACGGTCTACTATCTAGATTGCATGAAGAACTTATGAAAATCATACCTTTCAAATTTAAGAATTCGATCCAAAACGTGCATCGGAAATGAACAGATATTCCTCAAAGAAGTAGAAATAGCAAATAAACATGAAAATTGTTCAACATCACTGGTTATTAGAGAGATGCAAATGAAAAGAACTCTGAAATTTTATCTTACCGCAGAAAGCATGGGTGATATCAAGAAATCAACTAATAACATGTGCTGGTGGGGCTGTGGGGGAAGAGGAAACTTGCTCCACTGCTGGTGGGAATGTGGGCTGCGGCAACCACTATGGAAATCATCATAGAGATACCTCAAAGAAGTAGGATTGAAAGTCTTATTTGACCCAGCTATTCCCCTGCTGGGTAACTTCCTCAAATAATTAAAAGAATTATACCACAGTGATATATGTGCACCCATGTTCATAGAGGCTGAGTCTGTAATAGCTAATACTTGGAAAGAGCCCGATTGCCCCTCAAACAGGAGACTGGACAAAGAAAAAATTTTAAATAAAATGGAGTACTACTCAGCCATAAAAAAGAGGCATTAGAGACATTTATAGCTAAATGGTTGCACATTGAGGCCATACTCTTAGATGAAATAAACAGGACACATGTGTATAAATACTGGATAGTTTCTCTGGTTTGAGAAACTGCAAAAGTAAATAAGGACGAAAATGTATAATAAATAATGTGAAATTGGAAGAAAGGGGGCAAAGGGGAATGGGAAGTGGGAGGGGTAGAGGAAAGTAAGGGGGGGATTAATATGATGCAATGAGAAAGTCTGTTTACATTAGGCTGGGGTAGAGAGGTGGAAGGAAGGGCAGGGGAGTGGGGAAAACTAAAATCCAGGATAGATTATATTAAGGTGCAGATTTCTAATGACAATGCCATTGTAGTGTATACCTAGCATATACCAATAAAATTAATTTAAAAAGAAATAAAATGAATAAAGATAGGAAAGGAAGAAATTAACCTGTCATTATTTGCTGATGATATGGTACTCTACATGGAAGATGAAAAAAAAAAATCTGCCAAAAGACTTCTAGACTTAATTGACAGATTCAGTAAAGTAGCTGAATACAAGCTAAACACTCAAAAATCAATCGTCTTCTTGTGCACAAATAACAGGCTCACTGAGAGTGGAATGAGGGAACCTATCCCTTTCACAATAGCATTCAAAAAAGTGAAATACCTAGAAATCAGTCTAACAATGGAAGCAAAAGACCTCTATGATAAATTATCATTATTTGCAGACATGATACTTTACACAGAAGATCAAAAATCTTCACCAAAAGGCCCCTATTTTGTGCTTGTACCATTAATCCTAAAATATTTGCCATTGCTTCTTTCCTCAGGGTTGTTGTGAGGTATTCTTGAAGCTTTTTGGAACGTCCCATGAGAGGCTCGCAAGCTCTGCTTTGTTTTCTTCTTTGGAGAACCTGCAGCTCACAAATGACAGCACACACAGACAAAGTATTGGTTATACTGAAGGAAAAATCAGTGTCGTAAAGGTTGCAATATCTGGCCTTTGTTTAGGCATTACTATAAAGCAAAGGAAGGACCCAGAAAGTAGGGTTTAGGATTTATGTTTTCTGGCCACACATCTTGCAAAAAGATTAAAAAATATTGTTCAGTGTTTAGTCAGATGCCTGTGTGAGAAATGAAGCAAACAAAACTAAAATTCTTTATTCCAAGTTGTTCTATAGAAATTCTGAAAGTTTCTCACGGGCCTTTCCCTAGCTGCTAAATTGGAGACGCCCGTGAAGAAATTAAATGATAGTAATAATATAAATAATAGTTTATTCTGTGATTGTAAATAGCCACCATGGGAGGAAAAAAGATGATGCTAATAATAAGAAAAGGAGAAATTTCACAAGGCAGGAAACTTCTTTTCAATAGATATATTTATTAAAATAATGGTGTGAACTTCTAGAGGTTTCTACTTTCTGAATTAAAAAAATTCTTTCTATTGGGAAATGCAAGCATTTTAATAATTTTTACTAAAAAGCCATCTGCCCATGGAAAACTTGAAAAATACTACAATTTTTTTCCTTTTTTCTGCTGCTTTGTAACACGATTTCACAGGCACTGGAACATCCATCTTAATGGGAACCTTGCACAGTAAGAAAGCACTTCATTTCCCACGCTCACCCTTTAACAGTAAAATCAGGCCTGCAACACTCAAGTGTGTGGCTTGTTGCACTTTTTACTCAAAACTCACTAAGAGGAACAAACTACTTTGAAGAGAAATGGAAAATCAAACATCAATTAACAGCCCTTTCCATCTGCTGGAGTCTGATTGCTTATTTATTCACTGGCCAAGGCTGGTTGGTCTGTAACTCAGAAATTCTTCTTGTCATGCTATGCTCAGGGTTCAGAATACTTCTTTACTACATCTAACATTAGCCAAACTATTGTCAGTTATTTCATTTGTTTTTACCTCATCGTTATTCACAAACTTCCAAGATTAGAAACTACAATGCCATAATATATATGAGATCACTGGAACATCCCCTCTCCCCAAAGAGAAACATTTACTGTTGTTGGAATTCATCCACAGGGCTCAAAAGTATTATGCTGGGGCTCTTTTTATTCGAATGATAGACTTACTAGTGCAAGAAGAAAATGGAGATAATTATTAGTTACTGATTTTTCAGATACTACACTCATTTTACAAATACATCGGAGAGAAAATAAATATTCTCCATATTTTGAAAAAATACGGTGCATTAAAATGTATTATTTCAATGCTAGAAATTGTCAGTTGATATTAATCATCCAGAGTGAGCATTTAATGTTAGATTTAAATAGACTAATTTAGCTAGAATTTTAATAGCACTACAAGAAAAATAAATCATCTGTTATCTTAAATGACACATAAATGTGGTATTGTAGTTAATCAAATATTTGGATTAATGCTATTGTTCATATCATTCTTTAAAAATCTAAATACAGCATATTAAAAATGTTAAAATCACGCAGAGTGGAATTTAACAGATAATGAGTCAGCACTAAGGTGTTCACATAATCATCATTTTAAATAGGTGTTTAAATCCTGTTAATAAAGTTCTTAATCCTATAATGTTGGATGAAAGAGAAGTAAAGAAAATCCCTTCGTGGTTGTGAGTAGTTACAGTGGTCATTAGTGGCCAGGGATAGTGTGGGACATGAAGAGGAAGCGAGGCAAGTTTAACCAATGAGTGTAAGTTACAGCTACATAGGAACAAGGGACTTTGGGATAGATACTACTCCTTCACAGTACACTTACTAGACATAATTACATACTATAAATTTCAACAAAGAAGAAAGGATCCTGAGAGTTTTGGGGACCAAGAAATAATGAATATTTGAAAAGATATATGTTTAACCTTACACGTTGTTTGACATTACACACTTTACCCAATATACACATGCATGAAAGACTACATAATTCTCCACTAGTATAAATTTTTCAAAAACTAAAACTAAGGAAAATATTCTATATATTTTATTAATAAGTTCTGAAATTTCAGAACCTTGGGTACATTAGCCACTTCCTTAGGGTCTGGAGAAACAGGTATTTATCAAATCTTGATCGAATACCAATCATAGGCCAATAAGGTAAATACAATAGAAGACAAGACACAACCATAGCCCTGAAGAAGTGAAAAGGCTATGATGGGCAATTTAATCTGGTAAATGTATGAAGGATCGCTTTGAAAGTCCTGCTGTGTATAGAAAATTCATGCATGTGGTAAAAGGGAAACGTGAAGATCTGTTTTAGGCATCTTAAACAATGAAAGCAAAGTACCAGTACTAAAATATGTATTTCAGGAAAAAGAACTTTCAGAGTTAAACAACTCAAATCATAAAAAGCAATTATTACAAAGTACAAAATTAATTATCTTCTTCTTAAAATATGATATAATAGAACAATTTAGCTGAAGGACACTGGATCAATATGACACTACAGACATTCTAGAAATAGTTATTTGTTTTAGTGCTTATTGTAGCCAAAAAATAAGTTTCATTTATTATTCTCTTGCTATTCCCTGGTGATTAGGATAGATAAAAATGTGATAACTCTGACCTGATGTCAGAATACAGTTTTGAAAGTTTCCAAAAATGTCATAGTAAAAATAAATTTGCCAAGGACATTCTGACAAAATTCAAAGTATTTATGTGTAATATAGGTTGTGTGTATATAAGACACCAGAGTAAATACTTTATTCAGATTGAAAAAAGAAAACAGAGCATGGGCTAAAGGACCAATAGCTATGACTTAGACTACTTTATTTAATATTTTTTGACTATGCATATAATATTATATACCTGATATTTCACTAAATATTTCACTATGACTTCTAAAAAATTCAATATTCACCATGTGCTAGATACTTTTGTAGTCCTGGGGTTCACTATGGACCAGTGAGAAACCTAGAACATATTTGCCTTTATTTGAATACATGCTTTCTTGGAATAGAAGTGTTACTCCGAGCCTCAGACAAGAGACATCTGCAGTGATTAAACATGTATAGTCTGGGTTTCTCCGGCAATATCAAGGGTTGCACATAAGAATATGTAATGAGCTATACCAAAACCAGTGAAGAGACAGCCTATAAAATAATCTGAATGCATATTTCTGTTCATTTCCAATGTTATTTTTGATTCTGCAGGTTTAACTTTTCACGTGTATTTACACTTTGGATTATGCTGTCAACATGGGAATATTAAGGAGTTTAATAGAAATGCGAAGATGCTTTAACTTTTCTTAAAAATTGAAAAATGTCAGTAATGGGCCCATAGGTCCAGCTCACACCCCTAGTACACCCTAGAGTTGGCCCAGGAGGGAATGCCTCTTTGACGTGGAGCTTACAGGTGAAAATTCGTTTAATGCATCCAAATATATGTCTGAAAGTCATGTGTGTTTATTTTCTGCTCCATTTTATACTTTTGAAAATGATAAAATCAAATTCAGCAAAATTAATATTAATGACTTGCTTCTATAATCAAGAGTATGCATATATCCCTGTAACATGAAGTCTTAACTCTTTCTACAAAGATATCTAGAAGGGGAATTTGGGTCAAAGGGAATTTCTATTTTCAATATTTTTTAGGAGACTTCATACTGGTTTTCATAGTGATTGTACTAATTTACATCAATCATCACTTTTGGAAAATTCTCCTATTTATTTGAATTTAGTTTTTCCATTGTTTTATTATTTTCTTGAAATCATATGATGCATACCATATAACTTCCTACTTTATAGAACCTGCCTCATATTCAAATGCATATATTTACATTTATAACTTTTTATTTTACTGTAGGCTACACAGTAATTTAGGTAAATCCACTGTTTCTTTATGTTTAAAATCTGCTTTGTAAACTACCCACTAAGATTTGCTTTAATTTGTGATTCTTTGATTTTTAATATCAATATTTGATTTTAGATATCAACATTTTTATCATTAAATATAATAATTTACTTCTAAATCTAAAGATGCAATGATATTATGAATTTTTGTTGTCTTTATCTCACTAGTTTAAAATTTCTGTTTTTACTCTTTAATATTTTTATTTGTTTTTGTTTTATATTGTTTTGTGACATAGACTATCAGTATGTAGTTGAGTCTGGCCTTGAGCTTACTATGTAGTTCTTACTTCCAAGCTGTCCTTGAAATCACAGCAATCCTCCTGTTTTAGCCTCCAGTAATCCCAAAACTGGGATAATAGGGGCACATCACCACGTTGACTAGTTTCTAATATTTTGAACACAATAACTTTATACTCTATTTTTAAAATTTCTTTATTTTTGAGTGCTTGAGATACAAATTTATTATTCACTTGTGTTTGTAACTCAAGTCCATTGTGGGTAATAGCCTCACTGTTTTTGTTTCCTATGCCTTTACTGTAAATTCATATTTAATGAAACATGACCCACATGAATTACAGGGCATCTTTAGCTTGGGAAATATCTTCCTACAAGAATCCAAAAGTAAAAAATTTTTGATTGTGAGTCTAGTAATCCTCACATTCATGTCTGAAGGATTAAATAAAGAAAGTCACATTTCTGGTTTTTTAGCTTCTCTCTTATTTACATTTAGTTAATTCCTTGAGATCTTGTAGTTCAGAATAATTTTTAAATATTATTCTTTGCTTACTAGTTATATATTTTACTGAATTTTTCACAGTACTCCACTTCTAGAAATGTTATTCAGTCATATTGATAATTTTGCTTCAGAAATTTTTTGCTTAATATATCCTCTGTATTAAAGTACAAAAAATGCAAATTCTGACTTCAAAGTAAATTTGTACCCAATTAACACGTTCTTGGTATTTAATAAACTATTAATAGTTTTCTAAATATTAAGAATGGGCAAATCAACATATGCCTTTAAATATTGATATTCGTGGATTAGTTTTTGCACTGGTACAAATTGTGTCCTGATTTGTGTCTTATACATATATAAGAAAATAATCTATACTTAAAAATATATAGAACATGGTTCCTTGAGAGTATGCAATCATTATTGAGATCATGACAATGTCATGATGTGAATATATGCCAAGTATTTTTCCAATGAATACACTGAACAGCAAAAGTGCAATGTAGACAGAATGAATAAAATATTTTTTATTGATTCAATGTTAAAACAGTTCAGAAGAACCCCAATCTGTTTTGCTGGTTCAATTAATAAAATGTAAGATATCTATGTCATGGTTCCACTTCTATAACATATATAAAAGACTCATGATCAAATGTAGTTACAAGAGGGCAGAAAATTCTTTTCAAGAATACATTTGTATCTATTAATTAAAATTATATATATGAATTATTTAATACATTTTGTATGAAACTTTTTTTTTCACTACACGTTTTTAAAATTAGTTCCTTAACTCTACCCCAAAATAGCTATTTTTTTCACAAAGTATGTGATATTTGGAGATTACCTTTATACAAAATATTCTTAAGTATAATGAAATATATATACAGAAAGCAGGGAATGTGTAAGGTAGTCCCCTAAATCATTCATTTTTTGATAAAACATTAATAATTATAGTGATAACTTGATGTCAATATAGCAATATTATATATATAAAGTAAGTTTATAAAGTATGATTTTTAGGTAATTGAGTAGAGAGCTATTCACATAATTGTCATTGTCATGCTAAGCTTCAATGTCACAAAAAATTCGAACTAAATATCTTTCTTTTATTTATTTTTTTCTTTAAAGTTCATGGAAGGCTGAGCCTGTAGCTCAATGGTAGGACAAATGCCTCCCACCCATGATAGCCAGGATTGTAACCTGGCCTGGGAGTGAAATGTGGGAGGGTCACTTACTTCTCTGACCCAGATCAGATACGAAATTAAAGGCCTTGGTGAGTTCTATCAAAATTTGAAATCATGCCCCAAACGGCAAACCAGAGAATAAAAAATAAAAAAGAGAAGGCTTCATTTTCTGAAAAGGAGTACTCACCAAGTTAATGCAGTTGCTTATAGCATTTTAGGAATCCCATTTCTCAGGCAACAAA